>NC_063374.1:5478372-5491015 GCF_021869965.1 Rhincodon typus | reverse complement strand
ATGACTGTAGGATTCTGTCACTCTATGACTGTAGGACTCTGTCACTCTATGACTGTAGATCTCTGTCACTCTATGACTGTAGATCTCTGTCACTCTATGACTGTAGGACTCTGTCACTCTATGACTGCAGATCTCTGTCCCTCTATGACTGTAGGATTCTGTCACTCTATGACTGTAGGACTCTGTGGCTGTATAACGCTATGACTCTATGACTTTATGACTCTGCGACTGTGTGACAGAATGAGTGTATGACTCCAGGGGTGTATAACTCTGTGAATGTACAACAGTAAGATGCTATGACTCAATGCCTCTGAATATTTGACACGATGATTCTACGACTGTCTTTCTTTGAATATATGTCTCTTTGACTCGATGACTCTGTGAATCATTGTACACAGGCATTCAAGCTTTAAACACGTATCATCTCTCACTCTATCTTGTTTCTTCCATCTGTCTCTCCACCTCCCATTTCACCTCCAGCGCTCAGTCTCTCCAAACCCATGCCTTTGGTGAAAGGAATTCAACACAGACCTCAATGAATCTTGCTGCAGACTATTTCAAGGGTTGATACCCAATGGGAGATGGCACCCAACTCTTGCACAGAAAGCTCCCACAAACACCAACACATTATGTTCTGAGCCTTGTTGAAAGGGGGAAACATATTGACCCCAACACTAGGGGGAAACTCTGCACCCCAGTTCTGCTTATCAAGCTTTGCATCCAAATGATGACATTCTGAAAGTGCTTCACCATTGGAGGCTCAGTACTGAGGGAGCGGGCACTGTCGGAGGGGCAGTACTGAGGGAGCGGGCACTGTCGGAGGGTCAGTGCTGAGGGAGCGGGCACTGTCAGGGTCAGTGCTGAGGGAGCGCCGCATTGTCGGAGTGTCAGTACTGAGGGAGTGGGCACTGTCGGAGGGTCAGTGCTGAGGGAGTGGGCAATGTCTGGGGGTCAGTGCTGAGGGAGCGCCGCACTGTCGGAGGGTCAGTGCTGAGGGAGTGCCGCACTGTCGGAGGGTGAGTGCTGAGAGAGCGCCGCACTGTTGCAGGGTCAGTGCTGAGGGAGCGCCGCACTGTCGGAGGTTCTGACCCTTAGGTTTGAAATTGAACCCCATCCGTCCTCAAAGGTGAATGTGGGTGATCTCATGCCTCGGATTGGAAGGATAACAGTAAGCGTATATGGACAGGACGTTCCCCTGGAGACGTAATTTATTACTGGGAGCGAATGTATCACCAGCGACGTATGTGAGTGCCAGGTATGTAAGAACACTCAATCTTCCGATTGCAAATTCCTGCGTGTTTCTGATTCCCATTGCCTCATCACTGGCGGCCATGTCTTTATCTCCCTGTGGCTGCTAAACTTGCCCACTCCTTCCCACAATCCATCACTTCTCTCTACAGTGTTGGCTTACAACCATGGTTACTCAAGCCTTTACTGGGTCTAAAGAGGCTTGTCTGGTCGACCGCGATTGAGGATTAAACTCTAACGGGTCTTAACAAGAAGAGGCACTTAATCACACATGGTTTGCTGCGAAATCTCAACTAACGACACGTTTTATTATTTTGGGAGACATGGTTACGATGCATCCTACTCCCTTTTGAGATTCAGCACTATTTCCTCTACCCAAGATAGCATATTGACATCACGGTGGGTGGAACCTAATGCTAGCCAATAGTTGGAGAGAATGAGACCCTTTACAACTGAAATGAGGAGGAATTGTTTTGAGGCTGAGTCTGGTGAACATATTGAACTCATTGGCCCAGAGGGCTGTTGGTCAAGTCATTGAGGAGTATTTGCTGAGTCTTGCAGCACGGCAACAGACCCTTCGGTCCAACCCATCCATGCTGACCAGGTTTCCCCCTATGAAGTAGGCCCATATCCTTCTGAACCTTTCCACATACGCACCACCCTCTGCATGAAAAATGTAGATTGGTAAGAGGGTCAAGTGTGATGGGGAGAAGACAGGAGAATGGGGTTGAGAAACATATCAGCTCTGGTCAAATGGAGAAGCAGAACCCTTCCTAACTCCGCTGCTACATCATACGGTCTGATAAGCTTCTTGAAACATTAACCCTTTCGGGATGAACACCTTCCATCACAGGACTCTGCGTTGTCATTCCGACCTGTCTCATATCCCTGATCTTGGGCTCGATTGCACCCCCACCGCCAGGTAAAGGGAAGGAAGGAGGGAGGGGAATTGAAGGCGCCATGGATATTCAAGTGGGTCGACGTTGACGGGTCCCCCCCCCCCCCGACTTCGAAGGGAGTCCTGTTCCCAGGCGGGATCTTTAAGAGGTTTTGGGCCTTCAGTGCAGCTCATCCTTAGCGGGCTGGGGGTTGGGGGTGCAGGGAGGCAGGAGCAGTAGTTAAAATTCCCCTCAGCAGGCGCTACACTTATAGATATGCAAAGTGCACTTCCTTCATCTGGAAGCAGAATGAGCCACGCATTGAACAGAGAGGGCCTCTTTGACCCTCTCTCTGAACACGCATCGCCGATTTAAATTGCTAATGCTGCCATTAATGCAAATTGCCGGGGCATCTTTGTGAGGTGAATACGCTGATGCCTGGCCTGTTTTGAATGGGCTTGAAACTTTTCGGAGCAAATTGTGAGCTCTCCGGTTTCCTCACGGCCCAGAAAGGAGCCGGACAAACTTTGGTAGGCCTCCATTTAGGCCCCACCCGCTCCCCGGTGTCACCCTTGGAGTCTGTTGCAGGCCGATCCTCGTGCCTTATTTTCGTTTCGCGTCCATGGGGCGAAGGCCTCACTGACTAGGCCCGGAGTTCTGCTAAGGGAGTCTGGAGCCACATGCAGGCGGGGCACAGAAACACAGAGTGGGAGTAGGCCGCTCGGTCGTAGAGTCATAGAGATGTACAGCACGGAAACAGACCCTTCAGTCCAACCCGTCCATGTTGACCAGATATCCTAAATTAATCTTGTCCCATTTGCCAGCATTTGGCCCATATCCCTCTAAACCCTTCCTATTCATGTACCCATCCAGATGCCTTTTAAATGTTGTAATTGTACCAGCCTCCACCACTTCCTCTGGCAGCTCGTTCCATCCACGCACACCCTCTGTGTGAAAAAGTTGCCCCTAGGTCCCTTTTAAATCTTTCCCCTCTCACCTTAAACCTATGTCCCTCTAGTTTTGGACTCCCCTACCCTGAGGAAAAGACCTTGGCTATTCACCCTATCCATGCCCCTCATGATTTTATAAACCTCTATAAGGACACCCCTCAGCCTCTGACGCTCCAGGGAAAATAGCCCCAGCCTATTCAGCCTCTCCCTGTAGCTCAAATCCTCCAACCCTGGCAACATCCTTATAAATCTTTTCTGAACCCTTTTTACTTCAAGTTTCACAACATCCTTCCTATAGCAAGGAGACCAGAACTGAATGCAGTATTCCAAAAGTGGCCTAACCAATGTCCTGTACAGCTGCAGCATGATCCTCCCAACTCCTATACTCAATGCACTGACCATTAAAGGCCAGCGTACCAAACACCTTCTTCACCGCCCTGTCTACCTGCTACTCTACTTTCAAGGAACTATGAACCTGTGCTCCAAGGTCTCTTTGTTCGGCAACACTCCCCAGGACCTTACCATTAATCGCCCCGGTTTGCTTTACCAAACCGCAACACCTCACATTTATCTAAATTAACCTCCATCTGCCACTCCTCGGCCCATCTGATCAAGGTCCTGTTGTACTCGGAAGTAAAGTGTCCACTACGCCTCCAATTCTGGTGTTGTCTTCAAACTTCCTAACCATACCTCCTATGTTCATATCCAAGTCATTGGTATAAATGGTGAAACGCAGTGGACTTACATGGAGGATCCTTCTAGACTGTTCTGCCAGGATCATGGCCAATCATCTAACTTAGTCCCCTGGTTCAGCAAGAAGGGTACGTGAAAACTAAAGGAACTCTCTGCAGAATTCCGGTCATGGTCTGATTAGTGCCTGCCATATTTTTTTTTATTTACAAAACCTTTTGTACTCTGTTCCCTTTGAAATAAAGGCCGGCATCACCTTTAACCTTTGCCTTAAGTGAGTTGGGCCAACCCCACCTCCAATGGCTGGGAGATAGAGTTCCACTGACTCTCGGCAAGGAAGAAAGAAAATTTCCCTTTGTTTCCATCTCAAAAGGGAGATGCTTTATTCTGAAGGGATAGCAAGAACTGGCGATGCTGTAGGCAGAGATAACACAGTGTGGAGCTGGATGAACACAGCAGGCCAGGCAGCATCAGAGGAGCAGGAAAACTGACGTTTCGGTTTGGGGCCCGGTGTTCCTCCAGCTCCACACTGTGTTATCCTAAATTAATCTAGTCCCATTTGCCAGCATTGGGCCCATATCCCTCTAAACCCTTCCTATTCATATACCCATCCAGATGCCTTTTAAATGTTGTAATTGTACCAGCCTCCACCACTTCCTCTGGCAGCTCATTCCATACACGCACCACCCTCTGTGTGAAAAAGTTGCCCCTCAGCTCCCTTTAAAATCTTACCCCTCTCACCTTAAACCTATGCCCTTCTAGTTTTGGACTCCCCTACCCTGGGGAAAAGACCTTGGCTATTCACCCTATCCATGCCCCTCATGATTTTATAAACCTCTATAAGGACACCCCTCAGCCTCCAACACTCCAGGGAAAATAGACCCAGCCTATCCAGCCTCTCCCTGTTGCTGAAATATACTTAGCTCAATGTCTTTTAAACGTTGTAACTGTACCCGCATCCACCACTTCCTCTGGAAGTTCATTCCACACACAAACTACTCTCTGTGTAAAAAAATTGCCCCTTGTGTCCTTTTTAAATCCTTCTCCTCTCACCTTAAAAATATGCCCCACTAGTCTTGAGACCCCCCACCCCAGGGAAAAGACACCTTATCCACACACTCTTTATAAACCTTTGTACGGTCACCACTCACCGTGTAAAGGAACATGTTTTGCTAATTTATGAAGGGCATTTAACCTGTGCCTGACTTTCCTCGCTTCAGTTGCGTCCTGTTATTTTTCAGTTGAATACTCCACTTACAGTATTACTACCTGCTTGTAAGTGAATATATTACAGCCCCTGAGTGTCTCTGCATTTGATGTGGAACACAGTATGAGGCTTCGTTCTGGGGCATTCTGTCTTCTGCGGTCTCCACATCAATGACAAAAAGTGACATAAATATCAATTATCTTTTTATGGTCAAGATATTGATCGCTGCAGCACTTGTGACTGGGTAAAGAAGGATGTTGTAGCCTTTAATTCAATAAAACGGCAGATGCGAGAGACGTCAGGGTAATTATCAACAAAGGCACACGCCACACACCATTTGCAAATTAGGCAAAAAAGATTGAGGTGGCTAACGTCGACTACAGGGCAATGAAACTGCAGCAGAGAACGGGTTCTCTGATTTAAGGAAGCATTCAAGATACGCATCTGATCCTGGGTGTGAAGGATCTGACTGATGGGAGAGGCGACCTCATTGAAGTGACTCTATTTTTCGGCCGTTCCTTCGGTGTCGCTGGGTCAGAATCCTGGAATTCCCTCCCTAAGGGGCATTGTGGGTCTACCCACAGCACAGGGACTGCAGCGGTTCAAGAAGGCAGCTCACCACCATCTTCTCAAGGGGGCAACTAGGGACGGGGGCAATAAATGCCAGGTCCAAGCAGGGATGCCCACCTCCCACAAATGAGTTAAAAGAAGAAGCATGCAAGATTCTTAGGGGACTTGTAGGGGTAGATATGGAGAGGGTTGAGTAGGTTGGGCTTGTACTCTATGGGAAGTTAGAAGAATGAGAGGCGACCCTATCGAAACATTCTTACAGGGACTTTGACAGAGTAGGTGTGGAGAAGTTGTTTCTCCTTGAGGGAGAGTCTAGGACCCAGAGGGACATCATCTCAGAATAAGGGGTCACCCACTTAAGACAAGGATGAGGAGGAATTTAAACAGAAGTTGCTGGAAAAGCTCAGCAGGTCTGTGAAGAAAAAAAAAATCAGAGATAACGTTTTGGGTCCAGTGACTCTTCCCTCAGAACGGAGGGGGAATTTCTTCTCTCGGAAAGGGCAGGGAGAGCGAATCTGTGGAATTCTTTACTGCAGAGGGCTGTCCAGGCTGGGTCCTTGAGCAGATTCAAGGCCGAGACAGATTTTTAATCGGAAAGGGGAATCGAGGCGGGGGGAAAGCGGGAAAGTGGGCTTGAGGGTGATCAGACCAACCATGATCTCATCGCATGGCAGAACAGACTCGATGGGCCAAATGACCTACTTTGGCCCCAGTGCTTAATGTTTCTTTGGGTTGAAGCTGTTTCTGCCCAGCTCTGTAGGAAGTGTCCTTCTCCACTCTCCCAGCCCAAGTGCCCACCACCTTCTCTGCTATACCTTACCCTCCCTCAGCCCCTATGACTGTCCCTGCCTACCAACTAGGCTCATGGTTCATTGACCCAAAACGTCAGCTTTCCTGCTTCTCTGATGCTGCCTGGCCTGCTGTGTTTCTCCAGCTCCGCACTGCGTTATCTCTGACTCCAGCATCGGCAGTTCTTGCTATCTCTAGGCTCATGGTCTACCACCCTCACTATTGCAGTGTCTTCTTGCGCTCGCTCTCACCTGTCCCAGCCCCTGGCACCGCCAACCCTTCACGCTCCCTCTGCTGCCTACTCACCCACTCAGGATACCTTCCCCTACCCCACCACCACTTCTCCAGCAGTAATGCCGTCTCCCTTAATGCCCGCCTCTCTCTCTCTTTCGCATTCCAGCCTGCCTCAGGGTAGAAAGAGTCAACATGGATGGTAGGCTTGTACCCACAACTTTCCAGGTCAGAGGTCACCCACACAGGCAATATAGAGGAGCAGAATTAGGCCATTCAGCCCATCGAGTCTACTCCGCTATTCAATTAGGGCTGACAAGTTTCTAAACCCCATTCTCGTGCCATCTCCCTGTGACCCTTGACCCCCTTACTGATCAAGAGCCTATCCATCTCTGTCTCAAAGACACTCAATAACTTGGCCCCCACAGCCCTCTGCAACAATGAGTCCCACAGATTCACCCCGCTTTGGCTGAAGAAATTCCTCTCCATCTCAGTTCTAAAGGGTCATCCCTTCCCTCTGAGGCTGCGCCCTCAGGTCCTAGTCTCTCCTACTCGTGGAAACATCTTCTCCATGCCCACTCTATCCAGGCCTCTCGGTATTCTGTAAGTTTCAATCAGATCCCTCCCACATCCTTCTAAACTCCATCGAGCACAGACTCAGAGTCCTCAACCGCTCCTCATATGACAAGCCCTTCATCCCCAGGATCATTCCTGTAAACCTCCTCTGTACGCCTTCCAAGGCCAGCACATCCGTCCTTAGATACAGGGCCCAAAACTGATCACAATATTCAAACTGCAGTCTGACCAGAGCCTTACAAATCCTCAGCAGTACATCCCTGCTCTTGTAATCTAGCCCTCTTGAAATGAATGCCAACTTTTTCGTAAGAAGGTTATGAGAATGGTTCCAGGATTGAAGGTGAACTGGACAGAATTAGACTGTTTAAAAAAATGGGGTGGCACAGTGGCTCAGCGGTTAGCACTGCTGCCTCACAGCACCAGGGACCCGGGTTCGATCCCACCCTCGGGTGACTGTCTGTGTGGAGTTTGCATGTTCTCCCTGTGTCTGCGTGGGTTTCCTCCGGGTGCTCTGGTTTCCTCCCACAGTCCAAAGATGTGCAGGTTAGGGTGGATTGGCCGTGCTAAATTGTCCCATAGTGTCCAGGTGGATTGGCCGTGCTAAATTGTCCCATAGTGTCCAGGGATGTGCAGGTTAGGGTGGATTGGCCGTGCTAAATTGTCTCATAGTGCCCAGGGATGTGCAGGTTAGGGTGGATTGGCCGTGCTAAATTGTCCCATAGTGTCCAGGGATGTGCAGGTTAGGGTGGATTGGCCATGCTAAATGTGTAGATTAGGTGGATTACAGGGAAAAGAGGTAGGGGTGTGGGTCTGGGTGGGACACTCTCCGGAGCATTGGTGTGGACTGGACGGGCCGAAGGGCCTGTTTCCACTCTGTCAGAACTCTATGATATGATTTCATTTGCCTTCCTGACTGAACTTGCGTGTTAACCTTAAGAGACTCCCGAGCTAGGGCTCCAAAATCCCCTTCTGCTTCAGGTCTCTGAAGCGTTTCTCCGATTAGGAAATAGTCTGCGCCTCTATTCTATTTAGTGAGCAACATCAAGAGTTGAAAACCAGTCCTAACAATTACGAGACCGTCAATGGCTTTTGTTGAAAACCCCATCCCGGTTCACTAATGCCCCTTCAGGGGTAAGGGGGTGATCTACCATCCTCGCCTGGTCTGGGCCTACACGTGACTCCAGACCTCACTGCTGTCCCTCCGATCTGGCCCAGAGCGAGCCGCTCAGTTTGAGCGCAAGTTAGGGTCAAGGTGGCAAATGTCCAGCCCAGCCGGAGACGCCCACGTCCCCTGATTGGCTGAAGGGAGAGGGTCACCTCCCACCCGCCCCGATCTGTAACACCGCACCCCACCCCTCTTCCCCGTTAATCTTGCGGCCCTTCCTACAGCTGACAGCCTGCGAAGGGGAGTGGGGTGTGCCAAGGGGCTACTTGGAAGGGGTGGGGCGAGAGATGGCGAGGGAAGGGAAGGCTCAAAAGCGAGGCGGTGCTGGGGGTGAGAAGGGGGGTGGGTGGGCACGGATGATGACCGAGTTCCCCCCCCCGCACCCCAATAATTGGCGAGGGACAATTGTCATTCGCTGCGCAGCGGAACAGCACCTGTATTTACATCTCTCTCGCTCTCTTTCTTTTCCCTCGCACGCACAGTGGCAGGGAATAAATTTCTCTTCGTTTCTCCACCATCTGAGCTGCGAGCCATACTGCAGGCTCCGGCAACCTGGGTAAGTGTCTGAATCCATGAATTTGTAATTTTTGGCATCTGGGAAGAACATCTCCAGAGCTTGGATTTCACCCACGCCCACAAGCAACTGGGTATTGGCCCTGTTCCCTGGCTCTCGTGGCCAACAAAAAAGATGCTCGAGAAGGGACAAAAACAAAATAAACAACTTGCTGTCTGTCCATCCGGCGTTACTTTCTCGTCTTCAAGAATTAACCCCTTTCGTGATTTTTCTTTCCCAACGGTGGAGTTGCGAGGAGCAGGAGTAAAGGTGCCACTTTACCTCCCATCTACCGGGAGGTGGCCATTTTTATCGGCCCACTAATGGCAATTGGTCTCTCTCCCCACCCCGGGGATGTCCCTTCAGAGCGAGGGCCGAAGAGAATGGGCATGGCAAAAGGGCCATGGATGCTGGGAGCGAGGGGTCAAATCCCGAAGGAAATCCCGGATGTGTGTTGAGTCTGGTAAGTCTCAACATGCCCTGGGAGAAAGAGGAGATATTTGCCTCCGTGTGAACCACCTTGCTGGGGGTGCAACTGAGCTCGGACAATTGAGGTAATGTTCGCAACGCAGGAAACAGGCCACTCTGCCCATTTGGTTTGTGCTGGCCAACATAAAGCCTCTTCCAACCTCCCTCTCATTGAAACATGGAAGTAGGCCATTCAGCCCCTCAATCCTGCTTCACCATTCAATAGGATTTAATAGGTCGGCACAACATGGTGGGCCGAAGGGCTTGTACTGTGCTGTTCTATGTTCTAGGATCATGGCCAAGCATCCAACCCAGTCCCCTGTTCCTCCATTTCTACCCCCATATCCTTCGATACCTTTAGCCCCAACAACTGTATCCAACTCCTTCCCGAAAACATTCAATGTTTCACCCTCAACCGCTTTCTGTGGCAGAGAATCCCACAGGTTCCCCATTCTCTGGGTGAAGACATTTCTCCCCAGCGTCCGAAATGGCCCACCCCATAATCCGTAGGCTGTGATCTCCCTGGGTCATTGGGAACATCCTTGACCATGTCTGGTCCTGTTAGAGATTTTTTTTCATAGAATCCCTACAGTGTGGAAACAGGCCCTTTGGCCCAACAAGTCCACACCGAACCTCAGAGCACCCATCCAGACACATCCCCCTATAACCCACCTAACCTACATCTCCCTGAACACTATGGGGCAATTTAGCACGGCCAATCCACCCTAACCTGCACATCCCTGGGCACCATGGGACAATTTAGCACGGCCAATCCATCCTAACCTGCACATCCCTGGGCACTGTGGGATAATTTAGCACGGACAATCCATCCTAAGCACATCCCTGGGCACTATGAGACAATTTAACACGGCCAATCCACCCTAACCTGCATATCCCTGGGCACTATGAGACAAGTTAGCACGGCCAATCCACTCTAACTTGCACATCCCTGGGCACTATGAGACAATTTAGCACGGCCAGTCCATCCTAACCTGCACATCTTTGGACTGTGGGAGGAAACCGGAGCACCCGGAGGAAACCCACGCAGACACGGGGAGAATGTGCAAACCCCACACGGACAGTCGCCCGAGGCTCGAATCGAACCCGGGTCCCTGGCGCTGTGAGGCAGCAGTGCTAACCGCTAAGCCACCATGCCGCCCCACTCTCTAGTTTTATAGGTTTCTATGAGACCCCCTCATTCTTCTAAAAACTCCAGTCTTAACCGATCCAGTCTCTCTCCATATGTCAGTCATGCCATCCCAGGAATCCGTCTGGTAAACCTTTGCTGCACTCCCTCCATTGCTAGAACATCCTTCCTCAGATAAGGAGACCCCAAACTGCACACAATACTCCAGGGGGTGGTCTCACTGAGCCCCTGAGAGAACCACAATAGTACAACTTGGGAGATTCAATGAAAAGGAGCGAAGTCCACATGAGGGGAGTTTCTCACACACCCTGGGGAGACAGGGGTTCAGGACCCCTCCCCTCGCTTGGCTATTTATTGCCGTCTTCAGGGTCTCAATTTGTGGCGTGTTGGTAAATTCGCCCACGGGCCATCTCACCCAGACATTATCTTCTGAGGTGGTGGGCATAGGTGTTGAGTTTCTGTCCAGGGTCAATTCCCCGGCCCCCGTCACCATGCCAACCAACTCTTTCACCACCATCAGCTAAAGGATAGGCAGAGGCCATTGCCCAGTCAGGTCCAATATTGGAATCCACATGATCTTCAGGGGCCAGCATAGATTGAAGAAGTTGAGGACCGTTCTCCCTTGGAGAGGAGAAAGCCGAGAGACGGAGATCTGAGAGAGATTTTCAAAATCCCGGGAGACAGAGGCTGGACAGAGGACAGGAAGAAGCTGTTCCCGCTCGGAAAAGGAAGGAGAACGAGAGAGGGGCGTAGATTTAAAGTGAGGGGCAAACGAAGCGAGAGTGAGGTGAGGGAAAAAGTTCCCACCCAGCCAGTGCTTAGGGGGTGGGATATACTGCCTGAAAATGTTGGGGGGGGGACAGGTTCAATGGAGGCTTTCATGAGGGAGGGGGCATTGGATAAGTATGGGTGGGCAGGAATATGGGGGAAACGGCAGGAGATTGGCACTAGGGGATAGTACCAGGGCGGACAGGATGGGCTGAATAGCCTCCTTCTGCACTGTAACAATTCTGAGATTCTGTGGGCCAATCCAGAATAGCATTCTTCATTGCATCGGCTGGGCCCTGCATATGCCCCTTGAGAAGGCGGTGGTGGGCTGCCTTCTTGAACCGCTGTAGTCCATCTGCTGTAGGTTAGACCCGCAATGCCCCTTCGGGAAGGAGTACATCAATAAAGGGAATCATAGATTGTCATGTTAGAGCAGCAAGTCTACTCTGCCCATCATGACTGTTCAAGTAAGTGGCATTACCGAGAGCCAATCTCCCATTACTGGAGACCGGGGAAGCTGGTCCGAAGTAAGAAGAACATTAGCTTCCAACTCAGCAAGGATTCACTGCACCGATCCTTTTTAATGTCAAGGATTTTTTTTTATCATTCCACTCATCGATATAAAGGTAATTTAGTTGTTGATGGTATTTGAGTGGCCTTCAGTATGATGAATTATGTCCACTCCATTGTCCCGGGGAAATCTCTTATTGCCCTGGCCTTAACTAACTGCTCTCAATTTTATACTTGTCAGGCTGCTCGTAAACATTTTAAAACGTTTTCAGAAAATAATTGACCACCCTGTAGCTCTCCTCCACTCTCTCCTCCCCTCCCCCGCAGTACATTGGAATGTTGACTCTGAGATCCGCTGGAGAAAGTAGGCCCAAAAACGAGCCTGGGCCTCGATTTGAGGCATTTTCGCTGCGATGGGCCAGCATTACCGCCTCCATTCCCTCTTGCCCGCAGCCCCCTGCTACTTCAAAGTCGGGGGTGTGTCTGCCTACCCCGTCCCCCTAATTTTGTCAGGCCACACGCGGAATATTGCGTACAGTACTGGTCACCACGCTATCAGAAGAATGTGGATGCTTTGGAGAGGGTACGGAAAACGTTTACCAAGATGTTGCCTGCTATGGGGGGATTTTAGCGATGAGGAAAGGTCGGATAGAATGGGTTTGTGTTTAATGGAACGCTGGAGATTTTGGGGGGGTCACCTGATAGATTCATCGACTTATAGAATCCCTACAGTGCAGAAACAGGCCCTTCAGCCCAACAAGTCCACACCAACCCTCAGAGCATCCCACCCAGACCCATCCCCCCTATAATCCACCCTAACCTGCACATTCCTGGACACTATGGGGTAATTTAGCACGGCCAATCCACCCTAACCTGCACATCCCTGGGCACTA
>NC_063374.1:5476948-5478362 GCF_021869965.1 Rhincodon typus | reverse complement strand
CTATGGGGCAATTTAGCACGGCCAATCCACCCTAACCCGCACATCCCCGGGCACTATGGGACAATTTAGCACGGCCAATCCACCCTAACCTGCACATCTTTAGACTGTGGGAGGAAACCGGAGCACCCGGAGGAAACCCACACAGACATGGGGAGAATGTGCAAACTCCACACAGACAGTTGCCCGAGGGTGGGATCGAACCCGGGTCCCTAACCACTGAGCCACCATTTTGCCCTAAAGTTTATAAGATTATGAATGGTGTGGTTAGAGAGGAAGGTACAAGGCTTTTCTCCCCAGGGTTGAGGGGTCAATTACTGGGGGACACAGGTTCAAGGTATGGGGGGTAATGTTTAAAAGGGATGTGTGAGGCATGTTTCACACACAAAGGGTGGTGAGTGCCTGGAACACGCTGCCAGAGGAGGTGGTGGAAGCAGACACACTAGCAGCATACAAGAAGCACCTGGTCGAATACATGAATAGGAAGGGAATAGAGGGATACATATCCTATAAGTGAAGACAGTTTTAGTGTGGAAGGGCAAAATGTGGCAGCGCAGGCTTGGAGGGCCGAGGGGCCTGTTCCTAAGCTGTCTCGCTGTTTGCTGCTTGTAACCCTGCTCCTTACCCCAGCATGTCAAGTCTCGATTGGCACCTCGGTTGAAGTTTAATGGTCTGGTGATGCCCACTGCAACTCACAGAGAGAGAATGGGGAGATGCCCCAGGAATCTCCCTCTGAACCAATTGGACGAAGCGGTGGACTAGGCGTAGGCAGTTAGGCCCCGTTGGCCCTGCTCCACAGGTTCACTTCCCGTTCGTGGGATCGTGTTGTGCCCGGGATGGCCGCTGCATCTGCCGCGCCGACCGCACTTTGGCAACGCACACCAAGGAGTGTTCGGGGATGTCCCCCAGTGGGTGCCACAGAAATGCAGGCTCCCCTCCTCCTGTAGGCTCAGAGAGGTTCGGGTGTGGGAGTGCTGGCAGGATTCAATACTGTCCCAGAAATCTGTGAGGGCGGGAGGCTGTAAATCTGTTGTGAGCTGATCATCGTAAATTCGTTTCTGACGACAATCGACGTTTTTTTTTATCGTTCCAGTTTAACACTGTTCCCAGGAGACCAGTCACTCGACAGAACTTCAAAACAAACTTAGAGGACAACAGAGGAAACGGGAGAACAGACAGAGGGTTGGGAGTTTAAGAAGGACACAGCGAGAGAGAGGATATATCGGTGTAATAGAAAACAGAGATGGGGGGGGGAACAGCAGAGTAACAATGATGAGAAAAAGAAAGTGGATAGGAGGGTAACAATGAAGAAAGAGAGAGAGAGATAGCAGAGTAACAATGAACAGAGGGAGAAGGGATAGCAGAGTAACAATGAACAGAGAGAGAAGGGATAGCAGAGTAACAATGAACAGAGAGG
>NC_063374.1:5475819-5476938 GCF_021869965.1 Rhincodon typus | reverse complement strand
CAATGAACAGAGAGAGGGGGGGTAGCAGAGTAATAATGAACAGAGAGGGGGGATAGCAGAGTAACAATGAGCATAGAGAGGGTGGGATAGCAGAGTAACAATGAACATAGAGAGAGGGTATAACAGAGTAACAATAAGAGAGGGGGGGTATAGCAGAGAAACAATGAATAGAGCAAGTGGGAATAGCAGAGTAACAATAACAGGGAGAGTCAGAGGGGATAGCAGGGCATGGAAGAAGACAGACGATCACAGGGTGAAGGAGGGTAGAGACAGCGGAGAGCAGCATTAAGATGAAGACAGAGAAAGGGTCTCATGATGTTTCTGTCCCCGTGATCGCTCATGTTTCCTGGTCCATTGAGAAGCTGAGGTGAAGAGCCAAGCTCGGTCATAGTGGGCCTGGGGAGATGGGAAGGAGATGGGGAATCAAGCTGGGATCTGTGGACTTTCGGAATTATTGTGGGGGAGGTGGGGGGTGGTGGTTGGCGTGGAGAGGGAGAGTGAACTGAGGGGATACAACAAGGTCCACAATAACACTGGTGTGAACGTTATCCAGGAGCTTTCGCTTATTCCCAGAGGAGGAAATGTCTGTTGGCTTGGATGTTGGGCAGTAAAGACCTGGGTAAGGCAACTGCAGCAATCGAGAGAGAGAGAGAGTTGTAGATGGTCTTGCGTTGCCCATCCAGAACAGCTTTTCCGATGCAACAGTAGATCTGGGGGCAGGTAAGCGTTAACCCAATCATTGTGGGGTATGGAGTCACGTGTAGGCCCATACTGGGTAAAGACCCCTGAAGGGGCATTGGTGAAGTGGGGGTGGCGGGTCTTTACAACACCAATGGCGCTGCCATGGTCACCGTGAGGGTCATTTTCAATTCCAGATTATCTTTAACTGAGTTTAAACTCCACCATGAGCTGTACCAGGATTAGTCTGAAACTCCTCCTGCCACATTGTCAGTAACGACAGCCTTCTCCAAACTTGTTGGGGGGTCAGGTTCTGAAAGGAGCATTCAAGCACAGTCTTGTTACAACAGCTGTGCGCGAAAATGAAATAAAATATTTGCTACGACAAAAAGCCGTGCAGGTTAGGGTGGATTGGCCGTGCTAAATTACCCCATAGTGCCC
>NC_063374.1:5469715-5475319 GCF_021869965.1 Rhincodon typus | reverse complement strand
GCCCCTACACCCCCTCCCTATCTCTGTAACCTCCTCCATCCTCTACACCCCCTCCCTATCTCTGTAACCTCCTCCAGCCCCTACACCCCCTCCCTATCTCTGTCACCTCCTCCAGCCTCTACACCCCTCCCTATCTCTGTAACCTCCTCCATCCTCTACACCCCCTCCCTATCTCTGCCACCTCCTCCAGCCACTCCCCCACCCCCGACCATTTTGTTGTTCTTCCAGTTCCGGCCCTCATGAACTTGCTCCAATTTCCATTGCTGTGCCATTGGTGACTTTCCCCTCGGCTGCTTGAGGTTCTAATCTCTGCAAATTGTCACCTAAGAATTGTCCCCCTCTGTCTATTTCTCACTCTTTCTCTCCCTCACACTCTTTCACCCAGTTCTCGTCAGCCCATCCTTGACATAGAATCCCGACAGTGTGGAAACAGGCCAGTCGGCCCAACAAGTGCACACTGCCCCTTCGAAGAGCATCCCACTCAGACCCATTTTCAATGGGCCACCCCTTGTTCTGAGATGATTTCCCCTAACATTTTCCCAGTAACCCTGCATTTCCCATGGGCCAACCCACCCTAACCTGCACATCTCTGGGCACTGTGGGGCAATTTAGCACGGCCAATCCACCCTAACCTGCACATCTCTGGGCACTGTGGGGCAATTTAGCACGGCCAATCCACCCTAACCTGCACATCCCTGGGCACTATGGGGCAATTTAGCACGGCCAATCCACCCTAACCTGCACAACCCTGGACACTATGGGGTAATTTAGCACGGCCAATCCACCCTAACCTGCACATCTTTTGGACTGTGGGAGGAAACCGAGCACCTGGAGGAAACCCACGCAGACACGGGGAGAATGTGCAAACTCCGCACAGACAGTCGCCCAAGGGTGGGATCAAAGCCGGGTGCCTGGCACCGTGAGGCAGCGGCACTAACCATTGAGCCACCGTGCTGCTAACATCTCACCGTATAGTTCAGGAGTCAAGTGTTGCCCAGCAGCAACGCTGTAAAGGATCCAGGGATACGTGTTAAACCACAGAAGTGGCCTTGTCGGGTGAGTGCTGGGGTCCTCAGTGTGAATACTGGGCCGAAGCTAGGGTCAATTGGACTGACCTTCGTCGGAAGAGGTCACAATTGTACTGCAGTTTATGGAGTCTTGCTGTGCACAATCTGGCAACTATGTTTCCTACAGTCGCTGTTTCAACCAAGTAGTGGCTGTCTCCTCATCCTCACGTTCCCTCCCTCATGCCTCCACCCTCACCCTTCCTTTTAACCACTTTGGAGTGAACTTCCAGTTGTTTGTTGAAAGGTGCTAGGGAAATGCAGTGTTGCTGTGTTGGTACGTGCGATTCAACTGTCCAAACGCCTCCAACTTGCACCACTCCACCTCGATCTCTGTTGTCCCTTTCTCTGGAGCTCCACAAATGGTTTTTTTTTGGGGCCCCTTATCTAAGGAAAGATCGACTGACATAGGGGGTAGTCTGGAGAAGTTTCACTCGGCTGATCCCAGATATGGAGGGGCTCTCTGATAGAGGATAGGTCAAGTAGGTTGGGCCTGTGTTCATTGGAGTTGAGAAGAATGAGAGGTGTCCTCATTGAAACATTAGGGGACTTGATAGAGGTGTACAAAATGATCAGAGGTATAGATAGAGTGGACAGCCAGAGACTTTTTCCTAGGGTGGAGGTAGCTATTACGAGGGGGCATAGTTTTAAAGTGAGTGGAGGTAGATACAGGGGAGACATCAGAGGTAGGTTCTTTACTCAGAGAGTGGTCGGGGCGTGGAATGCATTGCCGGAGAGGGTAATGGAATCGGCCTCATTAGGGGCATTTAAGCGGCTATTAGATAGGCATATGGATGGTAGTATAAGGTAGGGGTGGAGGTTAGATAGACCTTAGGTTTAGGGTAAAAGTTCAGCACAACATCTGGGCCAAATGGCCTGTACTGTGCAAAGTGCTATAAGCTATGACTTAACAGAGCAGAGTGGTGGGTATGTGGAATACGCTGCCAGCTGTGGTAGTGGAGTCAGATACTTTAGAGCCTTTTAAGCGACTCTTGGATAGGCACATGGAGGATAGTAAAATGTAGGGTATGCAGCGTAGTTTGATCTTAGTAAGATAATAGGTCGGCACAACATCGTGGGCCGAAGGGCCTGTACTGTGCTGTTCCGATCTATGTTCTGCGTGGATGTTTCCCCTTGTGGGAGAGGTTAGCACCAGAGGGACAACATCTCAGAATAAAGGGTTGCCCATTGAAGGCAGGGATGAGGAAGAATTTCTTCTCTCAGATGGGGGGTGGAATTCTTTACCGCAAGAGGGTGGTCATTAAGTAGATTCAAGGCTGAGATAGATTTTTAATCAGTGAGGGGAAAAGACAGGAAAGTGAAGTTGGGGATAGTCAGATCAGTCATGTTCTCATTGAATGGCAGTGCGGACGCGATGGGCTGAGTGGCCTACTTCTGCTCCTATGTCGAGTGTCTGACTTGAAACCCTGCACCAGTAGAGCATGAATAGGAGAAGAGAAAGGTCTATTGGTGATGGTGGTGGTGTGTGTGTGTATGCACTTATATGTGTGTGTGTGTGTGTGTGCGCGTTTATGTGTCTCTGTGTGAGTTTACGTGTGGGAGTGTTTCCCTTATTCATTAATGGAATGAGGGTGTCGCTGGCCAGGCAGCATTTATTGCCCATCTCTAATTGCCCAGAGGGCAGTTAAGAGTCAACCACATTGCAGTGGGTCTGGAGTCACATGTAGGCCCAGACCAGGTAAGGATGTAGTTTCCTTCCCTAAAGGATATGAGTGAACCAGATGGGTTTTTCCAACAATTGACAATGGATTCGTGGTCATCATTAGACTCTTAATTCCAGATATTTATTGAATTCAATTCCACCATCTACCATGGCGGGATTCGAAGCCAGGTCCAGAACATTATCTGTGTGTCTGGATTAACAGTCTAGCAATAATACCACTAGGCCATCACCTCCCCATTCATGTGTGGGAGGGTGTGTATGTGAGTGTTTTTGTGTGTGTCTGTGTGGGAGTGTGCGTGTGCGCATGTGTCTCTGTGTGTGTGTGTGTCTCAGTGTGTGTGTGTGTCTCAGTGTGTGTGTGTGTGTCTGTGTGTGTGTGTGTGTGTCTCAGTGTGTGTGTGTGTCTCAGTGTGTGTGTGTCTCTGTGAGTGAGTGTCTCTGTGTGAGTGAGTGTGTGTGTCTCTGTGTGTGTGAGTGTGTACGGTTGTTGGGTTTGGACATGACACATGCCCTTACCCAGTGAAGCCGCAATGTGAAGAATAGTTAATTAATTACCAGCTCCCACCAGCATTCCACACTGTCCCCCAGCCACGGAGACACACTCTGTGAGCTTGTGATAACTGGGTAAATGTGACAGGGGGTGGGGGAAGAGAAAGAGAGAGTTTGGAGAGAAGGAGGAGCTTGGGGAACAAGCCCTCTACCTTCAGAGACAGTAGGAACTGCAGATGCTGGAGAATCTGAGATAACACGGTGTAGAGCTGGAGGAACACAGCAGGCCAAGCAGCATTAGAGGAGCAGGAAGGCTGACGTTTCGGGCCTAGACCTTTCTTCAGAAATCGGTTTTCTGAAGAAGGGTGTAGGCCCGAAACGTCAACTTTTCTCCTCCTCTGATGCTGCTTAGCCTGCTGTGTTCATCCAGCTCTACACCTTGTTATCTCAAGCCCTCTACCTTGTTCAGTCTCCCAGCTCCTTCTACAACTTGGACATCAGGCATGGGCCTAACCCAAGCCAGGGCTCCTATTACCAAGAACTTGCCAATCTCCAGGTGACAACTCCACGCACAATCTCTTTCCCCAAGTCCCTCACCTCGCTGCCACTTCAACCTCCACTAGAAAACACCCCCCCACCACGGCCCTCTGAGACATATCTGCGCTCCGACAAATCCAGCCTTTGGAACACTCCCACGCCCTTCCCCGGCGGCCAACCCTACTGCCTCCATTCTGATCGTTCTGTCATTGGCATACACGCTGCTTGGGCTCTGCAATCCCCTTCCTTAAAACTCTCCTGCTGTCTTCCTCCTCCTCCTCAAAACACTCCAAAAAAAGGCTCTTGATCAAACGTTTTTTTTTTAGTCTGAGAGCAGTTCCTGATCAGATATTTACAATTTGTCATAGTGCTTTGACATATCGGCAGTGGATTATGTAAAGTTAGAATTGTGGATCCACGAGATGTTTGTTTGAAACCACTCCCTGTGTACTTATTCCTTTCAGACAGTTATAAGAGACTTCAATACAAATTGAGGACATTGTCAGTTATGTAACCAGAACTCTTCACCAGATGGAAGAAACAAAAAGACAGCTCTTTCTTTCTCAAACAATGGAAGAAAATCGAGGGCCCAATTCAGTCTCAAGTGGAGAGTGAGCTGCCAACAAGAGGACTGTGTTACCGTGGAGATGCCTGAGGGCCTTTCTCTGGACACTAGGCCCAAATACATCAATTAGCAAAAATACACCAGTCAGCGGCCTAGGCCTCCCCCCTCGAATACAGCCAACCAACCGGGCCCTGCTTCGGCCCTCAATGTCACTGCCCTCTCCTCACTCAACGTCCCTCACCCCCTCCACCATTGCCCTCCCCTCACTCAACTCCCCCCATCGTCGGCCCCTCACTCAACACCCCTCAGCACCCTCCCCTCACTCAACGTCCCTCACCCCCTCCACCATTGCCTTCCCCTCACCTCCATCCTCTCATTCAACACCCCAAATCGCACTCCCCTCAACTCCCTCCCCTCCGCTTCCTCCACTCACACCGCCCCTCCCTGCACCCCGCCCAAACACGGAGTGTCACGCTGTCGGGCAAAAGAGAGGAACTAAACCCTTGGTGCACAGCAAGATCCCACAGGCCGTGCCACCGCCGCGACTGGACTCGCCAGCGTTCCCACCCCCATTGCACAACAAGGAGGGGGGGGGGTGGTCAGGGTGCGAGGAGGGCGTCGGGGCAGGAGCAGGAGGCTTGCGCAAGGTACAGCAGGGATGGGACTGGCCGAATCGCCTGAGCCTACGTGAGAGCGTCATTAAAATTCCTGCGGAAGGAGAGAGGTGGAAGGCAAGGTGGACCGACGGGTAAAGCTCAATTTAACCTGTGGAGCGGAAAATTCACAATAACTCACCCATGGGCTCCTCGCTCCGTTCGGTGCCAGGCTAGCCTCACCTGCAAACAAATATAAACCCAATTTCACAGCCTCTGCCCCACAAATTCGGTTTGTAACCCCCGGGGATGCAGTGTACGGTGTCACTGCAATATTCCGAACGCGCTGCGCTCCTGTTCCTTCAGGGATTTGACTCTTTTAGCACTGACAGCAGGTGGCCTTAAATCCGGTTCCGATTTTCCCAAAGCCTCACTGGTTTGCTCACACATTCGGTTCAGTAAATTTCCCACTTGATTTTGCCCTCCTCAGAACAGAGGCCGTGTCCCATCCTAATATTCCCAGCTCCATCACAGAGGGAGATCCGCACTGTCGGAGGGTCAGTGCTGAGGGAGCGCCGCACTGTCGGAGGGTCAGTGCTGAGGGAGCGCCGCACTGTCGGAGGGTCAGTGCTGAGGGAGTGCCGCACTGTCGGAGGGTCAGTGCTGAGGGAG
>NC_063374.1:5468656-5469615 GCF_021869965.1 Rhincodon typus | reverse complement strand
GGGCACTGTCGGAGGGTCAGTGCTGAGGGAGCGCCGCACTGTCGGAGGGTCAGTGCTGAGGGAGTGCCGCACTGTCGGAGGGTCAGTAATTTTGGGTGAGACCTTAAAACGAGACCCCTTGGGTATATTGAGCAGGTGAGAGCCGGCGGTGGGGGGCCATTTCCCGAGTGCCTTGCAAACAGTGCAGACGGCTCGGCCGAGAATCAGATCCCTGCCTGTGGGATCTTGCTGTGCATTTCACCAGCAACACCCTCCCACCTCCCCACACCCACCATCGACGGACTGCGAAGTGCTTTGAGATGATGTAACGTGCTGTGGAAACGTGGAACCTTTGTCACTGGAAAGTCAATGCCCTTGTCTCAGTGAGTCAGGTGGAGAGTTTCTGTCGAAGCTATTAACTGGCACCCCACGTGGGCAGCTGTGTTCTGTGAGCTGTTGAGGACAGCTACCTAGATCACAGTTCAAACAACTTCCCTCTCCCTCTCGTCCTGTCTCGCTCCCCCTCTCTCTCTCTCCCTCTCCAACTTAATGTAGTTTCCTTTGAAGAGCTGTTGATCAAACAAAGCACTCAGGCACAATCGAGAGCACTAAGTAGCTATCCCTCACATCAGACGAACTAATGCGGTCCTCTGGGTCTCCATTCACCACCATCTAATTTAATTAGACTCTTCGAAAATTGATACACTGCACACCTCAAGAGGCAGCAACAGTGATTCGTCGGAATCTCTCTGCCCAGGGTACCCCGCCCTGGCACTGCCGCTCTCACACAACCCGGGTCTGGAACACACTCGGTGTACAGAGTGAACGGCCCTCAGCCTGGGGTGTGATTCTCAGGGCAAAGTCAGCCAGGGTGTAAGTGATGGGGGAGAGTGTGGAGGGAGCTTTACTCTGTATCTAACCCCGTGCTGTCCGTGTCCTGGGGAGTGTTTGATGGGGGACAGTGTAGAGGGAGCTTTACT
>NC_063374.1:5453634-5468646 GCF_021869965.1 Rhincodon typus | reverse complement strand
AGCTTTACTCTGTATCTAACCCCGTGCTGCCCCTGTCCTGGGGAGTGTTTGATGGGGGACAGTGAAGAGGGAGCTTTACTCTGTATCTAACCCCGTGCTGCCCCTATGCTGGGAGAGAGTGATGGGGTGGTTCTGATGTGGGGGCGAGGTTCGAAGCTTGACGTGTTTGTGTGGAGATCTCAGCAAAGACCCGCTCTGAGCTTGGGAATGTGTCCCTCATTCCTGGTGCCCCCTACAAATGCCTGAGAGGGCAATAATTGGCCTTGTCATAGCGAGACCCTTTGAAAGAATGTTTTGACAGGTTACATCCCACCCCCTGCCTCCTCCCGCACAAATAAAGCTCTAATAACACTTCAAACACGAGAAGGCTCCAAATCTGAAATGCTGCTTGATCACAGATGGACCAAGAAATAAATATATTTTAGGCTTTCTCTGATTCCCAGGTTCCTTGATTCTCATTTTGCCCCCAGTATTGACCCTATGCCAGTCCTGTTGAGTTCCTTAACGGGGAGGGAGTTACAGAGTGGAATTTAATCAAAGAGTTCAGTGTGGCTTATGTATAGAATAACAGATACATGTGAGTGATTTACAGACTGGATTCTGATTGAGGGGCTCAGGACGGATTATATGTAGAATAGAAGATACCTGGGAGTGAGTTACAGTCTGGAATCTAAAGGAGGGGTTTGATGGTTTTTAATTGAAGGCAGGAGAGGGTTATTCGGAGTGTTTTGGAGTTTGTTCATGTCAGACAGCCTTGTCTCGTTCGCTCTCTCTGTGATGTTACATTGCTTCTGCTGATTGAAGAGTGTCATGATCGTGTGATATGTTTCCAGGGGTTTCCGTCCTGTGTATATCTGCCTGGGTATCACAGTTTACCATGTGAAAACTCAGCACCAACACCAAACATCATGTGTGGATTGGCAGTTCCTGGACCTGTGGTAATGCCAGAGACCTGTGAATAAAACCTGCAGTAACTTCCTTGTGACTGACCTTTCAGTTCCATGATCCCAATAGCTCGTTACATTACACAGGGTCAAGCCTGTTCCTGTGAAACACTTTGGGATGTTTTCGGGGTGGGTGAGATGATGTTACAGTGGTCACCTATCTGAGATGAGAATCCCGGGCATCAGACTGATGCTCTGAATATGGGTTCAAACCCCGACATCAGCAGAATTTAATTCCAGTTCACAATGACTGGATTGGAAAGCTAACTCCGGTGAGCACAAAACCGCCATCAAAAGCTCATGAAAACGCATCCTTTGCACCTTGAGGAGAGGTGGGGATCTGCTGCCCTCACCAAATCTGGGCCTACATGTGACTCCAGACCCTACAGTAACGCTGTGTCTTGGTGCAGAATGAGTTGCAGGTTTGGATCAGTTTGTTCATTTTATCCAGCCCTCGCTGGATGGGCCGAACAGTCCAATTCAACTCCTGTACCTAATGGCCTTAACATTGACAGACGCTCTTGATTGGTCAGGGATATCAAGGGTTACAGGGAGAAGGCAGGAGAACGGGGTCGAGAAACATATCGGCCATGTTTGGATGGCAGGGCAGCCTCGATGGGCCAAATGGCCTAATTCTGCTCCTGTACCTGAAAGTCTTATCATTGAGTGAGTTTAGAACAGTTCTTGATTGGCAAGGGGATTGAGGAGCACAGGGAAAAGGCAGGAGAATGAGGGGTTGAGAAACATATCAGCCATAATTGAATGGTGGAGCAGACTTGATGGACGGAACGGCCTAATTCTGTATCTTACGGTCCTTGTCGTTTCTGCGCTGTGTTCTTTGTAATGCCCCGTTTATCCAATCCGTCAGATGTGGTACTCCTGGATTAAATGCCAATGATAACTCACTCTCGGGCGCCCATTATTCCTTCGGTGGCACAGACACCTCACCTCCCCCTGCTCCCACCCAAGGGAGGGAGAGGTTCCTCCTCTCCAGTACCACCCCGACCCTCCCAACCCCTGCAAGTTGTCAGCCTGAAATTTGTGGCCGAGCAGTACCCAGGGATGACTGGATCCTAATGCAGTGTAGCGGCGCAGTAAATGATAGAGACAATAGCTTCTCAGCTTTGTCTGTAATTGCAGAAAAGGAGTCTGAGCAGGGAGTGGGGGGAGGGGAAAGGATTTATTGCCGCTCATACCGGAGAGCTGAAATGATTTTGAGCTTCCATCTGTATTGTGTCGTTAAAGCCTGCACCAGTCAGAGTAGCATTTTTTCATTTTATTACAGCACCAAGTATTTCCAATTTCCACGGCAAACCGCTTTTATATTTCTCTTGCCTTTTCACTGGCCGAGCCTGGCATCTATTGCCCGTCCCTAATTGCCCCTGCAGGAGGCGGTGGTGAGCTTTAGGTTGGTTGGAGATGCCCTGGGGTGCAGGTTCATGGTTCCTCGAAAGTGGAGTCATAGGTAGACAGGACAGTGAAGAAGGTGTTTGCTACACTTGCCTTTATTGGTCATTGAGTATAGGAGTTGGAAGGTCATGTTGTGGCTGTACAGGACATTGGTTAGGCCACTTTTGGAATCCTGTGTTCAGTTCTGGTCTTTGCAAATGCAACATTTTTCTTACTAGTAGCCTTCACTTGGTAAATTCCAAGAGAGTGAAAATATAGATATATTTCCAATTACCGATCGTCTAAGTGAATATCTCAGATAGGTGAGGCCACTTTTAGAATACTGCATTCAATCCTGGTCTCTCTGCTATAGGAAAGATGTTGTGAAACTCAAAAAGATTCAGAAAAGATTTACAAGGATGTTGCCAGGGCTGGAGGGTTTGAGCCACAGGGAGAAACTAAACAGGCTGGGGTTACTTTCCCTGGAGCGTCGGAGGCTGAGGTGGGGAGACCTCAGTCATCTGAACTCCAGCGAAAATAAAACAAAAAAAATGAGGGGGTTCTCATACAGACTTATAAAATTCTAACAGGACTGGACAGGGTAGATGCAGGGAGGATGTTCCCGATGGTGGATGTGTGAAGGACCAGGTGTCACAGTATGAGGATTCAGGGTAGACCATTTAAGACGGAGATGAAGAGACATTTCTTCACCCAAAGAGTGGTGATCCTGTGGAATTCATTACCGCAGAAAGTAGTTGATGTGAAAACATTGAATATACTCCAGAGGCGACTAGATATAGCACTTGGGGGGGAATGGGATCAAAGGTTATGGGGAGAAAGCAGGATGAGGCTATTGAGTTGTTGGACGGTCAGCCATGATTGTGTAGAATGGTGCAGCAGGCTCGAAGGGCCGAATAGCCTCCTGTAATCATATCTTCTACATTTCTATCACCTTACAGAGGTTTATAAAATCATGAGGGGCATGGATAGGGTGAATAGCCAAGGTCTTTCCCCCAGGGTAGGGGAGTCCAAAACTAGAGGGGCATAGGTTTAAGGTGAGAGGGAAAAGATTTAAAAGGGACCTGAGGGGTAAATTTTTCACACAGAGGGTGGTGCGTGTATGGAACGAGCTGCCAGAGGAAGTGGTGGAGGCTCGTACAATTACAACATTTAAAAGGCAACTGGATAGGTACATGAATAGGAAGGGTTTAGAGGGATATGGGCCAAATGCTGGCGAATGGGACTAGATTAATTTAGGATATCTGGTCAGCATGGACGAGTTAGGCTGAAGGGTCTATTTCTGTGCTCTATGACTCTATATTGCATCAAGTCGAGCTCTCCCAGACCCCACTTGGATTCCTCAGGTGATCGACAAGGTTCGGGTGACCAGCACCTTTCCCCTCCCCCCTTCCCTCTGTGTGCTGGATCCCAGTGAGGTCACTGTCATGGAGGAGAGGTGGCCAAAAGCTGAGTCAAAGAGGTCACTTTTAAGGAGCGTCTTACAGGAAGCAAGAGAGTGAGGTGGTGAGCTTGAGGTGGGGGAGGGGAATTCAAGAAGTTAAATATCAACCCCCCGCCATCCTCCCCCACTGCCCTCTCTCTAGGGCCCTGGAGTGCAGGGTGGCCAATGGCAGAACAACGGGCAAGGAGAGTGTGGCCAACTTTAGGAATGGAATCAGAGGGGGAAGTGGAGGTGGTAAGAGGCTACAATTACAGGAGCACAGAGACCTCAAGGAGAGGTGATGGCCTCGTGGAATTATCGCTGGGTTGTTAATCCAGACACCCAGGAATGTTCTGGGGACCTGGGTTCAAATCCCATTGTGGCAGGTGGTGAAATTTGAATTCAATAAATATCTGGAATTAAGAATCTAATGATGACTGTGAATCCATTGCTGATTGTCGGGAAAAACCCATCTGCTTCACTAATGTCCTTTAGGGAAGGATACTGCCATCCTTACCTGGTCTGGGCCTACATGTGACTCCAGACCCACAGCAATGTGGCTGGCTCTTAAACTGCCCTCTGGGCAATAAATGCTAGAGATGCTCTCATCCCATGAATGAACAAAAAAGAAATGGGAAGGGACCACAGAGAAGGAGTGGTGGCCCAGGGAAACAGGAATTTCAAAACAGGGACAGAAATGTTCTCTTCTTTATAAAGAAATGGGTCACCTTGTGAGGGAAACTGTGCATCAAAAGAGGCCAATGGAATTATGGAAAGGAACCAAGTGCAGGGAATGATGGAGAAACTCGGCAGGGTCTAGCATTGTCTGTGCAGAGAGAGAGAGGAATCAGAATTCCTCTTTAATTTTCTTTTTATTCATTCATGGGGTATGGCGTTGCTGGCTGGGCCCAGCATTTGTTACTTGTCCCTAATTGCCCCCCTTGAGAAGGTGGTGGGGAGCTGCCCCCTTGAACCGCTGCAGTCCGTGTGCCCTTAGGGAGGGAATTCCAGGATTCTGACCCAGCGACACTGAAGGAACGGCCGATATATTTCCCAGTCAGGATGGGGAGTGGCTCGGAGGGGAACTCGCAGGGGGTGGTGTTCCCATGTATCTGCTGCCCCTTGTCCTTCTAGATGGAAGTGGTGGTGGGTTTGGAAGGTGCTGTCTAAGGAGCCTCGGTGAGTCACTGCAGGGCATCTTGTAGATGGTACACACTGCTGCGACTGAGCATCGGTGGGTGGAGGGAGTGGGATGTTTGTGGATGTGGTGCCAATCAAAGCGGGGGCTGCTTTATCCTGGATGGTGTTGAGCTTCTTGAGTGTTGTTGGAGCTGCCCCCATCCAGGGGCAAGTGGGGAGTATTCCCTCACACTCCTGACTTGTGCCTTGGAGATGATGGGACAGGCTTTGGGGGGAGTCAGGAGGTGGGTTACTCGCTGCAGGATTCCCAGCCTCTGACCTGCTCTTGCAGCCGCTGTGTTAATGTGGTGGGTCCAGGGGAGTTTCTGGCCAATGGTAACCCCGCAGGATGTTGATAGTGGGAGGTTCAGTGATGGTAACACCATTGAATGTCAAGGGGCAGTGGTTAGATTGTCTCTTATTGGTGATGGTCATAGCCTGGCATTTGTGTGGCATGAATGTCACTTGCCACTTGTCAACCCAAGCCTGGATATTGTCCAGGTCTTATTGCATGTGAACATGGACGGCATCAGTATCTGAGGAGTCACGAATGGTGCTGAACATTGTACAATCATCGGTGAACATCCCCCCTTCTGACCTTATGATGGAGAGAAGGTCATTGATGAAGCAGCTGAAGATGGTTGGGCCAAGGACACTACCCTGAGGAACTCCTGCAGAGAGGTCCTGGGGCTGAGATGATTGACCTCCAACAACCACAACCATCTTCCTATGTGTCAGGTATGACTCCAACCACCGGAGAGTTTGCCCCTGATACCCACTGATTCCAGTTTTGTCAGGGCTCCTTGATGCCACACTTGGTCGAATACAGCCTTGATGTTAATGGCTGTCACTCTCACCTCACCTCTGGAATTCAGCTCTTTTGTCCATGTTTGAACCGAGGCTGTAATGAGGTCAGGAGCTGAGTGGCCCTGGCGGAACCCAAACTGGGCATCACTGAGCAGGTTATTGCTGGGCAGGTGCTGCTTGATAGCTCTGTTACTGACACCTTCCATCACTTTACTGATGATCGAGAGGAGACTGATGGGGCTGTAATTGACCGGGTTGGATTTATCCTGCTTTTTGTGTACAGGATGTATTTGGGTAATTTTCTACATTGTCGTGTAGATCCCAGTGTTGTAATTGTACTGGAACAGCTTGGCTAGGGGAGCAGCAAGTTCTGGAGCACAAGTCTTCAGTACTATTGCCGGAATGGTGTCAGGGCCCATAGCCTTTGCAGTATCCAGTGTCTCCAACCGTTTCTCGATATCACGTGGAGTGAATCGAATTGGCTGGAGACTGGTATCTGTGATGCTGGGGGCCACTGGAGGAGGCTGAGATGGATCATCCACTCGGCACTTCTGGCTGAAGATTGCTGCAAATGCTTCAGCCTTATCTTTTGCACGGATGTGCTGGGCTCTTCCATCATTGAGGATGGGGATATTTGTGGAGCCTCCTCCTCCAGTGAGTTGTTTAATTGTCCACCACCATTCATGACTGGATGTGGCAGGACTGCAGAGCTTAGATCTGATCCATTGGTTGTGGGATCATTCAGTTCTTGTTAATATTGAGCTCAGGGCAGGACATATACACTTAATGGTAGGGTCATGGGGTGTGTTGCTGAACAGAGACTTTGGAGTGCAGGTTCATAGCTCCTTGAAAGTGGAGTCGCAGGTAGACACGGTAGTGAAGAAGGCATTTGGTACACCAGCCTTTATTGATCAGAAATAGGAGGTCATGTTACGGCTAACACTGGTTAGGCCACTATTGGAATGTTGTGTTGATTTTTGGTCTCCCTGCTATAGGAAAGATGTTACGAAATTTGAAAAGGTTCAGAAAAGATTTACATTGACGTGGCCAGGTTTGGAGGGCTTGAGACAAAGGGAGAGTCTGAATAGGCTGGGGCTATTTTCCCTGGAGTGTCAGAGGCTGAGGGGTGACCTTATAGAGGTTTATAAAATCATGAGGGGCATGGATAGGATGAATAGACACCCCTCGATTTAATTCCAGTCTGTAACTCACTCCTGGGTATCGTTATTCGATAAAGGCCAGCTAGAGGGGAGGCCATATTGGATTTGGTGCTTGGCAACGAACCAGGCCAGGTGTCAGATCTCTCGGTGGGAGAGCAATTCGGTGATAGTGATCACAACTCCCTGACCTTTACTATAATTATGGAGAGGGATAGGAGCAGATGGTATGGGAAAGTATTTAATTGGGGGAGGGGGAATTACAATGCTATTAGGCAAGAACTGTGGAGCATAAATTGGGATCAGATGTTCTCAGGAAAATGCACGATAGAAATGTGGAAGTTGTTTAGGGAGCAGTTGCTACAAATACTGGATAGGTTTGTCCCAATAAGGCAAGGAAGGGATGGTAAGGTGAAGGGACCTTCGATGACAAGACATGTGGAACATCTCATCAAGAGGAAGAAGGAAGCTTACTTAAGGTTGAGGAAGCAAGGATCAGACAGGGCTCTAGAGATCTACAAGGTAGGCAGGAAGGAACTGAAGAATGGACTTAGGAGAGCTAGAAGGGGGTATGAGAAAACCTCGGCGGGTACAATCAAGGAAAACCCCAAGGCCTTCGATACTTATGTGAGGAACAAGAGGTTGGCCAGGGTGAGGGTAGGGCCAATCAGGGATAGTGGAGGAAACTTGTGTGTGGTGTCGGAGGAGGTAGGGGAGGTCCTTAATGAATGCCTTGCTTCAGTATTCACCAGTGAGAGGGACCTTGACGTTTGCGAGGACAGCAGGAAACAGGCAGATATGCTCGAACAGGTTGAAGCTAGGAAGGAGGATGTGCTAGAAATTTTGATAAACATGAGGATAGATAAATCCCCTGGGCCAGATGGGATATACCCAAGGTTACTATGGGAAGTGAGGGAAGAGATTGCTGCCCCTTTAGCAATGATCTTTGCGTCCTCACTGTCCACTGGAGTAGTACCAGATGACTGGAGGGTGGCAAATGTCATTCCCTTGTTCAAGAAAGGGAATAGGGATAATCCTGGGAATTACAGACCGGTCAGTCTTACTTCGTGGTGGGCAAATTATTGGAGAGGGTTCTGAGAGATAGTATTTATGATTATTTGGAAAAGCACAGTTTGATTAGAAATAGTCAGTATGGCTTTGTGAGGGGCAGGTCATGCCTCACAAGCCTTTTTGAATTCTTTGAGGATGTGACAAAACACATTGAAACATGTTTAGGCAGCACGGTGGCTCAGTGGTTAGCACTGCTGCCTCACAGCGCCAGGGACCCGGGTTCAATTCCATCCTTGGGTGGCTGTGTGGAGTTTGCACGTTCTCCCTGTGTCTGCGTGGGTTTCCTCTGTGTGCTCCGGTTTCCTCCCACAGTCCAAAGATGTGCAGGATTGGCCGTGCTAAATTGCCCATAGTGTTCAGGGATGTGTAGATTATGTGGGTTATAGGGGGATGGGTCTGGATGGGATGCTGTCAGGGTCGGTGTGGACTTGTTGGGCTGAAGGGCCTGTTTCCACACTGTAGGGATTCTATTCTATTGATGAAGGCAGACTAGTGTATGTGGTGTATATGGATTTTAGCAAGGTATTTGACAATGTTCCCCATGGTAGGCTCATTCAGAAAGTAAGGAGGCATGGGATTCAGGGAAATTTGGCTGTCTGGATACAAAACTGGCTGTCCAATAGAAAGCAGAGGATGGTAGTAGATGGAAAGTATTCAGCCTGGAGCTCGGTGAGCAGTGGTGTTCCACTGGGATCTGTTCTGGGATCTCTGCTCTTTGTGATCTTTATAAATGACTTGGATGAGGAAGTTGAAGGGTGGGTTAGTAAGTTTGCCGATGATAGGAAGGTTGGTGGAGTTGTGGACAGCATGGAGGGCTGTTGTAGGTTGCAACGGGACATTGACAAGATGCAGAGCTGGGCAAAAAAGTGGCAGATGGAATTCAACCTGGAAAAGTGTGAAGTGATTTATTTTGAAAGATTGAAGTTGAATGCAGAATACAGGGTTAATGGCAAGATTCTCGGCAGTGCGGAGTAACAGAGGGATCTTGGGGTCCACGTCCATAGATCCCTCAAAGTTGCTACCCAAGTTGATAGGGTTGTAAAGAAGGCTGTTGGCTTTCATTGGCAGGGGAATTGAGTTTAAGAGCCGTGAGGTTATGCTGCAGCTCTATAAAACCCTGGTTAGACCACACTTGGAATATTGTGTTCAGTTCTGTCACCTCATTATAGGAAAGATGTGGAAGCTTTAGAGAGGGTGCAGAGGAGATTTACCAGGATGCTGCCTGGACTAGAGGGCAGGTCTTATTAGGAAAGGTTGAGGGAGCTAGGGCTTTTTTCACTGGAGCCAAGAAGGATGAGAGGTGACTTGATAGAGGTATACAAGATGATGAGAGGTATAGATAGAGTGGATAGTCAGAGATTTTTTTCCAGGGCGGAAATGACTATTACGAGGAGACATAATTTTAAGGTGATTGGAGGAAGGTATAGGGGAGATGTCAGAGGTAGGTTCTTCACACAGAGAGTGGTGGGTGTGTGGAATACGCTGCGGCTGTGGTGGTGGAGTCAGACACTTTAGAGACTTTTAAGTGACTCTTGGGTAGGCACATGGAGGATAGTAAAATGTAGGGTATGCAGGGTAGATTGATCATGGAGTAGGATAATAGGTCGGCACAACATCGTGGGCCGAAGGGCCTGAAGTGTGCTGTACTGTTCTATATTCTATGTTTTGTTCCAAGGGGCATGGATAGGGTGAATAGCCAAGGTCTTTTCCCCAGGGTGGGGGAGTCCAAAACCAGAGGGTGTAGGTTTGAGGTGAGAGGGGTAAGATTTAAACAGGACCTTTCTCACACAGAAGGTGGTGTGTGTATGGAACGAACTGCCAGAGGAAGTGGTGGAAGCTGGTATAATTACAACATTTAAAAGGCATCTGGATGGGTACATGAATAGGAAGGTTTTAGAGGGATGGGGGCTAGATGCTGGCAAATGGGACTAGATTAATTTAGAATATCTGGTCAGCATGGACGGGTTGGACCGAAGGGTCTATTTCCCTGCTGTACAACTCTCTGACTTTATAATCTTTCTGCAGAAATTGTCAAACGTTTGTCAGCAGAGTAAGGTTTATAATGAGGAAGCAAAGCTCTCCCCTGCGGGGGGGTGTGGGGCAGACAGCCTTTGTATTCCACAGGGCTGAGATTGGGGTGGGTGCGAGAATTGAAGAGGGTGGCGTGGGAGGGAGAGAGAATCTTAAAATCGGCATTGGAATCGGAGTGCTCTGGGAAGAGCTGTGTAACCCTAATGGAAAATTGCCGTGTTTAATGATTCTGAATAATAGCAGTGGAGTTAAAAAAGGTCTCCTTTTAACAAGCCATGATTCATCATGTATGTCAGGGATAGCTGCAGTTCAATCACACAAGATCAGTGAGGCATGAGTCCAGCAGTGTGTTCAATTAAACCTGTAAGTGCCTGCATCTCCTACAAGTCATCAGGAGCAGCAAGTCCCAGAATTAAATATGTTTAGCCAAAAGCGCACTTTAACAAATATAATCTGCAAGATTTTATGAACTTTGCTTAACATTTAAGGCTTCCGAACCCACTCACATCAGTGTTCCATGGTTGAGCCTTTCTGTAAACATATAGACACAGCGAACTGCACAACACAGGAACTGGCCCTTCGGCCCATCATAGAGTCATAGAGATGTACAGCACGGAAACAGACCCTTCAGTCCAACTCATCCATGCCGACCAGTTATTCTAAATTAATCTAGTCCCATTTGCCAGCATTTGGCCCACATCCCTCTAAACCCTTCCAATTCATGTACCCATCCAGATGCCTTTTAAATGTTGTAATTGTACCAGCCTCCACCATTTCCTCTGGCAGCTCGTTCCATGTCTGTGTGTGTCTGTGAGTGTGTGTGTGTATGTGTGTGCATGTGTGTGTATGTGTGTGCATGTGTGTGTGTGTGAGAGTGCGTGTGTGTGCGCATCTGTGTGAGCGCATCTGTGTGTGTGTGGGTGTGTGTGTGAGAGAGTGTGTGTGTGTGAATGTGTATGTGTAAATGTGTGTCTATGAGTGTGTCTGTGTGTGTGTGTATGTGTATGTGTGAATGTGTGTATGTGTGTGTGTGTGAGTGTGTGTTTGAACGTGTGTATGTGCGTGTGTGAGTGTGTGTGCATGTGTGTGAATGTGTGTGTGTGATTGTGTGCATGTGTGTGAGTGTGTGTGAATGTGTGTGTGTGAATGTGTGTATGTGCCACCTCTGCCCCTCAGGTCCCTTCTTTATCATTGAATCTCTGGTCTGGAAGCAGGACATTTGGCCCATTGAGTCCATACTAACCCTCCAAAGTCACCTAAGTTTGGAACCAATCCTGGCGCTGTGAGGTTGCAGTGCTAACCACTGAGCCACCCCAACCCCATCTATCCCCCCTCATCGTAAACCTATGCCCCTCTAGTTTTAGACTCCCCTACCCTGGGGAAAAAGACCTTGGCTATTCACCCTATCCATGCCCCTCATGATTTTATAAACCTCTATAAGATCACCCCTCAGCCTCTGACGCTCCAGGGAAAATAGCCCCAGCCTATTCAGCCTCTCCCTGTAGCTCAAACCCTCCAACCCTGGCAATATCCTTGTAAATCTTTTCTGCACCCTCTCAAGTTTAACAACATCTTTCCCACAGCAGGGAGACCAGAATTGAACACAGGATTCCAAAAGTGGCCAAACCAATGTCCTGTACAGCCTCAACATGACCCTCCCAACTCCTATACTCAATGCACTGACCAAGATAGGCAAGCGTACCAACTTGAGTTTTTTGAAGAAGTAACGAAAAGGATTGATGAGGGCAGAGCAGTGGATGTGATCTATATGGACTTCAGTAAGGCGTTCGACAAGGTTCATCATGGTAGATTGGTTAGCGAGGTTAGATCACATGGAATACAGGGAGAACTAGCCATTTGGTTACAGAACTGGCTGGAAGGTAGGAGACAGAGGGTGGTGGGGGAGGGTTGCTTTTCAGACTGGAGACCTGTGATCAGCGGTGTGCCACAAGGATCGGTGCTGGGTCCGCTGTGTTTTGTCATTTATATAAATGATTTGGATGTGAACATAGGAGGTATGGTTAGTAAGTTTGCAGATGACACCAAAATTGGAGATGTAGTGGACAGTGAAGAAGGTTACCTCAGAGTACATCAGGATCTTGATCAGATGGGCCAATGGGCTGAGAGTGGCAGATGCAATTTAATTTAGATAAATGTGAGGTGCTGCATTTTGTAAAGGCATTCTCTACTTAATGGTAGGGTCCTGAGGAGTGTTGCTGAACAAAGCGACCTTGGAGTGCAGGTTCGTAATTCCTTGAAAGTGGAGTCGTGGGGAGACAGGATAGTGAAGAAGTACTCAGAAGTGAATAGAGCTGTCTTCCGTTTTGGAATCAGACCGCAAAGTCTCATTTGATGGGTGCCTGACTCTTAACTACCCTCTCAAATGGCTCACACAGTTCCGGGGGCAGTTAGGGATGGACAACGAAAGCTGACCTCAACAGCAGCACCATGAGAGGGTACAATATATAATGAGACCCAACTGGGTAAGGACACCAGACTTCCATCCCCATGTGGACTCAGTGAACCAGATCGGACTTTAATGGTCAATTCTGAGACTAGCTTAGAGGGACATTTTAAGCTGCCTTAAAAAGGCTTGTGTCAGACGATTGAGACAGGGCCTCTCCATAACCAGTACTGGTAACATAAGGCATCAGCAGGATACCCAGCTGCACACTCACTGCAGGGGGGAGCTCATCTCTAGTTGAGAAAATGGCACCCAGTGTACTTTTTATCTGTGTTTATGAGCATCACTCACTGTCCCTAATTGCCCCTTGAGAAGGTGGTGGGGAGCTGCCTTCTTGAACCACTGCAGTCCGTGTGCTGTGGGTAGACCCACAATGCCCCTTAGGGAGGGAATTCCAGGATTCTGACCCAGCGACACTGAAGGAACGGCCAATATATTTCCAAGTCGGGATGGGGAGTGGCTCGGAGGGGAACTTGCAGGGGGTGGTGTTCCCATGTATCTGCTGCCCCTTGTCCTTCTAGATGGAAGTGGTGGTGGGTTTGGAAGGTGCTGTCTAAGGAGCCTCGGTGAGTTGCTGCAGTGCGTCTTGTAGATGGTACACACTGCTGCGACTGAGCGTCGGTGGATGGAGGGAGTGGGATGTTTGTGGATGTGGTGCCAATCAAAGCGGGGACTGCTTTGTCCTGGATGGTGTCGAGCTTCTCGAGTGTTGTTGGAGCTGCCCCCATCCAGGGGCAAGTGGGGAGTATTCCCTCACACTCCTGCCTTGTGCCTTGGAGATGGTGGGACAGGCTTTGGGGGGAGTCAGGAGGTGGGTTACTCGCTGCAGGATTCCCAGCCTCTGACCTGCTCTTGCTTTAGTGGGGATGCACGGTAATCTCATGATATTGTAAGTGGGGGGAGAGTCATGACCCCCACTTAGTGTGACACGCATGGCAACGTTAAATATTCAACGTCAAAGAGTGCAACAGTTTGTGGCTTTTGTTGGATCTTCTTGATCTCTGAAAAGATTAATATACACAAGCAAATAGAGTCTTAAATATAGAACAAGATCCCTGAGGTACTTCACACGGCCATGAGCACACAAACGAAGGAGCTGTTGTTAGGTGACCAAAAGCTTAGTCATAGATGTCACTTACATGGAGCATCTTAGTGATGGGGGAGAGACAGGAAGAGGAAAATGAAGATAGAAAGAGCGAGAGAGAGAGACAGAGAGAAACAAAGAGAGAGAGAGTGAGGGAGACAGACATAGAGGAAAGGGAGAAAGAAAGAGAAAAAAGGGAAAGAAAGACAGAGAGAGGGAGAAAAAGAGACAGAGTTAGATAAAGAGAGAGAGTGTGTGGAGAAAGAGGAAGACAGAGAGAGAGTGAGAGAAATAGAGATAGAGATAGAGAGACAGGGAGAGAGAAAGAGAGGCAGATAGAGAAAGACAGACAGGGAGAGAGAAAGAGAGAGAGAAAGAGAGTGAGAAATAGAGACAGAGAGAGAAGAAAAAAGAGAGACAAAGAGACAGAGGCAGAGAAACAGAAATAGAGAGAGAGAGAAAAACAGAGAGAAAGGGGGAGAAAGAGAGACAGAAATACAGAGAGAGAGAGTGAAAGAGAGAGAAAGGGCCAGAGAGGTTTAGGGAGGGAATTCCATAATTTGGAGTTCCCAGGCCGCCATTGGGGGGAGTGATAGGAATTGGGGAACGCTCAAGAGGCCGGGAATGGGAGGAAGTCCCAGCGGGCTGAAGGCCTGGAGTGGGGCGCGGTTACAGGGACGGGCGAGGGACGGAGGTGTTTGAGGGATGAGGGCTGAGAGGGAGCCAGGTCGGGGCAAGTGCTCTCTCTCTTGCCAAGTCCCACTGTGGCAGCACCTCAGCAGAAGCCCCCTGAGAGGACAAGCGAGACTCCCAGCATGCACCATCCCCACGCTAACCCCAATGTCCTCACCGGGTCGTCATCAACAGCACAAAAACCAAAACCATAAATTCTTCAGAGAAACAAAACAAGAAACAAAAATATCTAAAAGAAATAATTTCACAAGGACGAGAAACATAAAGGCTTAAAAAAAAACGACTAAATAAAAATGCAAGTGACATCTGCGCGAATAAAGGTGGAAGATAACATGGAAGAATTGCTTTGACCTCTCTTTGAGTGTAAAAGTGAGTTTAACCATTTAAAATCAAGAGGTGTTTATCTTCACTTGAACTTTGCCTTGCAGCTGGAGGGAAGCCCAAAACAAAACACTTGCGTCAAATTATCAAAGTCAAAACCTTGGAACTCAAAAGCGATGTAACCCTCTTGCTGCCTAATGCTACATAAATTTAATCTCTACCTATGCTCCGAGTTGTTTAAATTATCTATAAAATCAAGGCTAAAATTCCTGTAAATGAGTAACCGTGTATTAACTGCTTTAAACCACAGTGGAAGGCTTTGTAGGAGTTTACAACCGTACGACAGAATCAACTCTGCCTCCTCCATACACACACTCTCACACTCACACACACACACACACACACACTCTCACACACACACACTCTCACAC
>NC_063374.1:5448928-5453134 GCF_021869965.1 Rhincodon typus | reverse complement strand
TCGGAGGGGAACTTGCAGGGGGTGGTGTTCCCATGTATCTGCTGCCCTTGTCCTTCTAGATGGAAGTGGTGGTGGGTTTGGAAGGTGCTGTCTAAGGAGCCTCGGTGAGTTGCTGCAGGGCATCTTGTAGATGGTACACACTGCTGCGACTGAGCGTCGGTGGGTGGAGGGAGTGGGATGTTTGTGGATGTGGTGCCAATCAAAGCGGGGATGGTGTTGTCCTGGATGGTGTCCAGCTTCTTGAGTTTTGTTGGAGCTGCCCCCATCCAGGGGCGAGTGGGGGGTATTCCCTCACACTCCTGACTTGTGCCTTGGAGATGGTGGGACAGGCTTTGGGGAGTCAGGAGGGAAGTTACTGGCTGCAGGATTCCCAGGCTCTGACCTGCTCTTGTAGCCGTTGTATTTATATGGTGAGTCCAGTTCAGTTTCAGGTCAATAGTAATCTCAAAGATATTCATAGTGGGGAATTCAGTGATGGTAACATCATTGAATGTCAAGGGGAGATGGTTAGATCATCTCTTACTGGAGATGGTCATTGCCTGGCCTTCGTGTGGCACCAATGTTACTCATTAGCCATATTTGTGTGGCGCCTCTTGTATTTTTCAGTTCCCTCTGTTTATATTATTTGCTTTCTAACCTTCTCATCAATCAATTTGGACTGTCTCTCATCACCTGAGGAGAACAGATCAGAAATATGGCTTCTATTGTCATCATCTCCAAATATCAGAGTGTAAAATACCAAAAGCAATATTCTGTCTCTTGCTTCAGTTGCTAGCTCAAAGGATTCAGGCAGTTTGATGAGCTCTGACTACTGCCTTTTGAGGCAACGTCTTAGCACCCCATATCCTTCACTTGTTAGGTGAACATTAATTTCATGTGATAACACGTTGCCTGCGATGTTCACCTGTCAGGAAATGCCAGAGTAAAGACATTGACATTTTCACATTCGCCGCTCCGTTCCAATGTCTCTGCACTGTCTACCAGGCTCAATGTGAAAATATTAACTCCATCCACACTGGCTTCCACATTCCTGCTTGTGATCTGTCTGCCTCCCAGGACAGGGACAGCACGGGGTTAGATACAGCGTAAAGCTCTCTCTATGCTATCCCCCATCAAACACTCCCAGGACAGGGACAGCACGGGGTTAGATACAGAGTAAGGCCCACTCTACACTGTTCCCCCATCAAACACTCCCCAGGACAGAGACAGCACAGGGTTAGATACAGAGTAAAGCTCTCTCTACGCTATCCCTCATCAAACACTCCCAGGACAGGGACAGCACGGGGTTAGATACAGAGTAAAGCTCCCTCTACGCTGTCCCCCATCAAACACTCCCCAGGACAGGGACAGCACGGGGTTAGATACAGAGTAAAGCTCTCTCTACACTGTCCCCCATCAAACACTCCCAGGGACAGGGACAACACGGGGTTAGATACAGAGTAAAGCTTCCTTCTGTACTCAATTCCTTTGGCAATGCATGTTAAATATCTTTCTGTGCCTCATGGTAAATTACTCTCGATACCTCTCCTGTGCCTTGGGACTTGAGAGGGTTCAGAAAGATTTACAAGGTTGCTGGGGTTGGAGGGTTTGAGCTGCAGGGAGAGGCTGGAGAGGCTGAATAGGCTGGGACTATTTTCCCTGGAGCATCGGAGGCTGAGGGGTGACCTTATAGAGGTTAATAAAATCATGAGGACCATGGATAGGGGTGAAAGGTCTTTTCCCCAGGGTAGGGGAGTCAAAAACTAGAGGGCCATAGGTTTAAGGTGAAAGGGGAAAGATTTAAAAGGGACCTGAGGGGTAACATTTTCACGCAGAGGGTGGTGCGTGTATGGAACGAGCTGCCAGAGGAAGTGGTGGAGGCTGGTACAATTACAACATTTAAAAGGCATCCGGATGGGTACATGAATTGGAAGGGTTTAGAGGGATGTGGGCCAAATGCTGGCAAATGGGACCATTTTTTGTAGGATATCTGGGCAGCATGGATGAGTTGGACCGAATGGTGTGTTTCCGTGCTCTACATCTCTATGACTCTAAGTCTTATGACAGTGAAGGTGCTAGAGCAATGCAGGCTGTTGGCGAGTGGGTGGTCTGGGCGTGTTTGTACTCAGCACAGCACCCACTCCACCAACCCTCACCTCCCCCTCTTGTACCCCACACCCCCACAATAGCACAATAGTACTGAATCTAGTAACAGCCCAGAGGTATTAGTAATGGGAGCTGATGTGAAGATACACAAAGGCTCCATCAGTCTGGGTGCAAGTAAATTACAGAGTTTGACAAAAGCTGCATGAACAGATGAGTGCACAAGCTTTCTGTTATTCACGGTGACTTGGATATCCCTGCGAGCGTGCTTTATATTTTACATTCCGAGCAGATTAACTCACCCAGGGAATGCACAATAAGCAGGAGAGATACAGGTAGTTCTGCTCTAATGCGTGTTTTGTTAATGCGAATTGGCTGTAAAGCAATTGATGAATAGTGGATGCTGTTTGGTTAACAAGAACTTTCTGCTGTACAGGTATAGCGATTTTCTTTAGCGATTTCCCTATAACGTGATTTTCTGTAGCGCCGAGTTCACACAAGACCACAACTATCGCAATACAGGGGAACTACCTGTATGTCTGAATGTGATTCTGTTCACATCTTTAATGCAGTAAGACCCCCAGGTAGACAGCGTTGCTACAAAGACACGCTTCTCTGAATAATCATTCGTTGGGAGAGCAGACTTATGTGCCACTCCAGTACCAGGCAACATCCATCTCAATCAACAAACCATCTAATCCTCGCATCCCCCACCTTGACATCCAATAGTGCTCCCATCACTGAATCCCCCAATGGGTGTATCATTGACCAGTTACTCAACTGGACTCACAAGTGGCTACCAGAGAAGGTCAAAGGCTGGGAATACCGCAGACTCGCCTCCTGACTCCCAAAGTCATGTCCTGGGGTTTAGCATTGACTAGTAGCTCAACTGGACTCACCACATTAACACAGCGGCTACAAAAGCAGATCAGAGGCTGGGAATCCTGCAGCCAGTAACTCCCCTCCTGACTTCCCCCCCAAAGCCTGTCCCACCATCGACAAGGCACAAGTCAGGAGTGTGAGGGAATACTCCCCACTTGCCCCTGGATGGGGGCAGCTCCAAAAACACTCAAGAAGCTCGACACCATCCAGGACAAAGCAGCCCCCACTTTGATTGGCACCACATCCACAAACATCCCACTCCCTCCACCCACTGACGCTCAGTCGCAGCAGTGTGTACCATCTACAAGATGCCCTGCAGCAACTCACCGAGGCTCCTTAGACAGCACCTTCCAAACCCACCACCACTTCCATCTAGAAGGACAAGGGGCAGCAGATACATGGGAACACCACCCCCTGCAAGTTCCCCTCCGAGCCACTCCTCATCCCAACTCGGAAATATATCGGCCGTTCCTTCAGTGTCTCTGGGTCACAATCCTGGAACTCTCTCCCTGAAGGCACTAAGGGGCCATGGATTTAAAGTAATCATTAGACAGGTGAGAGGAGGGATGAGGAATCATTGATTCACTCTCAGGGTGAGGTAGGAGGGTCTGTGTGAAGGGATAGTGGAGATATTAACTCTCAGTCCATTTAAACCTCACTCCGAGGTATTTCTGAAGAGCTACAGGGGGATGTGGGATGAGGCGAAGTAGCTTTTTTTTAATTCATTAATGGATATGGGTCTTGCTGGTTGTTCCCTAATTGCCCAGAGGGCTGCGAGCTTTCTATGGGTCTGTAGTCACGTGCAGGCCAGACCATGTAAGGAAGGCAGATTTCCTTTCCCAAAGGGCACCAGAGTTTCCAAATTATCAACGCTGGTTTCACGGCCATCATTATTTCTTTGTTTGTCTCTCCCGATATTTGGTGAAGTCATGGCAATCTGACTCTGTAACCCTTCCGCTGCCTCGTGTCCCGCAGCACTTTTGGTCCAACAATCCATCCATCTCAGACATCAAACTAGCAATCAAATATGGGCCGCTCAGTGGTTAGCGCTGCTGCCTCACGGTGCCAGGGACCCAGGTTCGATCCCACCCTCGGGCGACTGTCTGTGTGGAGTTTGCACATTCTACCCGTGTCTGCATGGGTTTCCTCCGGGGGCTCCGGTTTCCTCCCACAGTCCAAAGGTGTGTAGGTTAGGGTGGATTGGCCGTGCTAAATTGTCCCATAGTGCCCAGGGATGTGCGG
>NC_063374.1:5440252-5448918 GCF_021869965.1 Rhincodon typus | reverse complement strand
AATTGTCCCATAGTGCCCAGGGATGTGCGGGTTAGGGTGGATTGGCCATGCTAAATTGTCCCATAGTGCCCAGGGATGTGCAGGTTAGGGTGGATTGCGATCGGAAATGCATGGTTACAGAGATAAGGTAGAGGGGTGGATTGCTCTTTCGAGGATCGGTTTGGGCTCAGTGGGCCGAACAGCCTGCTCCCACACTGCAGGGGATTCTTTGAATCGAACGATAGTTTTCCACCTGTAGAAGAGAGCTCAGGACTTTGGTCTCCTCTTGCACATCAGGCCATCTCCTAATTTCACTCATGGGAGACCTGGCTCCAATCTTTAATGGTCGGCTGTGATTTGATCGATTAGAGATGATCTATCCTAATCGTGTAACTGCTCTCATCACCCATTCTCTCTCTCTCTATCTCTGACTGCATTCCCCCCTCCCACCAACTTCATTCTCTCACTCCCTTTCCCTCACAGAAAAAACGTTTCTATTTTCTCCTCAAAGTAAAGTTCGCACTGGGCCAATGGATTATGGTTCAAACCCAGTCAAACCCATCCACCCCCACTGCCACTGTTAGAATCACTGAGCTGTACAGCATGGAAACAGACCCTTCGGTCCAACTCGTCCATGCTGACCTGATATCCTAAATTAATCTAGCCCCATTTGCCAGCATTTGGCCCATATCCCTCTAAACCCTTCCTATTCATGTACCCATCCAGATGCCTTTTAAATGTTGTCATTGTACCAGCCTCCACCACTTCCTCTGGCAGCTCGTTCTATACGCGCACCACCCTCTGTGTGAAAAAGTTACCCCTCAGGTCCCTTTTAAATCTTTCCCCTCTCACCTTAAACCTATGCCTCTCTAGTTTTAGACTCCCCTACCCTGGGGAAAAAGACGTTGGCTATTCACCCTATCCATGCCCCTCATGATTTTATAAACTTCTATCATGTCACCCCTCAGCCTCCGATGCTCCAGGGAAAATAACCCCAGCCTATTCAGCCTCTCCCTATAGCTCCAACCCTCCAACCCCGGCAACATCCTCATAAATCTTTTCTGAACCCTTTCAGGTTTAACAATATCCTTCCTGTAGCAGGGAGACCAGAATGGAATGCAATGTTCCAAAAGTGACCTCACCCCAATGATGATGGAATGCACATTTCCCCTCTGGCTTACGGGTGCCCAAGTTCCCTTCCCACTGATTCCCAGGAAAACTGGCGAGCACCTCCCCCCCCACCCACCCACCTGAGGGACACCCGGAGCTGAGGGGAGGAAGCCGGACGCGTTCGAATTGGCTCCAGGCCTCCATCTTGAAAGTGCGTCGGGGAGACGTGCTCCATCTTTCCCCTCTGGGATTTTGTTATCCCACAGAGTGGGGAATCGAAAAGGGGTGTAAGGTGGGGGACGGGGTGTGGTGGAGGTGAGGTGTGGGAATTGGATCGAGGCTTTCGGGATGGCTGCGGGCTTCAATGGAGAAAATAAGTGGAGCTATTTCCAGCGCAGCGGCTCAGGAGGGCAAAGGAACGGGGCAGGAGATGAGGCCTTTATCCTTTTTGGAAAAATACGAGTGGGAGTGGTCCTGTTGTGATCCGGGGCTGCCTGAAGGGGGCTATGGAGACAGACTCGATAGGACCGTGGGGAGGGGGTGTTGGCATCAGAGAAATGCTTGCAGGGCTATAGGTTGGTGATAGGGAGGGGAAAGATGTGGGGGTGACCCCAGAACGTCCTGGGCAGTCCTTTCAGTACTGGCTAGTATTGGCATAATGGCTGAATGGCCTCATTCCCTGCCCCGCGCAATTGTATCCTGCCTGTGGCGTTCATGCCTTTCTGAAAATGGGCGGCTTTATCATTGGGAACAGAGAAGGTTAAACAGTATCTCAGGTAGTTTATCAAAATTATGAAAGGTTCATGAAAATCGATTGTGATGACTTGTTGCAAATTTGGAGAAATAACTGTATTTCTGTCTGACTGGTACAATGGAATTTGCAAATTCTCTTCTGCGGAGGGTTATTGGACAGTATCAAGTTGTGGTGACTTGTGCTGTCTGTATCTAACACAAATTGAGGTTCACACAGAACCTGTTTATTTAAAATCTGTAATCCGTTTACTCACAGCGAAATCCATACACGCACAGCACAGAGACACAGCCTTTGCCTGGGGTGCGGCATTGCAGAGCGGCCTGGTCCTGTGACCAGGTGTTCGGTTTATTGGCAGGTTGCGCTTCTTAAAGGGACATCGCTCTTAAAGTGATGGCGTACAGTGCAAGAGACAGAGGGATTGTCAGCTGCCTTTATATCATTTTGTTCCTGCTTGTCCTCTAAATCAAAATGATACAAAATGCATCTTCCAACTTGTTCTAAAGACGAATCTTCCGCAATCAAAATGTTAACTGTTTCTGTCTCCAAAGACCTGCTGAGTTTCTCCAGTGTTCTCTGTGTTTGTTTGCAGTGTGTGTACTTTTAGTTGAAAACTGAAAGAACTGCGGATGCTGTAAATCAGGAACAAAAACAGAAGTTGCTGGAAAAGCTCAGCAGGTCTGGCAGCATCTGTGAAGAAAAAAACAGAGTTAACGTTTCGGGTCCGGTGACCCTTCCTCAGAACCCGGACCCGAAATGTTAACTCTGTTTTTTCCTTCACAGACGCTGCCAGACCTGCTGAGCTTTTCCAGCAACTTCTGTTTTTGTTCCATACTTTTATTTGAGTTGCTTTACCCTGGCCCCTGACTGTCAACGGTGTGAATTCAGTGCCTGAGGGAATGCTGTGATGTATTGGGAATGTCACTAGTTCAGTCACCCAGGATGTGGGGTGCAGTTTTGAGGACTGGGTGCAGTTTTCGTCTCCTGGTCTGAGGATGGACGTTCTTGCTATTGAGGGAATCCAGCGAAGGTTCACTAGGCTGATTCCCAGGATGGCAGGACTGACATATGAGGAAAGACTGGATCGACTGGGCTTGTACTCGCTGGGATTTAGGAGAATGAGGGGGAAATCTCATAGGAACGTGTAAAATCCTGATGGGACTGGACAGGCTAGATGCGGGAAGAGTGTCCCTGATGTTGGGGAAGCCCAGAACAAGGGGTCACAGTCTAAGAATAAGGGGTAAGCCATTCAGGACTGAGATGAGGAAGAATTTCTTCATTCAGAGAGCAGTGAACCTGTGGAATTCTCTCCCACAGGAAGCTGTTGGGGCCAGTTGGTTAAATACATTCAAGAGGGAACTGGATGTGTCCCTTACGGATAAAGGGATGAAGGGGTAGGGAGAGAAAGTGGGAATGGGGTACTGATATTGCACGATCAGCCATAATCATATTGAAAGGTGGTGCAGGCTCAAAGAGCCGAATGGCCTAACTCCTGCACCTATTTTCTATGCCTCTATGAGTTCCAATCTCACCCGGGCAGGGTTTGGAACTGGAATTCCATTTTTAAAAAAAACCAAACTGGAATAAAAGGTTGACCTATTCATGACTTACTTCCCATAAGACCAATAAGATACAGGGGCAGAATTAGGCCATTCAGCCCATCAACGCTGCTCCGCTATTTGATCATGACTGATATGTTTCTCAGCCCCGTTCTCCAGCCTTCTCCCCATAACCCTTGACCCCCTCCCCAACCAAGAACCCATCTGTCTCCGTCTTAAAGACACTCAATGACTTGGCCCCCACAGCCGTCTTTGGCAATGAGTTCCACAGATTCACCACCCCCAGGCTGAAGAAATTCCTCCCCATCTAAGTTCTAAAGGGTCGTCCCTTCTCTCTGAGGCTGTGCCCTCAGGTCCTAGTCTCTCCTACTCGTGGAAGCATCTTCCCCACGTTCACCCTATCCAGACCTCTCAGTATTCTGTAAGTTTCAATCGGATCCCCACCTCATCCTTCTAAACTCCATCGAGCACAGACACTGACTCTTCCTCATAATGCCACAAGTCTATTGTTACAAGAAAGCTCTGTCTGGTTCACAGATGTTCCTTTAAGGAAGGAAATTTGCCCCCCTCTCTCAACATCACTCACCCTGGTCTACTCGTGACTCCAGACCCAGCGCAACGGGGTTGACTTGACATGTGGTTTCAAAAAAAAAGCAGCCTGGGCAATTAGGGATGGGCAATAATGTCTGTTTTGCCACGTCTTGAAAATGAATAAGAGAGCACTGTGTCCACTTCTGGTAGCCCAGTTACAGTAAGGATATCATTAAGCAGGAGAGGATTCAGAAGAAATTTATCAGGATGTTGCCAAGTATGGAAGGTTTGAGTTATAAAGAAAGGCCAGGACTTTTTTCCACTGGAGCATAGGAGGTTGAGAGGCGACCTCATAGAAGTTTATAAAATCATGAGGAGTATGTGGATAGAGTTAATGGTAGGCATCTTTTCCTCAGAGTGGGGGATTTTAAGACTATTTTTAAGGTGAGAGGAAAAAGACTTAAAAAAGACACGAGGGGCAACTTTTTTGTTCAGATTTTTGGAACGAACCTCCTGAGGAAGTGGTGGATGTAGGTATGCTTACAATGTTTAAAAGGCATTTGGATTAAGAACACGAACGGGAAAGGAAATTTCTGAAGCTTTCGTGCTCCTTTGATGCTGATTGGCCTGCTGTGTTCATCCAGCTCTCCACCTTGTTATCTCTGAGTGGGAAAGGTTTGGAGAGATATGGGCCAGGAGCAGGCAGGTGGGACGATGATGTGGAAGGACCGGTGTTGAGCAAAGTCAGTTCGGGATTATGTTCAGCGTGGACTAGTTGGACCGAAAGGTCTGTTTCCGCGCTGTATGACTCTAGGTATATATAGAAAAATGACAAATTCGCCCATTACAGGTGTCTCAATCGATACAAAGCTATTTTTATCTATCCTGTGGGCTATTAATGTGGGAACCTAGCTGGAGATTGCTGTGATTGCGCTGTTGGGGAGGATTGCATAGATGAGTTGCATGTTTCAGTAACTGGAAGGGGAGAGCTAACCTCCATTAACTTCTCTGCAACTCCTTCCATCTCTCGCTATCAGCTAATACAGATCCCAGAGAGTGCACGAAACAGAATAATTGCTTCAATTGACAAACTGCACATTAAAAGGCAAGAAGATAATTTATGGAGAGGCCCAGCATTATTAAATAAGTGAATTAACTTTTTCCTCTACAAAGGGACGCTTTTGATTAAGAATTAGATTTTACTTTTATTGAATTACATTTCCCATTTAAATGAATTTCAATGATTTGAAACAGCTAATGCTAGTTGTAGATCCTGAGTGCCTGTGGCTAGCTGTTTAAGTGAACGCATTTACAAAGAAGCTTAATTATCTCCTATTCATTTCTGTAAAAGCTCGGGGTTTTTTTTTAAACAGGCAGGTAACAATGACATCGATTTCTATTTCACTACAACCTGCCCGGAACGAGGCAGACGTTTTCCAAACATGCAAATAGTTCGGCCGTGACTTCAATTAGCCCCGGTTCACAAGGTCAGTTCCATTGGCCAAAGGAGGTTGGTTCATATCATTAGTCACACAGCGCAGGGAACTGTACCCGCGATGGAAACAGGAGGCAATCAGTGAAAGGGTGTGGGGAGAGTTTAAACCTCTGTTTGTCCTGGGGAGTGTTTGATGGGGGACAGTGTAGAGGGAGCTTTATTCTGTATCTAACCCCGTGCTGTCCCTGTCCTGGGAGTGTTTGATGGGGGACAGTGTAGAGGGAGCTTTACTCTGTATCTAAACCCGTGCTGTCCCTGTCCTGGGGAGTGTTTGATGGGGGACAGTGTAGAGGGAGCTGTACTCTGTATCTAACCCTGTGCTGTCCCTGTCCTGGGGAGTGTTTGATGGGGGGACAGTGTAGAGGGAGCTTTACTCTGTATCTAACCCCGTGCTGTCCCTGTCCTGGGGAGTGTTTGATGGGGGGACAGTGTAGAGGGAGCTTTACTCTGTATCTAACTCTCTCACTCAGCCCCCACCTCAAAACACAGCGCCCGCTGAATACTGAATTTCACCCCTTGCTGCAGGTGATGCAGTAGCTGTGGGCAGAGAGGTGTTGAGATCGGGAAAGGGATATCTCAGTTCCCAACCGTCTGTTTTCCACCGGGAGATGAGCACTGCATTCCAGTATCTCTTCTGTCATCATTGGGTACATTCTGTCCATGGATGGAGGGAGCTAGTCAGTGTACAGCAAACCAAGCCACGTTTGATTGAATTTTTATTTGTGAAATCCATTTCTAATGTGCGAGGATTAATAATTCATTGCCTGCTGATTTCCAAAGCAACATTTTCTTAGCCAGGAGCTAAAAGAATGAAAGTCCCCTTGCATTTCTCACCCTGCAAGCCATGATCAAAAGGGATGTCATCGTGAGTGAACTGCTTGGGTTCGTTACTCACTCTCTCTATTGTCCTTCTGCTTCAAATCATCAATCCTCACTTGTTCTCTTCCGTCCTGCGATCGCTTTATTTCCCCTTCCCTGCCCCTTCCTGATGTGGCACGAGTCCAGCGCCCAGTAGAGAGGGAGGCCCGATCGTAATGGAGGTGTTAGAAAGAGTGAAGCAGAGAATAGACTGGGTGGGAGTGTGCGCTGGGGGGAGGGGAGTGCAGGAAGAGAATGAGGAGGGGCGCCTGGTATTGAACTGTTGGCCAGAAGGGGACAAAAATCAAAACGACGTAGCCTTCTCTCCATCCCCTTGCTTTACAATGCTGCCACCACCCACCACCCACCACCCACCCCCCACCCCCCACCCCCCACCGCTCCCCTATCACCTGAGAGTGAGCATCTCTGGTGAATCGTGGAAGAGGTAAAATGACCCACAAGGACCCACACACCCCTGACTACCCTTCCTCAGGTATCCCAAGCAATGCACGTTTCATAGAAAGATTTCATGGCTGTAAACATTTTACCTGTAAAGGGATGCCCTGTGGATATTAACACATCCCCAGGGGAACTCCCCCTGTAAACTTCGACACACTCCTGGGGAACTCCACCTGTAAATATCAACATACTGATGGGGATCCCCCGTAAATATCAACACACTCACGGGGTCACTGCCTGTAAATATCGACATACTCTGGGGAACCCCTGTTTAAATATTGACACACTCATGGGGAACCCCCCTTGTAAACATCGATACACTCATGGGAATCCCCCATAAATATCAACATACTCACGGGAACACTGTAAATATCACCACACTCCTGGGGATCCCCCGGTAAATATCGACACATTCCCAGGGATCCCCTGTAAATATTGACACACTCATGGGGATCCCCTGTAAATATCGACACACTCACGGGGACACCCTGTAAATATCGATACACTCACGGGGACACCCTGTAAATATCGATACGCTCCCGGGGATCCCCTGTAAATATTGACACACTCACGGGGACACCCTGTGAATATCGACACACTCACAGGGATCCCCCATAAATATCGACACACTCCCGGGGACACCCTGTAAATATCGACACACTCATGGGGAGCCCCCCTGTAAATATCGACACATTCCCAGGGATCCCCTGTAAATATCGACACACTCACGGGGAACCCCCCTGTAAATATCGACACACTCCTGGGGATTCCCCATAAATATCGACACACTCACAGGGACACCCTGTAAATATTGACACACTCACGGGGAACCCCGGTAAATATTGACACACTCACAGGGATCCCCTGTAAATATCGACACACTCATGGGGATCCCCTGTAAATATCGACACACTCACGGGGATCCCCTGTAAACATCGACACACACTCATGGGGACACCCTGTAAATATCGACACACTGACGGGGACACCCTGTAAATATCGACACACTCCCAGGGATCCCCCATAAATATCGACACACTCACGGGGACACCCTGTAAATATCGACACACTCCTGGGGAACTCCCCGTGTAAATATCGACACATTCACAGAGGTCCCCCCTGTAAATATTTCTCATGGGGATCCCCCCTGTAAATACTGACATACTCCCGGGGGACACCTGTAAATGTGAAGACAGTCCCAGAAGAAGCCTATTGATGTTGAGATCTCTCAGAGACCACCCCAAAATTTCTTGCAATTCGAGCAGGCACTCCCTGAGTTTATATAGCGCTGTACACATCCCGAGGACTTCCCAAAGGACTGCGAGGCTGGCAGTGCGCTTTCCAAATTGTATCGTCCCAGAACAGGAATAAAATCAAGTTGGTCTCCAAATGGCTGGGAAGGCTAAGTAGGAGGTTATTAGTTATTGCGAGCGAAGTGGTGTGTAAAATTAGGTGAGGGTGGTTACAGTTAGAGAGGGTATTGGCCACACCATATCAGGAAGGGCACTGTGCACAGTTCTTGGTCTCTTTATCAAGAGCTGCTAAATAGGATTAGTGTAGTTGATTGCCAGAGACGTGGTGCATTCATCATTCCTGACTTTCTGCGCATTCGGTGTTACCAGAATGCGGTCACACAGTGCTCACAGGCACAGTAGAGTTTTTTTTAGGACCCAGTGGGGACCGCAGAGGCTGGAATGTGTCATTAACACAGACAACATTATTTTAATTCAGAGATAGTAGGAACTGCAGATGCTGGAGAATCCGAGACAACAAGGTGCAGGGCTGGATGAACACAGCAGGCCAAGCAGCATCATAGGAGCAGAGAGGCTGACGTTTCGGGCCTAGACCCTGTTCTTCCTCCCACCTATCCCCTCCTCCCACCTCAAGCCGCACCTCCATCTCCTACCGACCAACCTCATCCCGC
>NC_063374.1:5424220-5439752 GCF_021869965.1 Rhincodon typus | reverse complement strand
TAACAAGAGAGAAAAAGAGGGGCTGGGAGACAGCGAGAGAATAATGGGAAGGGAAAGAGGGACAGTCCGGGAATGAGAAGGATAGAACAAGAGAATGAAGGCACGAGGGACCTAGAAGCCAGGAGATGTGGGAGCAGAGTATAATCCACGATTCAATGAGATCATGGCTAATCTGATTGTCCTCAATAGCACAGAACTGCCCACGCCATTCTCTGCTTGATATCAGCACGAGGAGAGCGACCCACCTCTGTACCTGAGGGGCTGGAGTGGGATTCAATCCCACTTTCACCTGATTCTGAAGATGGAGGGGTCCCCTACAAGGCACCGAGGGAAGGGGAGACAGGCCGAGGGGGATTGAGAGAGCGTCATACGGGAGTGTTGACTGCAAAAGCACAGCAGGGTGATGCGACACTTTTCCAAGATGACCACGCGTTCGGAATCGGGAATGGGCCACTCTCAAAGCGTGTTTTCCCTCGTGTTACTCCAGCTGGGGGGGGTCCCCCCAGGATTGGATCTGAGGGCCATGTCACGAGAACAGGTCGGGTAGGCCTCAGGCTGAACAGGAAACGCTGAGCTCCCCGCCTGTTAGCTTATCAAACGCTCCACGTTAAGTCAGGCCTGCTTCCTGCTCTCCTTCCTGCATCCTCGGGCCTCCGATCGAGACTCGAATCTCGAAACGCCCCCCACATTCCAGCCTCCCTCCCCCAGGGCCTATGTCACAACACAAGCCTACCTCTACAGTCCCTCACAGCCCATCGACAGATTGCTGCCCTGACCTGGTCTGGCCCACACATGACTCCAGACCCTGCAGCGATGTGGTTAGGGTCAGGCAATAAACATTGGCCTGGCCACTGATGCCCACATCCCTTGAATAAATAATTTAGAAAAAAATCTGGTTGCCCTCGGCAAAGGAATGTTCAAACCCTGCCACCTACCCTCATAAGAATGATACCAGCATATACATGGAAACACTACCCTCCTGCAAGTTCCCCTCCAAACCTCTCACTGTCCTGACTTTTATAGAATGCCTACAGTATGGGAGCAGGCTATTTGGCCCAACAAGTCCACAACTGACCCTCCAAAGAGCACCCCACCCAGAACCATCCCCCTTTGCATTCCCTGTATTTTCCACAGCTAACATACCTAACCCGCACATCCCTGGGCACTATGGGACAATTTAGCATGGCCAATCCACCCTAACCTGCACATCCCTGGGCACTATGGGACAATTTAACACGGCCAATCCACCCTAACCTGCACATCCCTGGGCACTATGGGACAATTTAGCACGGCCAATCCACCCTAACCTGCACATCCCTGGGCACTATGGGACAATTTAGCACGGCCAATCCACCCTAACCTGCACATACCTGGGCACTATGGGGCAATTTAGCACGGCCAATCCACCCTAACGTGCACATCCCTGGACACTATGGGACAATTTAGCACGGCCAGTCCACCCTAACCTGCACATCCCTGGGCACTATGGGACAGTTTAGCACGGCCAATCCACCCTAACCCGCACATCTTTGGACTGTGGGAGGAAACCCACACAGACACAGGGCGAGCGTTCAAACTCCGCACAGACAGTCGCCCGAGGGTGGGATCGAACCCAGGTCCCTGGCACCGTGAGGCAGCAGCGTTAACCACTGAGTCACGTGCTGCCCTGACTTGGAAATATATTGGCCGTTCCCTGATCCTGTTTGAAGGGTCTGATTGAGTTTGTTTTGACTCGTCCCAACCACAAAACAAAAATCCTCATCTCTTTTGCCCAGATAGTCCAGTGCTTGCTAGGCTCAGTCTTGAAGGGCTGAAGGACCTTTTTCTTTGCATTACAGCTCGATTGTTCTTTTACGTTCAATCTGCAACCCCCCCCCATCTGTTTACTGACCCTCCTGCTGGTGCTGCCAAATCCTTCTTGTTTATTTAAATTGTTTGCCGATGTTGAAATTAGCTTTCTTAATTCCACATTTACTTTAATGAAGGAATTTCAAATTCCACAGCTGCCACACTGGGATTTGAACTCACAGCTCCCAGGAACATGCTGCTCGTTCACGATACTCCTTATCCATGGAGATTTTGTGTCATAGAGCCATACAGCATGGAAACAGACCCTTCGGCCCAACCAGTCCGTGCCGACCATAATCCCAAATTAAACTAGTCCTACCTGCCTGCTCCTGGCCCATATCCCTCCAAATCTTTCCCTGTTCATGTACTTATCCAAACGTCTTTTAAACATTGTAACTGTACCCACATCCACCACTTCCTCTGGATGTTCATTCCACACATGAACCACTCTCCGTGTTAAAAGATCCCCCTCATGTCTTTTTTAAATCTCCCTCCTCTCACCTTAAAAATATGCCCCCTCGGTTTGAACTTCCCCCACCCTAGGGAAAAGACACCTGCCATTCACCTTACCTATGCCCCTCATGATTTTATAAATCTCCATAAGGTCTCTCCTCAACCTCCGATGTTCCAGTGAAAAAAGTCCCAGCCTCTCCTTATAACTCAAAGCTTCCATTCCTGGCTATATCTTGGTAAATCTCTTCTGAACCCTCTCCACCTTAATAATATCCTTCCTATAACAGGGGGACCAGAACTGGACACAGTGCTCCAGAAGAGGCCTCACTAACGTCCTGTACAACCTCAACATGACGTCCCCAACTCCGATACTCAAAGGTCTGAGCAACGAAGGCAAGCGTGCTAAACGCCTTCTTAACCCCCCTGTCTATCTGTGACGCAAACTTCAAAGTATTATGTGTCTGAAACCCCAGGTCTCTCTGTTCTCCAACACTACCAAAGGCCCTACCTTCAATTGTATAAGTCCTGCCTTTGTTTGTTTTACCAAAATGTAATATCCAAATTAAAATCCACCTGCCACTCCTCTGCCCATTGACCCAACTGATTAAGATCTCTTTGAAATCTTCTCTCATCCATTGATGGGATGTGGGCTCGGCTCAGGATTTATTGTCTCTCCCTAACTGCCCCAAGGGCAGTTAAGAGCTTTGTTGTTGGGTTCTGGAGTCCCAGACCGGGTAAGGACAGCCCTAAAGGCTCAATGGTGAACCCAAACGGGGTTTTATGACCCTTGACTGTTTTGGGCTGGTGTTTAATTCCAGGTCCTCCATGTTTTTGTGAACAATGGTCGAGATACTGTGTCAAGTTCTGGTCGCCCTCCTTTAAGAAAGGAAAATATTAAATTGGAGACAATTCAGAAAAGATTTGCCAGGATGTTACTGGGCTGGAGGGTATGACTTGTCAGGAGAGACTGAATAGGCTGGGACCTTTCTCACTGGAGCATCGGAGGCTGAGGGGTGACCTTATAGAGGTTTATAAAATCATGAGGGGCATGGATAGGGTGAATAGCCAAGGTCTTTTCCCCAGGGTAGGGGAGTCCAAAACTAGAAGGGCATAGGTTTAAGGTGAGAGGGGAAAGATTTAAGGGACCTTTTTCACGCAGAGGGTGGTGTGTGTATGGAATGAGCTGCCAGAGGAAGTGGTGGAGGCTGGTACAATTACAACATTTAAAAGGCATCTGGATGGGTACGTGAATAGGAAGGGTTTAGAGGGATAGGGGCCAAATGCTGGTAAATGGAACCAGATTAGTTTGGGAAACTTGGTCAGCACGGATGAGTTGAGCCGAAGGGTCTGTTTCCATGCTGTATGACTCGATGATTCTGTGACTAGTGGGAGAACAACCCTTGTTCTTCCTCCAACAGTGGCTGTGAGATCTTTCACAATCGCCCTCCAGGTGTCAGAAGGGGACAGGCCTTCCGACTGGGAATATTGGCCTGGCCTACAGGATTGGGTCTCCATCTGCCTGGGAGGGTAATTGAGACAGGAGACCTCACAAGCTTTCCAAAAGGTCTGTGGAGAAGCACTTAAAATGCCATTGCATCCACCAAGTGCTGGAAAATGGGCCTAGTATGGATGGGCTAGTACTGACTGGATGGGCCAAAAGGTATTTTCAATGCTGTATGGCTCCAAGTGATGGAAAATGGGAGTAGTGTGGATGGGCTGGTACTGATTTGATGGACTTAAGGGTCCTTTTCTATGCTGTATGACACCGAGTGCTGGAAAATGGGCCTACTATGGATGGGCTGGTACTGATAGGATGGGCTGAAGGGTCTTTTCAATGCTGTATGACTCCAAGTGCTGGAAAATGGGCCTAGTGTAGATGGGCTAGTACTGACTGGATGGGCCAAAGGGTCTTTTCAATGCTGTATGACTCCAAGTGCTGGAAAATGAGTCTAACGTGGATGGGCTAGTACTGACTGGATGGGTCAAAGAGTCCTTTTCATTGCTGTATGACTCCAAGTGCTGAAACATGGGCCTGGTGTAGATGGGCTAGTACTGACATGATGGGCCAAAGGGTCTCATCCGTGCTGTATAACTCAACAACCCTGCCGCATGATGCAGATTTGTCACTGAATCTGAATTCCGCTCGCTACCTGAGTAATTAGGAGCTTTTTCGGGAAGGTCAGAGGTGAAGTTTGTTCTCTCAAACATTCCTTATGGAAATACATTCCTGGTCAAAACCCTCGGACACAGTGACTAACTCATGACTGACTAAGCAGGCAAGGAATCTCAACACTAGCTGCTTGAGTGGAAGAAAGAAAACACAAGCAGGGATTCCCGGAATGCTATCCCATCTTTCCCATATTCCACAGTACAGGGTGGTCGCTGAACAACTTAGTGACTGAGGTAGCGATTACTAGCATTGCATTTTTATAGATTCATGCAGCGCAGGAAAGGCCTTTCGACCCATTGAGTCTGAACTGACATAGCTACCACGAAAGGTGCGCTAATCCCACTTTCCTGCACTTGTCCCATATCCTTGAATATTATGAGTTTTCAAGTGCTCATCCAAATATTTTTTAAAGGTTTCCAGCCTCCACTACCTTCCCAGGCAGTGCATTCCAGATTCCCACCACCCGCTGAGCGAAAAAGTGTTTTCCCAAATCCCCTCTGAATGTCCTGCCTCCCTACCCTCAAAATATGCCCCCTCGTGATTGACCCCTCAACCAAGGGGAACAGCTGCTCTCTACTCACCTTGTCCATACCCCTTATAATTCTATACACCTCAATCATGTCCCCCCTCAGTCTTCACTGCTCTAGAGAAAACAATCCAAGCCTATCCAGTCTCTCCTTACAGCTCAGTTTCTCCCTCCCTGGCAACATCCTGGTGGACCTCCTCTGTACCCCCTCCAGTGCTATCACATTCTGTGACGAGGTGACCAGAACTGCACACAGTATTCTAGCTGTGGCCTGACCAACTCTTAAACATCTCCAACATTATCCAAACAATGTCTCCATTTCACCTCAATCCCAGAGGGACTGGGACACTGACACTAAGCAGAGCCCCGGTCAAATTTACCCCCTCGAAGCAGCCTTGACTGAGAGGAGATGGGTGAGATAATTTTGTGAAAGGAATTGCAATGCTGTTTTGGTCTAGGAGAGAGAATGCACGAGAGACAGACAGAGACAGAGAAGGAGAGAGTCTGTAAGCGAAAGAAAGATGGAAAAGAGACTATGTGATGGAGAGAGAAAGAGACTGTGTGATAAAGAGTGAGGGAGAGAGAGGCTGTGTGATGAAGAGAGAGAGAGACAGAGAGAGAGGCTGTGTGACGGAGAGCAGAAGAGAGAGAGGCTGTGTGATGGAGAGAGAGAGAGGCTGCATGATGGAGAGAGCAAGAGAGAGAGGCTGTGTGATGGACAGAGCAAGAGACAGAGGCTGTGTGATGGAGAGAGAGATACTGTATGATGGAGAGAGAGGCTGTGTGATGGAGAGAGAGAGAGACTGTGATGGAGTGAGAGAGAGATGGAGAGACATGTGATAGAGAGAGGAACTGTGTGATACAGATATAGAGACTGTGTGAAGGAGAAAGAGAGAGAGGGATTGTGATAGACAGAGAGGAGAAAAGAGGAATGGGGAGAGAGATGCACTAGAAAGAGGATAGAGACTGAGAGACTGTGCAAGAGAGAGAAACAGAGCAGCTGCATGAGAGAGTGAGAGACAGAGAAAGAGAGAGAGAGAGACAGACGGAGACAGAGAAAGAGACTGAGCAGGAGAGAGGGACTGTACAAGAGAGTGCAAGAGAGAAATTGAATGACAGACACTGTGAGGGAGAGACCGGGAGCTAGAGATGATACAAAAGAGAGAAAGATTGCAGGAGAGAGTGTGTGTGACTGTGTACAGGAGACCGAGAGAAACAGGGTGAGAGCATTAAAGAAAGACTGCATGTGTGTGTGTGTGTGTGAGAGAGAGAGAGAGAGAAAGCACAAGCAAAGAACTGTGCTAGAGGGAGGGACATACTGCGAAAGGGAGAGGCTATGTACATGGAGAGAGAGAGAGAAAGGGAGAGGGGGAAGGTTAAAAGAGAGAGAGAGACTGTGACAATGAGGCATTTGGGAATAGAGGGGGTATGCATGAGAGAGAGAGGGACAGGAGTGGGGTAAGTGGGAGAGTGAAGACTGCGGAAAGAGAGGGGTGGGGGAAGGGGAAAAGAGAGAGAGAGGGAGCACAGCAGGAGAGACGCAGATGAATACAGGAAGGGAGTGAGGGGAGATGGATTGCATTGCAGACACAAAGTTACAGGCTTGATAGCGAAAGCTTGGCAGGTAGATGGATCCAGGCAAGTGCACAGGATCATCCGAAATGGATAAGGTAGTTATTCTGAAAATGCCACAGATATATCATTATATGTATGGGGGATCAGTGTGAAGGGAGACAGAGAGAGAGAGAGAGAGAGAGAAAGAGAAAAGATAGACCCATAGTGAGCTCAGAAACATTGTAAATGGAGACACACACAGTGACAGGAAATTGAGAGGCAGCTGGATGCTATGGTTAGACACAAGGAGGTAGTTAACAAATGAATGGGTCTGACTAACAACATCCATTAGGAGGACAGAATGCAATTATTGCCTATAATTCATGAGCTGAAATCTAGCACATTTGCACTGTGATGTCTCACAATCTGAGCAGTATTTTTATAGGCGCTGGATTTACATATCAGTACAGCTGCCTTCCCTGGTACAGCCATGACCTATATTTCTCTGTCAAATTCAGACAGCTCCATTGAAAAGGAGTGAGTGCCGTGAACAGATATTGCCTGCCACCCTCTCCTCTGGGAGGGACACCCTCTGTTTCCCTATCCCCCTCAGCCAAGGCTCACCCTTCCCCCTCTCCTCTTCTCCTCTTCTCCCCTTCTCCCCTCTCCCTCACCCTTTCCCTCTCCTCTCCCTCTCCATCTCCTTCCCTCTCCTTCTTTCTCTCTCCCTCCCTTGGCCTCCCCCTCTCTCTCTCCCTCTCTCTCTCCCTCTCCATCTCCTTCCCTCCCTCTCTTTCCCTCTCCTTCTCCCTCTCTCTCTCCCTCCCCCTCCCTCACCCCCTCCTCTTCCTCTCCCTCTCCCCCTCTCTCTCCCTCCATTCCCCTCCCTCCCTCTCTCTCTCCCTCTCCCTCTCTCTCCCCACCCTGGGTCTCCACACTGTTGGAGATACCCCACCTCTCAGACAGGGGATCGAACCCCAGGTCACTGCCTCCTCCGCTCTCCCCTCCACCTTCAACCCCACCCCCGGGACTGGCGAACATGAGGGCTCTCCGTATCAGAGACGCCAACGGAGAGCGGCATGCAGCGGGCAAGGTGGTGGCCAGCTGGATCCTCCTGTGTGCCCTCCCCACCGCCCCACCCTCGTCAGTCAGTCCCTCCGCACCTCAGCGCTTCGGGGGCGACCCTCAGAATGGGAGTACGTCAATGCAGGTTGGCGGGACGGTGGGCAGGAATGAGGAGCTGATCCGATTGGAGTTGTCTGAGCTCCGGAGGATTCCTGAAAGGTTGTGCCCTGCCACATGGGGACCTCAAACTAGGGGCAGGGGTGCTGCTGTTTCAACATGGACGGGTCTCCCATTCCAGCTGGAGATGGAGAGCCATCCCTCCTCTCCCAGCCTTTGGAATTCTCTTCCCCCCACAGTCAAGTCATTTTTGAACATTCACTCAGTAACAGCAGTGTGTCCCATCTACAAGATGCCCTGCAGCAACTCACCGAGGCTCCTTAGACAGCACCTTCCAAACCCACCACCACTTCCATCTAGAAGGACAAGGGGCAGCAGATACATGGGAACACCACCCCCTGCAAGTTCCCCTCCGAGCCACTCCCCATCCTGACTGGGAAATATATCGGCCGTTCCTTCAGTGTCGCTGGGTCACAATCCTGGAATTCCCTCCCTAAGGGGCATTGTGGGTCTACCCACAGCACATGGACTGCAGCGGTTCAAGTAGACAGGTCCCCACCACCTTCTCAAGGGGGGGGCAATAAATGCTGGGCCAGGCCACGCCCCACAAATTAATAAATAAATGCCCACACATCTCACACAGCTGTTGGTTTCACACGCGACCCTGGCTCGCACACATCGATTTTGTATCAGGATCTTGGTTAAACCCCATGAGATTTTCGAACACCATCACCTCCCGCACTTTTTTCCATTCCAATGAGGCCGCGGTTGGAAAAGGAGGGGGTGGGCAAAGGTGGCGAGGTCAGGGTCTCTACAGGCCCTTTGGCCCACCCACCTCCGTGCTGGGACGGCCCAGTCTACACCTGCTTTCAATCTGAGCCAATCCTTCACCTCCACAAAACCCTTTCCCACATCCCCCCCCCGCAGTCGTGTGTTTAACTAGCTTCACCTCTCTGTCTATTTAAAACCAACTTGCCCCAGTTGCTGGGAGGGAGTCCCTCATTCTCCCCTTTCCTTGTTGTGGGGTGGCATATGGGAAGAGATTTCTCCTGAATTCCCCATCGGATTTACCAGCAGGATGTCTGGTATGGATAGAACTCTGGGCTTAGCCGTAATATCTCATCAACGTCCTTCATCATCCTGATGCCTAGCTCATCCGAACAGCTACAGGGAGAGGCTGAATAGGCTCGGGCTATTTTCCCTGGAGCGTCGGAGGCTGAGGGGTGACCTTATAGAGGTTTATAAAATCATCAGGAGGCATGGATAGGGTCTTTACCCCCAGGATAGGGGAGTCCAAAACTAGAGGGGCATAGGTTTAAGGTGAGGGGGGCAAGATTTAAAAGGGACCTGGGGGGTAACTTTTTCACACAGAGGGTGGTGCGTGTGTGGAATGAGCTGCCAGAGGAAGTGGTGGAGGCTGGTACAATGACAACATTTAAAAGGCATCTGGATGGGTACGTGAATAGGAAGGGTTTAGAGGGATATGGGCCAAATGCTAGCAAATGGGACTGGATTAATTTAGGATATCTGCTCAGCATGGATGAGTTGGACTGAGGGGTCTGTTTCCGTGCTGTGTGACTCTCTGACTGTGACAGGACCCCACCCGTTCAATCCTTCCTGACAACTACAACCTCTCAGCCAGGCCTTCTTCAGCTCCCTACAGCTCACTTCTTGTCTCTGAGGCGTACGCTCATGGGGTCAAGTTCCAAATCAGGGAACTCAAACCTGAAAGGTGCAGCGCCGAGAGAGTGCCGCTCTGCCACACAAGATTCACCGGATGCCAGGCTCTCTGTGCCAAATGCATTTTGCAAGGGAGTATGTACTGACTGGATCAGAGGTGAGCACGTCCAAGGACCCTTGAAGACAGCAGGACAGGTAGATTAGGTGGTAAAAGAGGCATTTGGGGGCATTGAATACAAGAACTGGGAGTTGTGTATAACATTAAATAGGCCACAGCTGGAGTGCAGTTCTGGTTGTCACTCTGTAGGAAGGATGTGAGTGTACTGGAGAGGAAGTGCAGACAAGATTCACCAGGATGATGCCTGGGCTGGAGCGATCCAGCGATGAAGAGAGATTTAAGGTGTTCCCTTAAAGCAGAGAAGGTGTCCAAAGTTATGATAGAAAAGGATGTTCCCTGCAGTAGAGGGCTCAATAATGAGGGGGTAGATTTAAGGTGCGGAGCAGGAGGGGGATTAGTTCAACCCAGAGCTGGCTGTCTAAAAGGGGAAGTGGAGGCAGAAATCCTCCATCAGGAACTACTTACGTGAGCACTTGAAACACCACAGCACACAGGACATACTTAAACGACAGAGAGTTGTGAACACAGCCCAGTCCATCACACAAACCAACCTCCCATCCATTGGCTCCATGTACACTTACCCCTGCCTCGGGAAGGCAGCCAAAATCCTACCCTGGTTATAATCTCTTCCACCCTCTTCCATTGGGCAGAAGGTACAAAAGCTTAAACACACGGACCAACAGATTCAAGAACAGCTTCTTCCCGTTGTTATTAGCCTTCTGAATGGACCTTGCAAATTTTAAATTTAATGTTGGTCTCGCTCTTTGTGCACCTTCTCTGCAGCTGTAACATTGTATTCCTCGCTCTGTTCCATTACCCTAATGCACTCTGTATGATATGGTCTGCCTGTACTGCACGCAAAACAAAACTTGTCACTGTACCTAGGTACATGTGACAGTAATAAGTCAAATCAAACAAAACTGTGGCACGGTAGTCATGTCCCTGCCTCTGACCAAGGAGGTTTGTGTTGAAGCCCCACCTGCTCCAAAGAGCTGTGTCATAACACCTGTCTAGCAGGCTAAGAGCCTAAAGCTGGAAACTGGGGGTGGTAGGCCCAATTTCTGTCCGCTCTTTAAACCCTATGACCACGAGCAGGCCTCTCTCCTCAAAGTCTGAGCAGAGATTTCGAACAGAGAACATAGAACAGCCCTTCGGCCCACCATGTTGTGCCAAACATGATGTCAAATTAAACTAATCTCCTCTACCTGCCCTTACTCCATATCCCTCCATTCCTTGCATATTCATGTGCTTATCTAAAAACCCCTCAAACGCCCCTATTGTACCTGCCTCCACCACCATCCCCTGGCAGCATGTTCCAGACTCCTACCGCTCTCTGTGTAAAAAACCTGCTCCTCACATTTCCTTTGAACTTTTCCCCTCTCATCTTAAATGCACGCCCCCTAGTATTAGACATTTCAATTCTGGGGAAAAGATTCTGACAGTCAACCCTATCTGTGCACCTCATAATTTTATAGACTTCTATCAAGTCTCCCCTCAGCCTCCACCGCTCCAGAGAAAACACCCCGCGTTTTTCGAGCCTCATACCCTCTAATCCAGGCAGCATCCTGGTAAACCTCTTCTGCACCCTCTCCCCAAAGCCTCCACATCCTTCCTGTAAGGTGGTGACCAGAATTGAACACAATACTCTAAGTGCGGCCTAACCAAAGTCTTATAAAGCGGCAACATGACATCCTGACTCTTGTACTCAATTCCCCGACCAATGAAGGCAAGCATGCCATACGCCTTCTTTACTACCCTATCTACTTGCGTGGCCACTTTCAGGGAGCTATGGACTTGAACCCCAAGATCCCCAAGACATTTATCCCAAACCAACAGTATGAAAGACAAGAGATAACAAGGTGTAGGGCTGGATGAACACAGCAGGCCAAGCAGCATCAGAGGAGCAGGAAGGCTGACGTTTCGGGCCTAGACCCTTCTTCAGAAATATGAAAGACAATTTGTCTGACTTTCATCGCATTGCCGCTTGCTGTGTGATTAGGATAGTTGGCTGTTTTTAACCAGTGTACAGATGCCATGGGCCAGAAGGTCTCTTTTTTGCTATGGATTTACAACAGCAACCAAGCTTCAAGAACATGTATCAGACCAACATAAGAGTTAGGGGCCTGGTGTAGGCCCCTCAGCCTCTCCGGCCTACTCTCTACATTTGAGGCCTAACCCGCACTTCCCCCTCTCACTAGGCCCAGAGCCAGGTTGAAATCCAGTCAAATGCTGCTGGGTATGAACCATTCCTAATTGCACAGAGAGTTTGTGAGAAATCACTTAGCAGAATCATTTCTGAGCGAAAATAAATATAAATTGTGTTGTCACGCCTCAGCTAATTTGCGAGCAAACATGTTAGGCTGAGCATACAGCTGGGAGATCTGACAGATATATTTTAGTCCTCTTCCATCTCTACCCTTGATGCAGATACTAGAGAAATGAGCCATCTCATTTTGGAATATTGTGAGCAGTTTTGGGCCCCATATCAATGGAAGGAATGTGTTGGCCTTAAAACGGATTCAGAGGAGATTTGCGAGAATGATCCTGGGGTTCCAAACAATTCCAAAGACTCACAACCCTCTGAGAGAAGAAATACCTCCTCGTCTCATCTTAAATTGGTGTTCCTTTATTCTGAAACTAATCCATCTGGTCTCAGACTCTCCCATTAGGTTTTGGGCCCTGTATCTAAGGAAGGATGCGCTGGCCTTGGAGGGGGATCCAGAGGAGGTTTACAAGAATGATCCTGGGGATGAAGGGTTTATCATATGAGGAGTGATTGAGGACTCTGGGTCTGTACTCGATGGTGTTTAGAAGGATGAGGGGGGGATCTGATTGAAACTTACAGAATACTGAGAGGCCTGGATAGAGTGGGCATGGAGAAGATGTTTCCACGAGTAGGAGAGGCTAGGACCTGAGGCACAGCCTCAGGGTGAAGGGACGACCCTTTAGAACTGAGATGGAGAGGAATTTCTTCAGCCAAAGGGGGGTGACTCTGTGGGACTCATTGCCCCAGAGGGCTGTGGGGGCCAAGTCATTGAGCATCTTTGAGACAGAGATGGATAGGCTCTTGATCAGTAAGGGGGTCAAGGGTCACAGGGAGAAGGCTGGAGAATGGGGTTGAGAAACATAGCAGGTATGATCAAATGGTGGGGCTACTTGATGGGCCGAACAGCCGAATTCTGCTCCTATCTCTTACGGTTCACTAATGTCCCTTTTGGAAATGCCATCCTCACCCAGTCTGGGTCTCGACCACCCCGTTAATCCTTCGCTGGGTAAGACTGAATTCCCGGGAACGCTGGGACAATCCAGAAAGATGGCAACTGTGAAAATTCACACAATAATTATGCTAACTCCTCCACTCCCTACGCCCCCTCCCTGTCACTGTACCCTTCTCCACTCCCTACACCCCCTCCCTATCTCTGTAACCTCCTCCAGCCCCTACACCCCCTCCCTATCTCTGTAACCTCCTCCAGCCCCTACACCCCCTCCCTATCTCTATAACCTCCTCCAGCCCCTACACCCCCTCCCTATCTCTGTAACCTCCTCCAGCCCCTACACCCCCTCCCTATCTCTGTAATCTCCTCCAGCCCCTACATCCCCTCCCTATCTCTGTAACCTCCTCCAGCCCCTACACCCCTCACGATCTCTGTAACCTCCTCCAGCCCCTACATCCCTCCCTATCTCTGCAACCTCGTTCACCCCCTACACTCCTCCCTATCTCTGTAACCTTGTCCAGCCCTTACACCCCTGCCTATCTTTGTAACCCCCTCCAGCGCTTACACACCTCCCTATCTCTGTAACCTCCTCTGGCCCTTACACCCCTCCCTATCTTTTTAACCCCCTCCAGTACCTATCATCCCTCACGTTCTCAGCTCTCCTCCATTTCCATCTCCCGCACTGATCATTAGTTGCCCATCCTACCAACAGCTGAGGCCCTAAGCTCTGGAATTCACTCTTGCTCTCCCTCTCTCTCTCACCCCCTCCCTCCCTCTCCCTCCTTCGCCCTGTCCCTCTGCCCCTCCCTCTCCATCTGGCTCTCTCCTTCCCTCTCTCTCTCTCCCTCCCTTTCTCTCACACTCTCACTCTCTCTCGCTCTCGGTCTCGCTCCTCCACTCTCTCTCCCTCTCTCTCTCTCTCTCTCATTCTCCATCTCTCTCTCTCCCCACCCACCTTGCTCTCCGTCTCACTCTCTCTCCTTCCCTCCCTCTTTCTCTCCCCTTCTCTCACACCGTCACTCCCTCTCACTCTTGGTCTCGCTACTCTCTCTGCTTGACTCCCTCTCTCTCCCTCACTCTCCATCTCTTTCTCTCCCTGCCCACCTTGTTCTCCGTCTCACTCTCTCTCCTTCCCTCCCTCTTTCTCTCCCTCTTTAAGATGCCCCTTAAGACAGACCTCTTTGACCACGCCTTGGTTTGAACTGCTCCAAACATCTCCTTCCATGTCTGCTTGTGAAGTTCTGTTCAGTTTTTATTCATTTCGACGTGACCTCTCCCTCAGCACCAGGCCTGATGTTGATACAAGGTGATGGCTTTTCATTAAGCTTCACCTTCTCTGGTCAAACAATAGAATTGAGAAATAAACATTACACCGTCCATGCACTTCTGGTGTCTCTGTGCAAGCCAACATGTTCTTTGGTGCGTAGCTGTCGGGAGAACTTTGAAAGACGCTAGTGAACAGAAAGTACAGTCTGGGCAATATTGGAGTGGTGGGAGCTGGGAATAAGGTGCACAGATCGTTGAAGGTGGTGGGACAGGTAGATACAGCAGTGAATAAAGCAGACAGTGCCCTTGGCTTTATTAATACGGACAGAGAGTCCAAGAGCAGGGAGGTGATGTTGAACTCAGACAAGACACTGGTTAGACCTCAGCTGGAGTATTGTGTCCAGTTGTGGGTGCCACATCACAGAAAAATGTGAATGCCTGGAGAGAGAGACAGAGAGAGGGTGCAGAAGTGATTTACACAAACAATTCCAGGGATGAGAAACTTCAGCGACGAGGATAGATTGAAGAAGTTGGGGACCGTTCTCCCTTGGAGAGGAGAAGGCCGGGAGAGGGGGATCTGAGAGAGGTTTTCAAAATCCTGGGAGCAGGGGCTGGACAGAGCAGACAGGGAGAAAATGTTCCCGCTCAGAAAAGGGGCAAGAACGAGAGAGGGGGGTGTAGGTTTTCAGGGAGGGGCAAACAGAGGGAGGGTGACGTGACCACGTGCTCTTGTCCTATGAGGTACCAGAGACACACAATCGTCAGCGTGCAACAGATAGATTCAAGTATTTCCAACAGGAAATGGGAGAGCCAATTTACTCAGAGCAAGCTCCCACACAACAGCAAGGTGCTGACTCCTGGGCGATCGGTGTTGGTTGAGTCATTCAGTCACACAGCACGGAAACAGACCCGTCGGTCCATCTTGTCCGTGCCGACCAAATATCCTAAATTAATCCAGTCCCATTTGCGAGCATTGGGCCCATATCCCTCTAAACCCTTCCTATTCATGTACCCATCCAGATGCCTTTTAAATGTTGTAATTGTACCAGCCTCCACCACTTCCTCTGGCAGCTCGTTCCATACATGCACCACCCTCTGTGTGAAAAAGTTACCCCTCAGGTCCCTTTTAAATCTTTCCCCTCTCACCTTATAGGATCCCTATGGGCCATTCAGTCGACACCAATCCACCAAAGCGTATCCCACACAGACCCACCCACCCCCCATCCCTGTAATTCCCATGGCGAACCGACACATCCCTGGACACTATGGGACAATTTAGCACGGCCAATCCACCCTAACCTACACATCCCTGGGCACTATGGGACAGTTTAGCACGGCCAATCCACCCTAACCTGCACATCCCTGGGCACTATGGGACAATTTAGCACGGCCAATCCACCCTAACCTGCACATCCCTGGGCACTATGGGAAAATTTAGCACGGCCAATCCACCCTAACCCACATATCCCTGGACACTATGGGACAATTTAGCACGGCCAATCCACCCTAACCCGCACATC
>NC_063374.1:5413520-5424210 GCF_021869965.1 Rhincodon typus | reverse complement strand
TCCCTGGGCACTATGGGACAATTTAGCACGGCCAATCCACCCTAACCTGCACATCTTTGGGCTGTGGGAGGAAATCCACGCAGACACGGAGAGAATGTGCAAACTCCACACAGATAGTCGCCCGAGGGTGGAATTGAACCCGGGTCCCTGGCACCGTGAGGCAGCAATGCTAACCACTGAGTCACCGTGCCATCCTTAAACCAATGCCCTCTAGTTTTAGACTCCCATACCCTGGGGAAAAAAGACCTTGGCTATTCACCCTATTCATGTCCCTCATAATTTTATAAACCTCTATAAGGTCATCCCTCAGCCTCTGATGGTCTAGGGAAAATAGCCCCAGCCTATTCAGTCTCTCCCTGTAGCTCAAACCTTCCAACCCCGGCAACATCCTTGTAAATCTTTTCTGAACCCTTTCAAGTTTCACAACATCTTTCCTACAGCAGGGAGACCAGAATTGAACGCAGTATTCCAAAAGTGGCTGAACCAATGTCCTGTATAGCTGCAACATGGCCTCCCAACACCTATACTCTTTGCACTGACCAATAAACGCAAGTGTACAAAATACATTCTTCACTATCCTACCTGCGACTCCACTTTCAAGGAACTATGAACCTACACTCCAAGGTCTCTGTTCGATTGAGAGTTGACTGATATCCCAAGAGACTAGGAGGGAAGGTTCAGTTGACAGTTCGGAAGGCAATGCAAGGTTAGCATTCATTTTTGAGAGGGCTACAATACAAGAGCAGGGATGTACTGCTGAGGCTGTATAAGGCTCTGGTCAGACCACATTTGGAATATTGTGAGCAGTTTTGGGCCCCGTATCTGAGGAAGGATGTGCTGGCCCTGGAGGGGATGCAGAGGAGAATAATAGAACGCCTACAGTGTGGAAGCAGGCCATTCGACCCAACAAGTCCACATTGACCCTCTGAAGAGCATCCCACCCAGAACCATCCCCCTACACTTTCCCTGTAACCCTTCTCTTTCCTCCAGCTGTGTGTCTGTCCCTGGCATTATAGGTTACGGAACACTACACATTGACTTGATCACAATCTTTCAGAAGCAGGGATGTCTCAGTGCACTTATGCATGGTCTTGGGGGGACCACACCGGGAGTATTTTGTCCGGTTCCAGTGTTTGTACCTGAGACAGAAATATATTTGCCATAGAGGGAGTGTAGTGGAGGCTCACTGGGCTGATACCAGGGATGGTACGACTGTCATAGGAGAAGAGAATGGTTTGTAGTCATTCGAGTTTGGAAAGATGAGGGTAATCTAATAGAAACCTGTACAATTCTAACAGGATGGCATGGTGGCTCAGTGGTTAGCACTGCTGCCTCACAGCACTAGGGACCCGGGTTCGATCCCACCCTCGGGTGATTGCCTGTGTGGAGTTTGCACACACTCCCTGTGTCTGTGTGGGTTTCCTCCGGGTGCTCCGGTTTCCTCCCACAGTCCAAAGATGTGCAGGTTAGGGTGGATTGGCCGTGCTAAATTGTCCCATAGTGCCCAGGGATGTGCAGGTTAGGGTGGATTGGCCGTGCTAAATTGTCCCATGGTGTTGAGGGATATGTGGGCTACAGGGGGATGGGGATGGGTCTGGGTGGGATGCTCTGAGGGTTGGTGTGGACTTGTTGGGCCAAAGGGCCTGTTTCCACACTGTTGGGATGCCATGATAAGGACTAGCCTAGACACAGGGAAGGTGTTTTCCCTGGTTGGAGGGAGTCTAGGAACAGGCTCAGGATACTGGGTAGACCATTTTGGACTGAGATGTGGAAAGATTTCTTCATTAAGAGGCTCATGAACTGTAGAATTCTCAAACAGGTGCAGAAATTGCTGGAGAAACTCAGCAGGGTCTGGTGGAAGGAGGACAAGGAACAGAGTTAACATTAGAGTCTGTTACGAATCATCCTGAAAACTTGAAGAATTCTCTACCACTGGAGGCCTCTACATGGATATGGTGGTAAAGAAGGTGTATGGCACGCTGGCCTTTATTGGTCAGGGAATAGAGAACAAGAGTCAGAATGTCATGTTACAGCTTTATAAGACTTTGATTAGGCTACACTTAGAGTATTGTGTTCAATTCTGGTCGGCACATTACAAGAAGGATCTGAAGGCTTTGGAGAAGGTGCAGAAGAGGTTTACCAGGATGCTGCCTGGATTTGAGGGTATGGGCTATAAGGGAGAGGCTGGAAAAACTCAGGTTGTTTTCTCTGGAGTGTTGGAGGCTGAGGGGAGACCTGATAGAAGTTTATAAAATTATGAGATGCATAGATAGGGTTGACAGAATCTTTTTCTCCAGAGTTGAAATGTCTAAAACTAGAGGGCATGCATTTAAGGTGAGAGGGGGAAAGTTCAAAGGAGATGTGAGGGGCAAGTATTTTAGGGGCAGAGAGGGGTAGGGGTCTGGAACACGCTGCCAGGGGATGATGGTGGGGGCAAATGCGATAGGGGTGTTTAAGGGGCTTTTAGATAAGCACATGAATATACAAGGAATGGAGGGATATGGAGTAAGGGCAGGCAGAAGGGGCTAGTTTAATTTGGCATCATGTTTGGCACAACACGGTGGGCCGAAAGGCCTGTTCCTGTGCTGTACTTTTCCATATTCGGTGTTCTAAGGCTGTCGAGGCCAAGCCGCTGAGTATATTTGGCAAAGAGAGTGAGATAAATTTCTGGATTTCAAAGGCATCAAGAATGGAACAGATTGGGGGATAGAGGTTTGGCCGCAAACCAATGGAGTGGTACACAGGGTTGAATGCCCTGCCCCTGCTCCTATTTGTCTGTGTTACACGGGGCTACTTGGTTGTGCCAGTGATCTGGGGTGGCATAGTTTGGATTGCAGAGGTGGGGAATGGGCAGCACTGAGACCCTGCGCCGTGGCAAGAAACACTAACCTTGCCAGGTTGTCCTCCGATGTGTTGCTGTCAGTCCTAGCTCTTTCGAAAGGAAAGGAAAGAACTGGTGGCGTTATTAATTGAGATGAATTGCTCGCCTCTTCAGGGTTGGTCTTTCATTTGCACCATACTCACGCTGCTCTCTGTAGAATTGGCCGTAAATTCTTTCAAAGGAAACGAGAGGACGTTCAAAATTGGAAAGAGAGATTGAAGGTCGCAGGAGAAGCAGACATGGCTTTCATGGGATCGTAGATTCATGCAGCGTAGAAAAGGCCCTTCAGCCCTTCGAGTCTGCACCGATATAACTACCACTGCAGGCGTGCTAATCCCAATCTCCTGCACTTGTCCCATATCCTTGAATATTATGATATTCCAAGTGCTCATCCAAACATTTTTTTTAAACGTTGTAAGGTTTTCCAGCCTCCACTACCTTCCCAGGCAGTGCATTCCAGATTCCCACCACCCGCTGAGTGAAAAAGTTTTCTTTTTCCCAAATGCCCTCTGAATCTCCTGCCCCTTTACCCTACAAACTATGCCCCCGTGTCATTGACCCCCTCAACCAAGGGGAGCAGCTGCTCTCTGTTTGCCCTTTCACTAGCCCTCATAAACCTATACACTTCAATTGTATCTCCCCTCAGTCTTCTCTGCTCTAGAGAAAACAATCCAAGCCTATCTAGTCTCTCCTTACAGTTCAGTTTCTCCCTCCCAGGCACCATCGTGGTGAGCCTCCTCCTTATCCCACTCTAGTGCTATCACATCCTTCCCATAATGATGTGACCAGAACTGCACACAGTATTCTAGCTGTGGCCTGACCAGTGCTCTGTACAACTCCAACATCACCTCCTTGCTGTTATACCCTGTGCCATGACTGATGGTAGTAAGTGTCCCATGTGCCTTCTTAACCATCCTATTCACATGCTCTGCTGACTTCAGGGATCTGTGAATAATTACCCCGAGATCCCTCTGTTCCTCTGAACTACCCAGAGTCCTGCTGTTCATTAAATACTCCCTCATCCTGTTTCTTCTTCCAAAGGGCATCACTTTGCACTTATCAGGGGTAAATACCACCTGCCACTGGTCTGCCCCTCTGACCAACCCAACTATACCTTCCTGTAACCTATAACCATCTTCTTCGCTATTAACCACTCTACCAATCTTGGCACATGCCCAATCCCCGCTGAGGATAGCAAGGCACTGATGGGGACGGGGGCCTCAGGAACCCAGGAGGTGGGGGGGAAGTATGGGGTGGGGGGAGTTTAGGAGTTCGAGGGATCCAAGTTTCCACGATGTTAAAGAGATCGCCATAAGGTGAAAGGCAGGAGATTTTGAGGGGATTTGAGGAAAGAACATTTCACCTCGAGGTTTGTTTTGATGGGGGTGGGGGGGTCTAATGTGTTGCCTGGGAGGGAAGTTGAGGCAGGAATTATCACACCCTTTAAAAAGTACTTGGATAAGCACCTGAGGTGTTGTAACATTCAGGGCTGTGGGAAAGCAGAACTGGTGTTGGGAGTCTTATAGTTTTGGCTCAATGGGCTGAAGGGCCTCTTCTGCATAATTCTATGATTTGATGACTCATATATCAATAAGCAAATGCTATGTCAATTCTGTACCTACATTGCTGAAGGAAGACAGATTTCATCAAAGATTCTCATCTTGCTTCTCATCAGGACGGTTAGAAAAGGGACAATTACTATAGGAGAAAAGGGTGCTGATTGGCTGGGATTAGATTAACACACATTAGGCCTGTTTAGACTCAACCCAATGAGTGACTGCTAATCGCTGAGATACTGACCAATCAAAGTCAACCTGCTTGGTTTAAATTTAAACCAAGTTTGGCGGTTAACTGTCAGTCATCATCAAACCAGTGCATTCTCCATTCTCGATGAATCAGCCAATCTCCTTTTGACAGCACCTTCCAAACCCACCACCACTTCCATCTAGAAGGACAAGGGGCAGCAGATACATGGGAACACCACCCCCTGCAAGTTCCCCTCCGAGCCACTCCCCATCCCGACTTGGAAATATATCGGCCGTTCCTTCAGTGTCGCTGGGTCACAATCCTGGAATTCCCTCCCTAAGGGACGCTGCAAATCTCTCTATCTTACATCAACTGCAGCAGCTCAAATGTCTCATTGGGGGTGCTTTTGCAGCTCAATGCCACATATCACACCAAACCCCTCCCCAGTTCTCCACACCCAATGCTCTCTCTCTCATCCTCTGTCTTCCTCTCTCTCTCTCATTCAACTCCTCTAAGACACTGCCTTAGCACAATGATCTCCATAACTGAGCTTCAGTTACCCTCGCTCCTAATACTCCAACCCCACCACCCAGCGTGGGAGACAGATTTTGGTTTCGTAATGCGACTGCAAACGGGCTCAGGGTGCTTTTTCCAGTTAGAGGTGATAGACAAATGCAGGTGGTTATAGAGTCATACAGCATGGGAACAGACCCTTTGATCCAGACCGTCCATGCCAGCCAAGTCTCCCAAATTAAACTGGTCCCATTTGCCAGCATTTGGCCCATATCCCTCTAAACCCTTCCTATTCATGTACCCATCCAGATGCCTTTTAAATGTTGTCATTGTACCAGCCTCCACCACTTCCTCTGGCAGCTCGTTCCATACACGCACCACCCTCTGCGTGAAAAGCTGCCCCTCAGGTCCCTTTTAAATCTTTCCCCTCTCACCTTAAACCTATGCCCCTCTAGTTTTGGACTCCCCCACCCTGGGGAGAAAGACCTTGGCTATTCACCCTATCCATGCCCCTCATGATTTTATGAACCTCTATAAGGTCAACCCTCAACCTCCAGTGAAGAAAATTCCTAGCCTATCCAGCCTCTCCTTATAACTCAAACTCTATAGTCCTGGTAACATCCTGGCAAATCTTTTCTGAATGCTGTCCAATTTAATAATATCCATCCTATAGCAGGGAGATCAGAACTGTACACACACACACATAGCCTTACCAACATCCTATACAAATGCAATATAACATCCCAACACCTATGCTCAAAGGTCTGGGCAATGAAGGCAGGAATGAAAAATGCCTTCTTAATAATCATAGAATCCCTACAGTGTGGAAGCAGGCCATTTGGCCCATCTTGTCCACACCTCCCCTCCCCTCCAATTAGCACCCCACCCTATCCCTGTAACCCTACATTTCCCATAGCTAGCCCACCCAGCCTGCACATTATAGCATGGCCAATCCACCCTAACCTGCACATCCCTGGACACTATGGGGCAATTTAGCATGGCCAATTCTCCCTAACTTGTGCATCTTTGGGCTGTGGGAGGAAACCAGAGCACCCAGAGGAAACCCGCGCAGACACGGGGAGAATGTGCAAACCCCACACAGACAGTCGCCCGAGGGTGGGATCGAACCCAGGTCCCTGGCGCTGTGAAGTAGCAGTGCTAACCACTGAGCCACCATGCCACCTGTCTACCTGTAACACAACTTTCAAAGAACTATGTACCTGTACCCTTAGGTCTGTATCTGTTCTACGACACTACTCGGGGCCCCACCCAATAACTGTATAAGTCCTGCTGTTGTTTGTTTTACCAAAATGCAACACCTCGCATTTATCCAAATGAAACTCCATCTGCCAGTTCCTCGGCCCATTGGCCCAGCAGATGAAGATCCCGTCTTGTGATCTCACTATCAACTGTCATCATTGTAAGGCAAACGGAAACATCGGCAAATTTTGCCCCGAGTGGGTGAGGCGTGGGTTTCCAGTTCCATCACGAGAAAGGAGGTAATTTCATTTGCAGGCGGTTCAGCCAACTGATGCTGCAGAGGGTTCGAGGCCCCCCTCCGTCGATGGTGTGAGAGCATGGGGGGAGCATTGCCTAAACGTTAGGAGCCTATGTTTAAGGGGACAAACAGGACAGTTTTTGGTTTTCACTCGGTGGTCTCGTGACTGTGTGGGTAAAGGCAGCATCGTTGACTGCAGTCAGTGCCTGAGCTCTGAGCTTCCACCCCGAGCCTCGCCAAGTCTCTCTCTTCCTTTTCCGAGGCTTTTTAAAGCCAACTTTTTAAATGGCACTCGCCCAGCCACTGTCATCTCCTTAATGGTTTGTGTGTCCAGTGGAAAACAGACACAATAGGAGCGGTAGGCCGTTCAGCCCTTGGGCCTGCTACCCCATTCAGCAGGATCATGGCTGATCATCCAACTCAGTCCCCTGTTCCTGCTTTCTCCTCCAAACTCTTTGATCTGTTTAGCACGCTGGGGACAGCCGGTTAGCTGGACAGCCTGTTTGTAATGTAGAACGAGGCCGACAGTGCAGATTCAGCGACCATGAAGGATTCTCCTTCTCAATCTTTCCCCTCGCCTGAGGCGTCCGTACCCTGAGGTTAAACTCACCACACAGTCATCTCTCTCTCTTGACGTTGAGAGCTGGGGTGTCATGTTGTGGGTGTACAGGAAATTGGTTTGGCCACTTTTGGAATACTGCGTTCAATCCTGGTCTCCCTGCCATCGGAAAGGATGTTGTGAAACTTGAACGGGTTCAGAAAAGGATGTTGCCAGGGTCGGAGGGTTGGAGCTACAGGGAGAGTCTAAATAGGCTGGGGCTATTTTCGCCTGGAGTGTAAGGGGTGACCTTACAGAGTTTTGTAAAATCATGAGGGGCATGGATAGGGTGAATAGCCAAGGTCTTTCCCCCAGGGTAGGGGGAGTCCAAAACTAAAGGGGCATAGGTTTATGGTGGGAGGGGGAAAGATTTAAAAGGGTCATGAGGGGCAATTTTTTCATGCAGAGGGTGGTGCGTGTATGGAACGAGCTGCCAGAGGAAGTGGAGGAGGCTGGTACAATTACAACATTTAAAAGGCATCTGGATGGGTACATGGACAGGAAGGGTTTAGAGGGATATGGGCCAAATGCTGGACTAGATTGATTGAGGATATCAGGTCAGCATGGACGGGTTAGACCAAAGGGTCTGCTTCTGTGCTGCACAGCTCTGTGACTCTAATGAGAGAACAGCCCTATGGTCCTTTTGGAATATGGTAACTTCACCTTCAAGAATATAGCTATCCTCGTCATGAAAACATAGATCTCCATGATGGTGTGGACTCGATGGGCCGAAGGGCCGTTTTCTGCGCTGTCGATCTCCATGACCAGCCTCATTGTTTTGACCTCAACCGCTTTCTGTGGCAGAGAATTCCACAGGTTCCCCACTCTCTGGGTGAAGACATTTCTCCCCATCTCAGTCCTAAATGGCTCACCCCGTAATCCTTAGGCTGTGATCCCCTGGTTCTGGACTCCCCAGGTGTTCAGGAACATCCTTCCTGCATTGACCCTGTCTGGTCCTGTTAGAGTTTTACAGGTTTCTACGAGATCCCCCTCATTCTTCTAAAAGCTCCAGCGAATATAATCCTAACCGATCCAGTTTCTCTCCATATGTCAGACCTGCCATCCCAGGAATCAGTCTGGTAAACCTTCGCTGCACTCCCTCCATCACCAGAATATCCTTCCTCAGATAAGGAGACCTAAACTGTGCACAGAACACACCTTGGTGACTCCTCTGGGAGGCGCCCTCGGCTCTATTCTGCCCTGAAAGGCGTTACGCAAATGCAATCGTTTGTTGCTCTGGTGGCGGCATGGGAATCTGTCTCTCCCTCGCGTCAGTGTTGAGTTTGTGGCAAACTCAGTCAGGAGTCTGATCCTTGCATTGCGTATAATCTCACATGTCTTAGAGTGTTACACACACAAATGCTGATTTTATCTGACGTGTAGGATGTTAAAATCGATGTGAATAGTTCACTTACTCAGCCTCTCAGTGCCCCTGTGTGGCTCCTTTAATCTCCTTCAGTGCTCAGAAATATTATTCCATTTTAATTGTCTCATCAGATGAAGTAAAACCATCCGGGTTCAGAGAGAGGGTTAGCGTTGCCCATCAGGAAAAAAAAATTAATTTTTGTTGTGGGTAGTGAACGTCGTGGGCTGGGTCCAGCATTTATTGCCCCATCCCTAATTACCCCCTTGAGAAGGTGGTGGTGAGCTGCCTTCTTGAACCACTGCAGTCCGTGTGCTGTGGGTAGACCCACAATGCCCCTTAGGGAGGGAATTCCAGGATTTTGACCCAGCGACACTGAAGGAACGACCGATATATTTCCAAGTCGGGGTGGGGAGTGGCTCGGAGGGGAACTTGCAGGGGGTGGTGTTCCCATGTATCTGCTGCCCTTGTCCTTCTAGATGGAAGTGGTGGTGGGTTTGGAAGGTGCTGTCTAAGGAGCCTCGGTGAGTTGCTGCAGGGCATCTTGTAGATGGTACACACTGCTGCGACTGAGCGTCGGTGGGTGGAGGGAGTGGGATGTTTGTGGATGTGGTGCCAGTCAAAGCGGGGGCTGCTTTGTCCTGGATGGTGTCGAGCTTCGTGAGTGTTGTTGGAGCTGCCCCCATCCAGGGGCAAGTGGGGGGGTATTCCCTCACACTCCTGACTTGGGCCTTGTCGACGGTGGACAGGCTTTGGGGAGGAGTCAGGAGATGAATTATTTACCAATGGATTCCCAGCCTCTGACCTGCTCTTGTAGTCACTGTGTTTATGTGGTGAATCCAATTGAGTTTCTGGTCAATGGTAACACCCAGGATGTTGACAGTGGGGGATTCAGTGATGGTAACGCCATTAAATGTCAAGGGGAGATGGTTAGATTCAGTGATGGTAACACCATTAAATGCCAAGGGGCGTTGGTTATATTGTCTCTTATTGGTGATGGTCATTGCCTGGCATTTGTGTGGCGTGAATGTTACTTGCCACTTCCAAACCCTAATTGCCCCTTGAGGAGATGTTGGCGAGCTACAATCTCTGGGGCAGTGTTGTGGTCACACTCAGAGCGATGTTAGTGAGTGATGTACGAAGATTTTGACCCATCCCCTTGTATTGTTGCACAAACCTCTGAAAGACGCTGAGCCAGAAAATAAACCGATAGAACTCCGAATGTCGGAAAACAGAAGCAAAAAACTGAAATTTCCGGGAAGTCTCAACTAGCCTAGCAGCATCTGTGGAGAGAGAAAGCAGAGTTGACATCTGGAGTCTGGGGACCCTTTTTAATTCTGAACAAGGATCACTGGATGCAAAACGTTAGCTCTGCTTTTGCTCCCCACAGACGCTGCCAGATCTGCTGAGTTTCGCCAGCAATCTCTGTTCTTTCCTTCAATCTCAGAAAGGCGCTGTCTCTTTCAGACACACAGGAACAATGTGACAGGTGTCCATCTTAATCTCTGTGCATTCAGTTCACATTCAGCCAGATTATCAGTGTGTTAGACAGCCAGTCAACTATATATATATGATCTATTAATAATCCATGGAAGTACAAACCCGGATTCTATATATGTAAGTCTCTAAATGTCATTGCAATGTGTCTAGTTAATAAACTTCCAAATATCCTTTCAGCTGTACAAGGCCACATTTAGAGTACTGTGTGCAGTTCTGGTTGCCCTACTATAGAAAGGATATTGTTAAATTAGAAAGAGATTTAGTAGGATGCTACCTGGACTGGAAGGTTTGAGTTTTTAAGAAGTGGTTGGAACTTTTTCCCCTGGAGCATAGGAGACAGAGGTGTAAAGTCACGAGAGGCATACATAAGTTAGATAACCAACAGCTTTTCCCCCATGGTGGGGGAACTAGAGGGCATAGAATCCCTACTGTGTGGAAGCAGGCCATTTGGCCCATTAAATCTGAAGAGCATCCCACCCCTAACCCCTATCCCCTATCCTTGCATTTCCCATGGCTAGCCCACCCAGCCTGCACACTACAGCATGGCCAATCCACCCTAACCTGCACGTCCCTGGGCACTATGGGGCAATT
>NC_063374.1:5411944-5413510 GCF_021869965.1 Rhincodon typus | reverse complement strand
GCCAATCCACCCTAACCTGCACATCCCTGGGCACTATGGGGCAATTTAGCACGACCAATCCACCCTAATCTGCACACCTTTGGACTGTGGGAGGAAACCAGAGCACTCGGAGGAAACCCGCGCAGACACAGGGAGAACATGCAAATTCTATACAGACAGTCACCCGAGGGTGGGATCGAACCCAGGTCCCTGGCGCTGTGAGGCAGCAGTGTTAACCACTGAGCAACCGTGCCACCCTTAATAAGGCGAGAGGGGAGAGATACAAAATGGTGCAGAGGGGTAATTCTTTTCACACAGAGGGTGGTGAGTGTCTGGAATGGGCTGCTAGAGGTAGCAGTGGAGGTGAGTACAATTTTGTTATTTAAGAAACATTTGGACAGGTATGTGGATGGGATAGGGTATGGAGGGATATGGACCAAACACAGAGCAAATGGGATGAGTTTAATTGTGAAAACTGGGCAGCATGGTCAAGTTGGGCCGAAGGGTCTGTTTCCCTGCTGTAGACTTCTGTGACTCTATATCTGTCTTAATTTGAACCAAGCTCCCTGCGGTTCATGTCATGTGAGCAAGCAAATGGAGAATTACAAAGTTTATCAGACACGGTGACACTGAAGGAACGGCCGATATATCTCCCAGTCAGGATGGGGAGTGGCTCGGAGGGGAACTTGCAGGGGGCCGTGATCCCATGTATCTGCTGCCCCTTGCCCTTCTGGATGGAAGTGGTGGTGGGTTTGAAAGGTGCTGTCTGAGGAGCCTTGGTGAGTCTGTACAGTACGTATTGATGTCAAGGGTATAGAGCAACGCAGAGCCGAGATGTCTTCAGACACGGGTCAATCTCGATGGGCCAAACGTCACCCTCTGTGTCTGTAACTCCCTGTAGCCATTGCAGGGCCCTTCCGTGAAGCAAATGCATTGTGGGTAATGGAGCGGCCATTCTCACACAGCAATCTCCCTTCATTGATGACCAGTACTTTGATGAGGTGAGCTGGCGTGCAAACATTGGCCTGCCTGAGCCAGGAAGTCCATGGTTCAAGTCCTACCTGCTCTGGAAATGGGTAAGGAACTGTCCCCATTGGTGGAGGGATCAATGACCAGGGGGCATCGATTTAAGGGAAGGGGCAGGAGATTTCGAGGGGATGTGAGGAAAATGTTTTCACCCGGAGGGTGGTGGGAATCTGGAACTCACTGCCTGTGAGGATGGGAAAGGCACAAACCCCTCATCACATTGAAGAAGGATTTAGATATGCAATTGCAATGCCAAGGCTATGGGCCAAGTGCTGGGAAATGGGATTAGAATAGGAAGGTGGTTGATATTGACTGGCACAGACTCAATGGGCCGAATAGCCTTTTCCTGTGCTCTTGACCTCCATGACTCTCTGACATATTTGAAGAAACAGCCCCAAGAGGTACAGGCCACAAAGTGGGCCTTTATCCCTTTGATTTTAGAAACAGTTAAGTAATATTTGGAATAACAAGGTGTGGAGCTGGATGAACACAGCAGGCCAAGCAGCATCAGAGGAGCAGGAAGGCTGACGTTTCAGGCCTAGACCCTTCTTCAGAAATAAA
>NC_063374.1:5408466-5411444 GCF_021869965.1 Rhincodon typus | reverse complement strand
TCTATGGAATTCCTTGCCCAGTGAAGTAGTTGACGCTACTTCAGTAAACGTTTTTAAAAAAAAGGTAGATACTTTTTTGAACAATAAAGGAATTAAAGGATACGGTGAGAACGCGGGTAAGTGGATCTGAGTCCACGAAAAGATCAGCCATGATCTTATTGAATGGTGGAGCAGGCTCGAAGGGCCAGACGGCCTATTCCTGCTCCTAGTTCTTATGTTCTTATGTTTGAAAATCTTCCCTCAGTTGGCGTCTTCCTTGATCTTGAACTTGGCTCAGCCTGGCCCTCCTGCCTTTGCTCTGAGCAACACAGCCTCTCCGTTGGTGAGACCAGACGCTGTTTTGCGGAACACCTCCGCTCCGTCTGTAGGAACAATCCCGGTTGCTTGGCATTTCAATAACCCGCCTCTGCTCTCGTGAACGTTTCTGCCCTGGGCCTGCTACAGTGTTCTGGTCAAGCCGAATGCAAAGCCTGAATGCTAATTTCAGGGCAGGGCAATAAATGTTGGCCTGGCCAGTGACACCCAGGGACTGTGTAGGAAAATGGAGGACAAAACAGGATCACTGAGCATGCTTGAGAGAGTGACGGATAGTTCGATTAATTTCAGCACATCCACGGAATGGTGTGGGGAAGTGGCATTGAGATCAATGATCTAGAATGGCCTACTCCTTCTCCAACATTCATATTCTTACGGAGGTGGGGAAGTGTGGGGAACAAGGGTGCAGTGGGATTTGGAAACTAGATCATATCAATGTCATTCTACATACATAAATAGCCAGGTATATATATAGATATATAGATATATATATCTATATATATGTAGCTAGTTGTACATTGGTGAGGCCTCTTCTGGAGCACTGTGTCCCGTTCTGTTATAGGAAGGATATGATTAAGCTAGAGAGGGTTCAGAAGAGATTTACCAGGATGTTGAAAGTTTGAGTTATAAGGAGAGGCTGGGACTTTCTTCACTGGAGTGTAAAGCTGACTTTATAGAGGTGTTTAAAATCATGAGGAGCGTAGATAAGGTGAATGGTAGGTGTCCCCAAGGGTGGGGGATTTCTAGACAAGGGGGCATATTTTTAAGGTGAGAGGAAAAAGATTTAAAAAGGACATGAGGGGCAACCACAGAGTGGTTCGTGTGTGGAATGAACTTCCAGAGGAAGTGGTGGATGTGGGTACAGTTACAACGTTTAAAAGACATTTGGACAAGTACATGAATAGGGAAAGGTTTGGAGGGATATGGGCCAGGAGCAGGCAGGTGGGACGAGTTTAGTTTGGGTCTATGTTTGGCACGGACTGGTTGGGCCGAAGGGTCTGTTTCCGTCCTGTATGACCCTGACTCTATACCCATAAGGCCACTTTCCCCTCACCCATAAATCTGCAGAATTATCTTCAGCTTCAATACAAGGGGCAGCCATGTCGCCTTCTGAGGTAGAAGACGAGGAGGTGGGATGCAATGGAGGGAGCACTGTGGAAAAAAAAACACACACACACAACCTGAGCAACGATAAATCGCCTCTGTACCATCTTCGCCACCTCTGCAGGAGGCCCTTCGGCCCTCAAATTCGTGAGAACTGTCCCCGATGTGTCACCAAGCCACATCTCAGGGGCAGGTCCTTTTAGGGAAGGAAACAGCCATCCTTACCCGGTCTGGGCCTACACGTGACTCCAGACCTGCAGCGACGCAGTTGAGTCTTAACTGGGCACTAAATGCTGGCCTAGCCAGCACCACCTTCACCCCGTGAATGAATGATTAAAAGGAGGGCACCCAGAGTTGCGTTGAGGAGGTCAGCCTGAGTTGCCCACCTTGGAGGAAGAGAGAGAGAGAGAGAGGTCGGGGGAAGAGGTGACAGAGACTGGTGCCAAAAGGCCGCCAATGGTGGAGTGATGGGGCTCGGAGGGTGGTAGCGTCAGAGAGAGTTTGGGAGGGGTCTGGAGTGAGAGAGAGAGAGAGAGAAAATGGGAGCGGGAGAGGAGTGCAGGCCTCGTCGGTGGAACATAGAACAGCACAGGAACAGGCCCTTCGGCCTGCCATGCTGCGATGCCAAATTACATGGATCCCTTCTTGCCTGGCCTTGGTTCAAACGCCTCTTCCATTCCCTGGCAACCGAGTCAAGTTCGACAAGCAACTCAATTCCGACCCAATCCGTCGTCTCTGTGATCAAATAATTCCCATGATTTAAGGAGCTGAGGCACACGCTGTATTGCCATCTGAGAGCAGACCAGACTTGGCAGTTGGTGTGCACATTCAGCTTTAATGGGTGTAATGGCCTCTCAGTGCTGGCTAATGCCTGATTTTTCAGATGATTAGCTGTTCACGGGAGAGCTGAGGGGATGAGTGAGAAAGGCCGATTGGTTCCTGATGGAGAATAGCTGTTAATTCATTATTCCGATCGGACAGAGCCACCTTCACTCTTGACAGCAAATGTAATTTAGAAGCGCACAGTCATGACACAGAGCCTGGCATGTGCCAGAACATCGTCGCTGGGAATTATTAAACGTAGGTAACCAATTTCCCCCCACGCCGCCCCGCTGTGGTAATCCAGGGCTGGAAAACTTCCGGTTTTAATTATTCCCCTCAGTCTGCCTGAACAAACGAGCCACAAACAGGAGCGTGAGGTTCAAGTTCAGCAGTTGTTAACAGACTGATTAATGCTGGTTCCACCAGGTATTAAGTCGCATCTCAGATTTTTTCTGCCCCTTCCCGATTTGGCAGGGGCACGGGCACAGGATTTGGCACTGCCCACTGCCAGCTGATGGGGCCACCAAGCACGTTCACCAGAGGTGGCACACAAAGTTGGGGGTGCTATCATGTTCAACTCTGCTAAAGGTTGCACCTCCAACAGTGCGGCGCTCCCTCAGCACTGACCCTCCGACAGTGCCCACTCCCTCGGCACTGACCCTCCGACAGTGCAGCACTACCTCAGCACTGACCCTCTGACAGCGCCCACTCCCTCAGCACTGACCCTCCGACAGTGC
>NC_063374.1:5396389-5408366 GCF_021869965.1 Rhincodon typus | reverse complement strand
TTTGTATAAACCATCTCCACAGTCTGTGCAATGGGGGGAGAATGAGTGGCTGGCTCTCTGTGCTGAAAGCCAAGCGCTCTGCCTTTACCTCTGTGTCCCACTGGGGCTGAGTTGCTAGTTTTCCACAGTCAAGTCGATCCCTGCAAACAGAATAATTGGAGAGTTTGATCGCAGTGAGAGCTGAGCAGCTCAGTCAGTAATGCTGGCTGTGCCTAAGGGGAACCCAGCTTACTCCGCACTCTTCACAGCGCAATATATTTCCACTCATATCTCTGTTATTCAGTGAGATGGGCATTCTGCCAAGCTGATATCTGGTCCATATTTCAATCTATTCCAATCATCCTGTTCAGAGATGTTGTAACACACCTCAGGATCAAGTGTGAATTTAACACCCCCTCCTCAGTGTCCTGGCTCCGAGCTAGTGATACTACCATTGCAGCACAAGAACCCTTAAGCTGTCAATATTAAAGAACTGTGCTTATGTCCGCACTAACGTGGACAGACCAGGAGTTCCTCTCCAGTAGGTATTCCGAATCTGCAGATTTATAAATGCAGCAATGCCCAACTCTTCTTTCCCCCTCCGTCTCCACCCTGTGGGTCCAACTGAATTGTTGCCTGTTCGTAGCATCCCTGCACTGTGGAAACAGGCCATTCAGCCCATCAAGTCCACACTGATCCCTCTAAACAGCATTGCATCCAATCCCCCATCCTACCCCTCTAACCCTGCATTTCCCATGGCTAAGATAACACAGTGTGGAGCACACAGCAGGCCAGGCAGCATCAGAGGAGCAGGAAAGTTGGCGTTTCGGGTTGGGACCCTTCTTTGTTAGTTCTTGCTATCTTGGTAATTTATTTCCCATGGGTAACGCACATAGTCTGCATATTTCTGGGCAATTTATGAGGCCAATCCCCCCCTAACCTGCACGTCCCTGGGCACGATGGGACAATTTAGCATGGCCAATCCACCCTAACCTGCACATCCCTGGGCACTATGGGGCAATTTAGCACGGCCAACCCACCCTAACCTGCACATCTTTGCACTGTGGGAGGAAACCGGAGCACCCGGAGGAAACCCACACAGACACGGGGAAAATGTGAAAACTCCCACACCGTCAGTCGCCTGAGGGTGGGATCGAACCCGGGCCCCTGGCGCCGTGAGGTAGCAGTGCTAACCACTGAGCCAACATGCCGCCCCAACTTCCTGTGAGGAATTCAATGAAGCCATCCCTCACTAACTCAGTTCCGTCGAAAGGTGCTGTCATTAGTAAAACCTGCAGCGCACTCCCTCCAAAGGGTTGTTATCCCTGTGCTGACATGGGTCACCCTGAACTAGTACAATCTAACCAGGACCTCTGTGTCTCTCAAACCCACCTTCCATTGCCCGGCTGCCCCCCTCCCCACCACTGTACTGCAGCCCCTCTGAATATAGAGGCCAGCATTCCATCAGCCCTCCTCAAATTATGGAATTTTACGGTGCAGGTGGAGGTCATTTCACCCATCATGTCTAACTCAAGGCCCTGTTCTCCATTCCTATCTCTGTAGCCCTCTTACTGTATGGGTAGACTGATCACTAAGCTTGAAAAGATTATGGGGGGAGCTGTGGATATTGAGGACGATTGCCAGAGGATACAGCAGGCCAGAGATAGGCTGGAGACTTGGGCAGAGAAATGACAGATGGAGTTTAATCCAGACAAATGCGAGGTGATGCATTTTGGAAGGTCTAATGCAGGAAGGAGGTATACAGTAAATGGCACAACCCTCAAAAACATCACATACAGAGGGATCTAGGCGTACAGGCCCACAGTTCCCTGAAAGTGGTAACACAAGTGGATAAGGTGGTCAAGAAGGCATACGGCATTGAGTATAAAAATTGGCAAGTCATGTTACAGCTGTGTAGTACTTTTAGTGAGGCCACATTTGGAATATTGTGTACAGTTCTGGGTCACCACGCTACCAAAAGGAGATGGGGACTTTGGAGAGGGTACAGAAACAGTTTACCAGGATGTTGCCTGGTTTGGAGGGCATTAACTATGAGGAGAGACTGGACAAACGTGATTTGTTTTCACCTGAAGGCTGAGGGGGTGACCTGATGGAAGTTTACAAAATTACAAGAGGCCCTGATAGAAAGGATGGCTTTATCCCCCCAGGGGGTAGAAATGTCAATGACATGGGGACATGGGTTGTAGGTAAAACGGGGTAAGTTTAAAGGGGATATGAGAGGCAGGTTTTGTACACAGAGGGTGGTAAGTGCCTGGAATGTGTTGCCAGAGGAGATGGTGGAGGCAGATACAATAGCAACTTCAGAGGCATCTGGACAGGTACATGAAGAGGCAGGGAATAGAGAGACATGGACTATGTAGAGGCTAAAGATTTTTAGTTTAGAAAGGCATCATGTTGGCTCAATCTTTGTGGGCCGAAGGGCCAGTTCCTGTTCAGTACTCTCCTTTGTTCTAACCTCATCCTTTTCAAATATATATCCAGTTCTCTTTTGAAATTTCCCATGGAATCCGCCTCGCCCCACTCTCCCAAGCAATGCATTCCAAATCCTAACAACTCTCTGGGTAAAGAAGTTTTTCCTCAATTCACTCCAAACCCTCTTGTTGACACCCTTGAATTTGTGACCCCCCAGTTACTAAAATATCAACCCGTGGAAACAGAATATCCTTCTTACTGCTGTCAAAATAGTTCATCATTTTGAACACCTCAATAAGGTCACCTCTTCATCTCTAGTCCAAGGAGAATAAGCCCAATCTCTCTCATCTTTTCTTGTACATGTTATTTTCTGTCTCTGTTCATGACATTTTAATGGTCTGTTTACCTAAAAGTATCTTTAGAGCATTACTGTGCTTCTCCCCCAATAGGGAAGGCTCCAATTCTAGCCCTTTCTGTCCAACTTGGATGCATTACAAATGGGTGGGGGTGCAGTTAGACACACAGGAGGCCATTCTGCCCTTCAAGCCTGCACTGCCATTCTAGATCATGGCTGATCATCTCCCTCAACACCACATCCCTATGCTGTGTGCTCGAAGAATAGCTAATCGCGTTCCAATATTCAAAGAGGGAGGTAAAGAGAAAACAAGAAATTATAGACCCGTGAGCCTAACATTGGTAATGGGGAAAATTCATGAATCCATTTTCAAGGATTTTATAACAGAGCACTTAGAAAGCAGTGGCAGGATCAGAAAGAGTCAGCATGGATTTATGAAGGGGAAATCATGCTTGATAAATCTGTTGGAACTCTATGAAGATGTAACTAGTAGAGTTGACAAGAGGAAGCCAGTTGATGCAGTATATTTTGACTTTCAGAAAGCGTTTGACAAAGTCCCGCATAAGCGATTAATGTGTACGATTAAAGCACATGGGATTGGGGGAAGTGTATTGAGATGGATAGAAAACTGGTTGGCAGAGAGGAAACAGAGAGTAGGAATTAATGGGTCCTTTTCAAATTGACAGACAGTAACTAGTGGGGTGCAACAGCGATTGATGATGAGACCCCAGCTATTTACAATATATATTAATGATTTGGATGAGGGAACAAAATGTTACATCTCCAAGTTTGCAGATGGTACCAAGGTGATTGGGGGGAGTGAACTGTGACAAGGATGCAGAAATCTTCCAGCAGGTTGGGTGAGTGGGCAGATCAGTGGCAGATGCAGTATAATTTGGATAAATGTGAGGTTATTCACTTTGGCAGCAAAAACAAGAAAGCAGATTACTACCTGAATGGCTGTAAATTGGGAGAGGGGAGTGTGCAGTGGGACCTGGGTGTCCTTGTGCACCAATCGCTGAAGGTAAACATGCAGGTGCAGCAGGTGGGGCCTTCGATGCGAGAGGTTTCGAGTATAGGAGCAGGGATGTGTTGTTGCAATTATACAGGGCCTTAGTGAGACCACACCTGGAATATTGTGTACAGTTTTGGTCTCCTTTTCTGAGGAAGGATACTCTTGCTCTCGAGGGAGTGCAGCAAAGGTTTACCAGGCTGATTCCAGGGATGGCAGGACTAATGCATGAGGAGAGATTGACTCAGTTGGGATTGTTTTCGCTGGAGTTCAGACGAATGGTGGGGAGGAATCTCATTGAGATTTATAAAATTCTAACAGGACTGTACAGGGTAAATGCAGAGAGGATGTTCCCGATGGTGGGTGTGTCCAGGACCAGAGGATTTGGGTTAGGCCAATTAAGACGGAGATGAGGATACATTTCTTCACCCAAAGAGTGGTGAGCCTGTGGAATTCATTACCGCAGGAAGTAGTTGATGCCAAAACATTGAATGTATTCAAGAGGTGACTAGATATAGCACTTTGGGGGGAATGGGATCAGAGGTTATAGGGAGAAAACAGGATTAGGCTATTGAGTTGGACGGTCAGCCATGATCGTGTAGAATGGTGGAGCAGGCTCGAAGGGCCGAAAGGCCTCCTGCTGCTCCTATCTTCTATGTTTCGATGTTTGAAGTCATGAGTACCTACAAGTGTCTGGATTATGGTTATTATAGAAACACAGAAAATAATATTAGACTGGGCATTTCCAAACTGAAAATTGGAAATAAAGGACAGGGGATAATTTACTGGACATAGAGTCAGTGTTGAGAAAACCCCCCTCCACACTGTCCCCCATCAAACACTCCCCAGGACAGGGACAGCACAGGGTTAGATACAGAGTAAAGCCCCCTCTACACTGTCCCCCATCAAACACTCCCAGGACAGGGACAGCACGGGGTTAGATACAGAGTAAAGCTCCCTCTATACTGTTCCCCATCAGACACTCCCAGGACAGGGACAGCACAGGGTTAGATACAGAGTAAAGCTCTCTCTACACTGTTCCCCATCAGACACTCCCAGGACAGGGACAGCACAGGGTTAGATACAGAGTAAAGCTCCCTCTACACTGTCCCGCATCAAACACTCCCAGAACAGGGACAGCGTGAGGTTAGATACGGAGTAAAGCTCCCTCTACACTGTTCCCTCCCCCACTTCTTTGTTCAGTGACATTGCCACAGCGCCATTGCCTTTGGCACCTCCTCAAAATATCGGAGCAGAATTAGGCCATTCACCCATCGAGTCTGTTTCATCGTTCGACCATGACTGTTCTGCCTTCTCCCAGTAACCCTTGACCCCCTGACCAATCAAGAACCCATCTGTCTCCGTCCTAAAGACACTCAATGATTTGGCCCCTACAGCGCTCTGGGGCAATGAGTCCCACAGAGTCACCCCCTTCTGGCTGAAGAAATTCCTCCCCATCTCAGTTCTAAAGGCTCATCCCTTTGCCCTGAGGCTGTGCCCTCAGGTCCTAGTCTCTCCTACTAACGGAAACATCTTCTTCACACCCACTCTATCCAGGCCTCTCAGTAAGTTTCAATCAGATTCTGCCCCCATCATTCTTCCAAACTCCATCGAGTACAGACCCAGATTCCTCAACCACTCCTCATATGACAAGCCCTTCATCCCCAGGATCATTCTTGTAAACCTCCTCTGGACCCCCCTCCAAGGCCAGCACAACCTTCCTTAGATACGGGGCCCAAAACCACTCACAATATTCCAAACGTGGTCTGACCACAGCCTTGTACAGCCTCAGCAGTTACATCGAGCCCTCACCTCTTTTTGTCATCGTTCTTTTCTGTCTCCAGCCTATTGCGCCAACCTTGAACACCTCCTCCTCCGTCCTCCCTCACTCCCTTTCTTGGAACCTGGCCCATCCCCAATTGCTCATCCCACCTCATTGAGTGCCTCCCCACGTTTGCCGTGCTAAGTCCTGATTTTTGACATCCTGCGGCTCCAGCTTCAGAGCCCAGCGGGAGTTCGTTGCAGGAGCTGCGTCTCAGCGAGAGATCTCTCCAATCGACGCAGCCCCAGCCTAATGCAACAAACTACCTTGTCTCTGAGAAGCCGAGATAGATGGCACTCCTGTCTTCCGCAGTGGCACTGATGTGCACCCCCTAAAGTCTCCACTGGTGTCAGCGATGAAATTTTACAGTGGGGTGTACAATTTCTGCAGTGCAAACAAAGCAGGGAAAGTGGAACAATGCTTTTCGAGAGTTTCCTGAGACATTTGTTTGGCTCGCTTGCTAATCCTGAGATAGCTGTCGAGTTGGAGCGCAGGCCTGCGGGAAAGAAATAAAGCCTGAAAGTTGCTCAGCATGTCAGGGCCACAGGGAAAGAGGCAGCGAATTCACGTTCCGGTGATCAGGCTGCTCAGGAGTAGGGAGGTGGGAAAGGGGACGCCGCACCTCTCACCACTGCCAGGCCTGCTGAGTTTCTCCAGCGATTTCTGTTTTGTTTCAGTTCTCCAACAACCCGTAGTTCTCTGTTTTATGTTCCGGGAGGGGGTACGTCGCTAGAGCAAGGGTGGCAAGTGTCTGTTGATAGGCAATTTGCCCCCACAGTGGAGGCTTTTGCTGGGGTATTTGTTTGCAAAGAGTGGGTGGGAGCAATACTCAGGTTGGCAACAGGGCTAGACTAGGGTAAGGTGGTACTGTCCCAGTAAAGGGAAGCCGATGGCCTAGTGGTGTTTTCTAGAATCCCGACACTGTGGAGGCAGGCCATTCGGCCCATCACGTCCACACCGACCCTCCAAAGAGCATCCCACCCAGACTTATCCACATCCTGGCATTTACCCATGTCCCACCCACCCTAACCTGCACATCCCTGGGCACTACGGGGTAATTTAGCACGGCCAATCCACCCTAACCTGCACATCCCTGGGCACTATGGGGCAATTTAACACGGCCAATCCACCCTAAGCTGCACATCCCTGGGCACTACGGGGTAATTTAGCACGGCCAATCCACCCTAAGCTGCACATCCCTGGGCACTACGGGGTAATTTAGCACGGCCAATCCACCCTAACCTGCACACCTTTGGACTGTGGGAGGAAACTGGAGCACCCAGAGGAAACCCACGCAGACATGGGGAGAACGTGCAAACTCCACACAGACAGTTGCCTGAGGGTGGAATCAAACCCAGGTCCCTGGTGCTGTGAGGCAGCAGTGCTAACCAATGAGCCACCGTGTTGCCACCATGTTATTGCTAGGCTACCAGTCCCGGTGAGATGCAAGTAATTCGGAGAGCAGGGTTCAAATCCTACCACAGTGGAACTTGAATCTATTCCTTTAATATAAAACTGGAATTAACCATCGCCAATTGTTAGAGGAAAAAAAAATACTCTTTTCAGCAAAGATCTGTAGCTCGGTTTGTGGGTGTGGTTGTTGACTTGCTTGCCGAGGTGGCTTGGTTCACATTCAGATGTTATCGTCTCCATGCTAGGTAACATCATCATTCAGGCCTCCGAAGAAGAGATAACAGGGTGTAGAGCTGGATGAACACGGCAGGCCAAGCAGCATCAGAGGAGCAGGAAGGCTGACGTTTCGGGCCTAGACCCTTCTTCAGAAAAAAAAGCATCAGTCAATACATCATCACTCAGGCCTCCAATGAAGCCTGGAACATCACTGATGATGTTACCTAGCATGGAGACAAAACGTCTGTACAAAAACTGAGCCAGCTCAAGCAAGCAAGTCAACAACCCAACAAAAAAACCCATCTGGTTTGCCTTTAGGGAAGGAAACTGCCATCCTTACCCGGTCTGGCCTATACATTACTCCAGGTCTATTTCCAATATAGTCAACTGCCCTCTTCGGCATTTAGGGAAGGGGGCAATAAATGCTGGCCCAGCCCACATCCAACAAATAATAAATACGAGTGCCCGAGACAATATTGAGCTGAGCACTTCCCTCAGCTTCAAGTGCCCCAGTTGAGATGGGGACTGAGAACTTTGGTACCCTCCATGCCACATGGCCATATCAAGAGCTCATCTCTTAGAGGCACACTGCCACATGAGATGTGACACAACATCCGCCTTTTTCCTAAGAATATCCCAAACAGATTAGACACGGCTGTACACGACACGCGTTGTCAACCCCAGACAAATAGGCTGAGAGGAAACCAAGCTAACAAGGTTAAGCTAGTCAGACGTCAACATGGCATTCATGGTTCAAAGCGTTCGGGTCTAGGTGCCTGTTAAGATAAGATTGTGCCACGTCATACAACATTGTGTCAGAGCGAGGTGGGGGGAAATGTTGGGGTCACACCCGTGAAGCAAGGACAAGAATCTTGTTTATTTTCAACAATGCAAAGGTGACGTCAGTCGGTGGGCAAAGGGGGTGAGCTAGAACCTGGCATGTGCTCAGTCGCAGGCCCAAGAGTTTTGGCGAGCCTTCGGTTCTGGGGGTGAGGTCCGTCCCTCCTGGACGAAGATCACGTGATCAATCTGACCGGCCAATCGGTGAATCCCAGTGCGAGCGAAACCCAGATGCCACCTTCTCTGGCACGAGGTGGCATTTCCACTCTGATGTCCGGCCACAGGAACTCCTTTTTTTAATTCACCACACCACCCCGTCCGAAAGCGTCTGTACTTTTGAACTCCGGCTCGGTTATATTGGTTGTGTTAAACTTTTTATCAATAGCCCGTAAATTATTCCACTCGTTAAGCGAAACGAAAGAATTCCAAATGAGATTAGTCTGAAGTGTAACTTTAATACGATTTCTCTGTAAAAGGCTTAAGCGACAGTCTGTCAATTTCGTCAGGTAAATTTTACTTTTCGCTGAGTGTGTTATCTGAGAAGATAATGCGTTTAAGAATATGTTTAGCAGTGTTGAGACAGAGGAATGTGCAGCATTTTATCTGAATTTTAAATGCTGCCACTTTAGTTCCAACTGAAATGGTTGAGCAGTTTGATTTTCCGGTGCATAGGGACTTTGATCGGAAAATTATATTACCCCTGTTTCAGAATCGCAACTTTCAAATGTGAACTGCTCTGGTTCTATTTTTGATTAGTTTGGAGGTGGTGTTTTGTTCTGCTAGCATGCTGTGATTTTTTCCTATTTCCTTCAGGATGGCTCAGTGGTTAGCGCTGCTGCCTCACGGCGCCAGGGACCCGGGTTCGATCCCACCCTCAGGCGACTGTCTGTGTGGAGTTTACACACTCTCCCCGTGTCTGCGTGGGTTTCCTCCGGGTGCTCCGGTTTCCTCCCACGGTCCAAAGGCGTGCAGGTTAGGGTGGATTGGCCGTGCTAAATTACCCCATAGTGCCCAGGGATGTGCAGGTTAGGGTGGAATGGCCGTGCTAAATTACCCTGTAGTGTACAGGCTAGATGGGTGAGCCATGGGAAATGCAGGGTTATGCCGATAAGGTAGGGGGTGAGTCTCGGTGGTTTGCTCTTTGGAGGGTCAGTGTAGATCTGATGGGCTGAATGGCCTGCTCCGACACTGTAGGGATGCTATGATTGATGGGAAGAGGGCGTCACTGGCTAAGGCTAACATTTACTACCAGTAGCCCCGAGGGCAGTTAAGAGTCAATCACATTGTTGTGGGTCTGGCAGACCAAGTAAGGATAGCTGTTTCCTTCCCTAAAGGGCATTTGTGACCCAGATGGGTTTTTTCTGACAATCCACAATGGATTCACAGTCATCATTACACTCTGAGAGTCAGAGAGGTATACAACATGGAAATAGACCCTTCGGTCCAACCAGTCCATGCCGACCAGATATCCCAATTTAATCTAGTCCCGTTGGCCAGCATTTGGCCCATATCCCTCTAAACCCTTCCTATTCATGTACCCATCCAGATGCCTTTTAAATGTTGTCATTGTACCAGCCTCCACCACTTCCTCTGGCAGCTCGTTCCATACGCGCACCACCCTCTGTGTGAAAAAGTTACCCCTCAGCTCCCTTTTAAATCTTTCCCGCTCTCACCTTAAACCTATGCCCCTCTAGTTTTGGACTCCCCCACCCTGGGGAAAAAGATCTTGGCTATTTACCCTATCCATGCCCCTCATGATTTTATAAACCTCTATAAGGTCACCCCTCAGCCTCTGACACTCCAGGGAAAATAGTCCCAGGCTATTCAGCCTCTCCCCGTAGCTCAAACCCTCCAACCCTGGCAACATCCTTGTAATTTTTTTCTGAACCCTTTCAAGTTTCACAACATCCTTGCTATAGCAGGGAGACCAAACCAATGTCCCGTACATCTGCAGCATGACCCTCCCAACTCCTATACTCAATGCACTGACCAATAAAGGCAAGTGTACCAAACACCTTCTTCACCGCCCTGTCTACCTGCGACTCTACTTTTAAGGACAGGGGCAGCAGATACATGGGAACACCACCCCCTGCAAGTTCCCCTCCGAGCCACTCCCCATCCCGACTTGGAAATATATCGGCCGTTCCTTCGGTGTCGCTGGGTCAGAATCCTGGAATTCCCTCCCTAAGGGGCATTGTGGGTCTACCTACAGCACATGGACTGCAGCGGTTCAAGAAAGCAGCTCCCCAACACCTTCTCAAGGGGGCAATTAGGGACAGGGGGCAATAAGTGCTGGGCCCAGCCAGCGACAGCCCATGTCCCATATATGAATAAACAATAAGACACTGTTCTGCTTAGCCAGAACTCATTCTGGCAACTGTCTGCTGTAATCCCTCTATGGCAAAAGGTTTGTTGCTTAGACAGAACTGTGCACTTTACTCCAAGGTGTGGTCTTGCTCAGGTACTCTGCATGCGAAGCAAGGCTTTCTAACTACCATTCTCAAGTGCCCCCATCTCCCACCTTCTTCCTCAGATGGTTAAAGGATTCCTGTAAGATTGCTCATCAGTCCATGGCATCAATATATTGTGGTATGATTTAATTTGATTTATTATTGTCACATATACTGAGATACAGTGGAAAATATCATTGTTCGTGCTAACTAGACAAATCCAACCTTCCATAAGTGCATCAGGGTGACAGAACAGTATGCAGAATATAGTGTTACAGCTACAGAGAAGGTGCAGAGAAAGATCAACTCTAATGTATGACAGGTCCCTTCATAAGGCTGATACCAGCGAGGAAGAAGCTGTTCTTCAATCTGTTTGTACATGTTTTCAAACCTTTGTACCTTCTGCCCGATGGAAGAGATTATAACCAGGCTGGGAGGGGTCTGTGATGATGTTGGCTGCCCTCCCGAGGCAGGGGGAAGTGTAGATGGAGTCAGTGGATGGGAGGTTGGTTTGTGTGATGGACTGGGCTGTGTTCACAACCGTCTGTCGTTTCTTACAGTCCTGGGCAGAGCAGTTGCTGTACCGAGCTGGGATACATTCAGATGGGATTCTTTCTATGGTGCATCTATAAAAAATTTGGTAAGAGAGAGTTACAGTGAGGGGCGTGGGGTATATCAGAGACTGTTACAGTGAGGGGTGTGGGGTATATCAGAGACTGTTACAGTGAGGGGTGTGGGGTATATCAGAGAGTGTTACAGTGAGGGGTGTGGGGTATATCAGAGACGGTTACAGTGAGGGGTGTGGGGAATATCAGAGAGTGTGACAGTGAGGGGTATGGGGTATATCAGAGAGTGTTACAATGAGGGGTATGGGGTATATCAGAGAGTGTTACAGTGAGGGATGTGGGGTATATCAGAGAGTGTTACAGTGAGGGGTGTGGAGTATATCAGAGAGTGTTACAGTGAGGGGTGTGGGCCACAGTACCTGAGTTGTGTGTGAGGTTGTGTCTGTGTCTGCATCTGTGTGTATGTGTCTGTGTGTGTGTGTGTGTGTCATGTGAGTGTGTGTGTGTGAGTGTGAGTGTGTGTGTATGTGAGTGTGTGAGTGTTTGTGTGTGTGTATACATATATGTGAGGGCGTGTGTGTGTGAGAGTGTGTATGTGAGTGTGTGTGTATGTGTGTGTGTGAGTATGTGAGTGTGTGTGAGTGTGGGTATGTGTGTGAGTGTGTGTGTGAGTGTGAGCGTGTGTGCGTGTGAGTGTGTGTGTGAGTATGTGTGTGTGCATGTGTCAGTGTGAGTATGTGTGTGTGTGTGTGTGAGTGTGGGTATGTGTGTGTGTGAGTGTGAGTGTGTGTGTGTGAGTGTGTGAGTGTGAGTGTGGGTATGTGTGTGAGTGTGTGTGTGTGTGAGTGTGTGAGTGTGAGTGTGGGTATGTGTGTGAGTGTGAGTGTGGGT
>NC_063374.1:5394914-5395889 GCF_021869965.1 Rhincodon typus | reverse complement strand
TGTGTTTCCTGTCTGCCGACCAGCCCTCTGTCCATCTCCGTACAGTAACGCCCCAAACCCATGTGCTTTAATTTTACATGTTAATCTCTAATATCGAAAGCCTTCTGAAAGTCCAGATGAACTACATCCACTACATCCTTATCAACTCTACCGGTTGCTTCCACAAAAAAAATTCCAGGATGCTTATCAAATATGGTTTCCCTTTTGTGTATGGGTGCTGACTTTGTCCAACCCTGTCACTGTTTTCCAAGTGCTCTGTTATCAAATCTTTTCGAGGCGATGGCCTAGTTGTATTATTGCTAGACTGTTAATCCAGAGACCCAGGTAATGTTCCGGGGCACCTGGGGGTGAATCCCGTCCACGGGAGATGGTGGAATTTGATTCAATTCTAAAAAAAAAGAAATCTGGAATTTGTGGCCTAACGATGACCATGAATCCATTGCTGGAAAATCATTCGCTTGTCCTCCACGCCTACCCCTCCCTTTGGGACATTTGGGGACGAGCGACATTCTGAGTGAAACATAAAACTCCTCTTCATCTCCGTCGTATATGTTTGACATTGTCCCCCCCGTTGAGGTTTAAATCTCTCCCGTGAGGGGAGACATTCTCTCAGTGACAACCCTGTCCATCCCCTTTGGGATAACACAATTCTAGGTTGCGCCGAATGGCCCCGTTGTCCAGATTCTGTGTAGTTGAAGCATTTGTGCCGGGTAGTTTGGTCTCTCTCTGCCTACGTTTCCAATCAGTCTCTGTTTCCCATCTTTTCCAGCCTCACAGCTGGCAGCCGGGGATTAATAATCCATACCGAGGCATGGTGCTGTGGCCTGTACCAGAAAATGTTGACATCTCTGTAACTCTCTACAAGGTAGGTACAGGTTATACTGTCATCCAATAGTGCCCCCTCCCTCAGCACTGACCCTCCAACAGTGTGGCGCTCCCTCAGCACTGACCCTCCAACAGTGCGGCGCTCCCTCA
>NC_063374.1:5394465-5394814 GCF_021869965.1 Rhincodon typus | reverse complement strand
ACAGTGCCCACTCCCTCAGTACTGACCCTCTGACAGAGCGGCACTCCCTCAGCACTGACCCTCCGACAGTGCCCACTCCCTCAGCACTGACCCTCCGACAGTGCCCCCTCCCTCAGCACTGACCCTCCAACAGTGCGGCGCTCCCTCAGCACTGACCCTCCGACAGTGCCCACTCCCTCAGTACTGACCCTCTGACAGAGCGGCGCTCCCTCAGCACTGACCCTCCGACAGTGCCCACTCCCTCAGCACTGACCCTCCGACAGTGCGGCGCTCCCTCAGCACTGACCCTCCGACAGTGCCCACTCCCTCAGCACTGACCCTCCGACAGTGCCCCCTCCCTCAGCACTGA
>NC_063374.1:5387132-5394365 GCF_021869965.1 Rhincodon typus | reverse complement strand
CCCTCCGACAGTGCGGCACTCCCTCAGCACTGACCCTCCGACAGTGCGGCGCTCCCTCAGCACTGACCCTCCGACAGTGCGGCGCTCCCTCAGCACTGACCCTCCGACAGTGCGGCGCTCCCTCAGCACTGACCCTCCGACAGTGCGGCGCTCCCTCAGTGTTGGCAGGCAGAGGGCTGGGTAGGGTAATGTGCTGTGAAGTGGAGTCGAATAGCGAGCGAATACGATTGGAAGTGAACAAGAGCTGGCATGCTCTGTGGGCTGCCAATTACCTTCCCAGCCTGGCAGGCAGATTCCGAAGTGGCGTCCCGGGCAATCGGGAGACTGTGCCCAGAGCAGTTTGTTGAATTGACTGGCAAAGGCAGCATTTGGCCTGACTATTTAACTCTGTGACTCTGTGCTGTAAACATTGTTATACATTGGTCACAACCATTTTGAATCCTTTGCTTCCAAACCCTCTCTGCCTGAACTTGCATCCCTTGGTATGCGCAGAATATTTGCATGTAAACAATGATTTGTTTTAGCTTTGACTGTCCTGCTGTGCCTGGCGATTTCTGGAACGTTCCATGGATCCATCTTCCTGCAAACACAGGGCATTAATATTGTCCGCGGTATCTAGTAGACTGGGAGTTTGCACAGGCCCAACCCTAATCAGGCTCTCTCTGTAGCTCAAACCCTACTGCCCTGGGAGCATCCTTGTTCTACGCTTTCTTGAAGACGCTTTCCAATGCCAACAGCTGCATCCCCACCCCCCCAACCCCCCTACCCCCACCCCCACGCATCTTCCAAACTACTCCTTCCCCACTCCGACTTCGAATTTACCAGCAGCTTAGTGAGACTGCACCTCTCTCAAGGTGCGGCTCCTCCAACTCTTCCAAGCAGAATGTAAATCTCCCTCTACACTGTCCCCCCATCAAACACTCCCAGGACAGGGTAAGCACGGGGTTAGATACAGAGTAAAGCTCTGAGGCGCAGGTCTCCAGTCTGCCCTGTTGTGCCAGTTTTCCCCGCGAACAGTGACCACTTGCTAATGAAGGTTTCCCGTGGGGGCGGGGGGTCGGGGAGTGGAGGTAGTGGGAGGTGGGTGGGTGCTGGTGTGTCCTCTCTGTTTTTCACACCCCCCCCACCCCAGTCTGAAGTCTATCCTGAGCCTCGGTCACTGTTGCTTGGAGGACGTCGTCTCTCCAGCTTTGTGCCCCTTGACCCCCAAGAGGTAAAAGGTCAGAAGCTGTTTCCTAGCCCCTCAGAACAGAAATGTGGCAGAGGATTGTGTGCAAACCAGTTTCTGAATGTGTTGTGTGTTTTATTTTGGCAGGAGCCCCTGGCCGAGGAATTTGAAGACAAGGAATGGACGTTTGTTATCGAAAACGTAAAGCTAACCTCTCCCATACTGTTCAAACTCACAAGGGTTTTCGATTGAGTGAATAATGAGGCAAAGTCTCCAGGGGTAGGAGGGTGGGTGACCCTAGGGGACACATATATATCGGGAAAAGACCCAGAGGTGAGTAGGAGGAGACTACAAGACGGGGAGAGGTGAGACATCAGGAGGGTGAGTTTGTTAAGTGGTTGAATTGTGCAGCTCTTTCACAGGCACAGCACCGGCTCGATGTGCGGAATGGCCTTTGCCTGCCTGGATGATTCCACGACAGGAGCCAAGTCCAAGTGTTAAACTTTCAAACAGTGCCTTGGAAAGCCCAAGCTCCCGAAAGAAACACAATGTTGCTGCCTTTCCCCTTGGAACGATCAGGATAGAATCGCAAGAATGCCAAAACTGAAAGGGAACAGTATGGAAAAAAAGGATGGCTTGCAGGTGGCTCCGACTGAGCATAAGGGCTAGGAGCAGGAGCAGGCCATTTAGCCCTTCGAGCCTGCTCTGCCATTCCACACAACCGTGGCTGATCCCATCTCGGCCTCAACCCCACATTTCCTGCCCCCCTCCCTTTAACCCCATTACTGATTAAATATCATCCTGACATTTATTCAGTGACCCCCCCCCCCCACCCCCGTCACTCTGGGGAAGTGAATTCTGCAGTCTTGCCAATCACTCCTTCTCCTGAAAAGATGTCCTCTCCTCCTAGATTTCCCCACACAAGCAAACATCCTCTCTTCATCTACTTTGTCAGTCCCCTTTAGCGTCTTATAGACCTCCATTAGATCTCCAGTTGTTCTTCCAAACTCCACAGAGTATCAGCCCGCTGCTCAATCTCTCTTCATAAGACAACCCCCCCTCATTTCTCGAGTCATCCTGTAAACGTGGGATCAGAAATTTATAAGCATGCGTCATTTTAAGGCCCAATAATATTCAATGGTTTGGCCACTTTTGGAATACAGCGTTCAGTTCGGGTCTCCCTGCTGTAGGAAGGATGTTGTGAAACTTGAAAGGGTTCAGAAAAGATTTACAAGGATGTTGCTGGGTTTGGAGGGTTTGAGCTATAGGGAGAGGCTGAATCGGCTGGGGCTATTTTCCCTGGAGTGTCGGAGGCTGAGGGGTGACCTTAAAGAGGTTTATAGAATCATGAGGGGAATGGATAGGGTCAATAGACAGGTTTTTTCCCCTAGGGTAGGGGAGCCCAAAACTAGAGGGCCATAGGTTTGAGGTAAGAGGGGAAAGATTTAAAAGGGACCTAAGGGGCACACAGAGGGTGGTGCGTGCATGGAACGAGCTGCCAGAGGAAGTGGTGGAGGCTGGTACAATTACAACATTTAAAAGGCATCTGGATGGGTATATGAATAGGAAAATCTCTAGCTCTTTAGGCTGATCTGTGCCCTGACTCACTGCGCTGACTCACTGTGAGTATTGTAAACAGTGTGCAAATCTATCATTATACTAGCATTGGTACCGGATGTGGGATTCGAGTCACATATCACTGTCGGCCTTGTAAGGGGAGATCCACTCCCTTCCATAAACACTATTCATGAACCTGTCACCTGACCATCGTTTATCAACATTGCTGCAGATTGGTTAACCCGTTATTCACCTGACTAATGTGTCCCATCCAGGACAAAGCAGTCCCCGCTTTGATTGGCACCACATCCACAAACATCCCACTCCCTCCACCCACCGACGCTCAGTCGCAGCAGTGTGTACCATCTACAAGATGCCCTGCAGTAACTCACCGAGGCTCCTTAGACAGCACCTTCCAAACCCACCACCACTTCCATCTAGAAGGACAAGGGGCAGCAGATACATGGGAACACCACCCCCTGCAAGTTCCCCTCCGAGCCACTCCCCATCCCGACTTGGAAATATATCGGTCGTTCCTTCAGTGTCGCTGGGTCAGAATCCTGGAATTCCCTCCCTAAGGGCATTGTGGGTCTACCTACAGCACACAGACTGCAGCAGTTCAAGGAGGCAGCTCACCACCACCTTCTCAAGGGGGCAATTAGGGATGGGGCATTGTATCGTGGCTCAGCCCATGAGGTCCATGTTGCAGGAATGTATGAAACTTGCTACATGAACTGTATGTTCAAAATGGTTCATTTGCTGCGAGGTATATCTCCCCATGGAAATAAGATTTCTGTTGGAGGGGAGAAAATGAGAGATTTAGAAATAACTTGTGTGTACCTTGAGGCAAGAATCATGAAACCTCTGTCTGGTTCTCCTCCTCAGGAAAGCAAAGGGCGTCGCAAGGTGCTCGCATCCGCCGACATAAACATGAAGAAATATGCCAGCCCGATGCCCACCGTCACCGACGTCAAGCTCAAGCTCAAACCTCTCTCTGTCAAGGTCATCTGTGCCACGCTGCAGTTCTCCCTCTCCTGTGTCTTCCTCCGAGAAGGACGAGCAACGTAAGTGACAGCTTTCTCACTCCATCTCACTCTCCGACAGTGCGGCGCTCCCTCAGCGCTGACCCTGCGACAGCATGGCGCACCCTCACTGCCAACACTCCAACAGCGTGGTGCTCCCTCAGCACTGACCCTCCGACAGTGTGGCGCTCCCTCAGCACTGATCCTCCGACAGTGCGGCACCCCCTCAGTCCTGCCCCGCCAACAGTGCCCACTCCCTCAGCACTGACCCTCTGACAGTGCGGCGCTCCCTCAGCACTGACCCTCCAACAGTGCCCACTCCCTCAGCACTGACCCTCCGACAGTGCCCACTCCCTCAACACTGACCCTCCGACAGTGCGGCGCTCTCTCAGCACTGACCCTCCGACAGTGCCCACTCCCTCAGCACTGACCCTCCGACAGTGCCCCCTTCCTCAGCACTGACCCTCCGACAGTGCGGCGCTCCCTCAGTACTGAACTTGGGAGTGTTTACGTTTCTGGTCTGACATGTATACCCCTGAATCAGAGCTGAGCGTTGTTCCCGCTTGTAGCCACAGCTAGCAGCCGCTAATAGCTGTGAAACATGTTGCGTTGTGAGTACCATTGGCTGCGGTGACGGGGTACAGAATCGCGAGATGATTGTGTCAGTGTTTCCCCAATCTTGTGTGGCTGTCATCTCAGTGTAACCCAACCCTGAAAGCCTGGCATTGTTGTTGTTGTCCCTGTAGGGATGAGGATATGCAAAGTCTGGCCAGCCTGATGAGCGTGAAACAGGCTGACGTCGGTAACTTAGATGATTTTGCTGGGGAGAGTGACGAGGAGGGAGATGATCGCAAGGTACATCAGGAAGATAAGGCTGGTAGACTGAAAGGTGAGTGCCTATTCAGACTGGACTGGCCCTCTATCCACCAACCTGTAAACGTTGTCCTGAAAAGTGTTCCCTTTGTGTCTCCGTGCTTTTTCTGCCCTCTTCCCAAAGCGTCCTCAGGCTTCTATGTGTCAACCATTTGAGTGGGTGCCGAGGCCAGTTTTGTCCTAAAGTGTTTGTTCAATGGCAAACCACCATCCACAAGGCACAAGTCAGGAGTGTGATGGAATTCAGCGCCCGCTTTGATTGGCACCACATCCACAAACATCCCACTCCCTCCACCCGCCGACGCTCAGTCGCAGCAGTGTGTACCATCTACAAGATGCCCTGCAGCAACTCACCGAGGCTCCTTAGACAGCACCTTCCAAACCCACCACCACTTCCATCTAGAAGGACAAGGGCAGCAGATACATGGGACCCCCACCCCCTGCAAGTTCCCCTCCGAGCCACACCCCATCCCGACTGGGAAATATATCGGCCATTCCTTCAGTGTCACTGGGTCAGAATCCTGGAATTTCCTCCCTAAGGGGCATCGTGGGTCTACCCACAGCACACAGACTGCAGTGGTTCAAGAAGGCACCGCCTTCTCAAGGGGGCAATTAGGGACGGGGAAATAAATGCTGGGCCCAGCCAGCGATGCCCACGGCCTATGAATGAGTGTTTATTCTGTGACTAACATTTAGCGATGAAAAATTGCAAACAGTTGACAGTTAATGCTGAATTATAGACAACAGTCTAGAGAGTCTACTTACGTAATCTTTGACAACAAACTGTCTACAAAGGCAATTTAAGTAATGAACGACAGCAAAAAACCTACAGTCTACTTAAATAGTGAACGATAGCAAACAGTCTACAGAGTTTATTGAAACAGTGATTGACAGCAAACAGTCTACAGGGTCTATTTAAGAAGTTAATGATAGCAGACAGACAACAGACTCTATTTAAACAGTGAACGAAAGCAGTCTACAGAGTCCATTTAACCAGTTTGCAACAGAATCTAAGCAGAGTGTCTGCTAATTACAGCAAACGGAACTGTTGATTGAAACTTTCAGCAACGTCTTCTGATAAAATTAGGGGTTTTTTTGGCAAATTGCGGGCTGTGAGAGGATAATGATTTTTGTAAAAAAAAAAATCCCATGGGTAGTTTTGATCGGAGCCCCTTACAAGCAGTGTGATACCTAGTTATCTCCAATTTGGCCAGGGTCCAGCTCCATCAAACATGGCCCTGTACTTCCTCATGCTTCATCCCTTTCTAACCTGATCATTTTCAGGTTCCTGTTTCAAACCTGTACTGAGCTGAACCTCATGCCAGTCAGTTACTCAGTTGCTTGATATACTTGCATGTGGTTTGGGGTCTCCTCATTTGAGGAAGGATGTTCCGGCTACAGAGGGAATGCCACAGTTTCCCACTCCGATTCCTGGGATGGTAGGACTGACGTATGGAGAGAGACTGGATCGGTTAGGACTATATTCACTGGGGTTTTTAGAAGAATGAGAGGGATCTCATAGAAACCTATAAAACTCTAACAGGACTAGACAGGATCAATGCAGGATGTTCCCGATGACCCGGGGAGTCCAGACCCAGGGGGTCACAGCCTGAGGATTACGGGGGTGGGGGTGGGGCGGCATTTAGGACTGAGATGGGGAGAAATGTCTTCACCTGGAGAGTGGGGAACCTGTGGGATTCTCTGCCACAGGAGGTTGGGGGTCATGGGTGGACAGATGGGGAAGCAGAACGGAGGTCACAATCAGACTAAGTATCAGAGAGTACGGCACTCACTGGGGCCAAACGACTCACTTTTTCTCTCGTACCATATGATTTCTTACCACCCCAGCGGTCAGCAAGCCGATGTTGTTCCTGAGCGGGGATAGGTTTGCGATTGTGGTGGCAAAAATACACAAAAGGTTCGTGTGTGGAATGAGCTTCCAGAGGAAGTGGTGGATGCGGGTACAGTTGCAACATTTAAAAGACATTTGGACAAGTACGTGAATAGGGAACGGTTTGGAGGGATATGGGTCAGGAGCAGGCAGGTGGGACTAGTCTAGTTTGGGATTGTGGTCAGCACGGACTGGTTTGGAGCGAAGCTGCTTCTGTGCTCCATGGCTGTAGTTCTCACGTATTTGATTACTTTAGTGAAGGGCTGAGATACGGGTTTAAAGGTTAGAATTAGCAATGACTGCTATCTGTGAGATGGCCTGTGCGCTGTTTGTCTGACCTGCTGCTATTTCTGTCTCTGCCTGCCCGTTCTCTGAAAACGCCCTCTCCATTCTGTCTCAGGTTTTAAGTTCCTCTTGCGCACAGAGCAGCTGAGAGGTGGGTGACTGAGACAATAGGGGCTGCCGTGTGTGTGTTGTGTGCCATTAACATCCCCCCGTCCCATCCCCTCCCCCTGAATCCACTCCGGGTTTACAGAGAGATACCGCACGTTGCTCCATGGTGTAGTCCAGCCCTGGTGTTTGAAATGGCTCTCTCTGGCTCTGTTTGTACAAAGACTCCCCACCCAGCCCATCAACTCATGGCCTTGTTACCGTAATCCACAGATTGCTGTCCCCCGTCTGAAACTGACACCCGTTACCGTAATCCACGGATTGCTGCCCCC
>NC_063374.1:5386551-5387122 GCF_021869965.1 Rhincodon typus | reverse complement strand
TCTGAAACTGACACCCGTTACCGTAATCCACGGATTGCTGCCCCCGTCTGAAACTGACACCGTTACCGTAATCCGTGGATTACAGCCTTGTCTAAAATTGACACTGTTACTGTAATCCACAGATTACTGTCCCATCTGATACTGACGCTGTTACCATAATCCATGAACCACTGCCCCCGTCTGAAACTGTCAATTACCATAATACATAGATTACTGCATCCATCTCAAACTGACACTTGCTGTAATCCATGGATCGCTGCCTCTGTCTGAAAATGACGCTATTACTGTAATCCATCAATTGCTGCTCCCAACTGAAACTGATATGATTACCATAATCCGTGGTTTACAACCTCTACCTGAAACTGATACTGTCACCGTAATACAGGGATTACAACCTCTGCCTGAAGTTAACGCTGTTATCGTAATACACAGTTTACTACCTCCATCTAAAACAGACACTCTGACTATATTCCAGGGATTATTGCCTCTGTCTGAAACTGGCACCGTTACTGTAATGCACAGACTACTCCCTCTGTCTGAAACTGGCACCGTTACTATAATGCACAGATTA
>NC_063374.1:5386074-5386541 GCF_021869965.1 Rhincodon typus | reverse complement strand
CACCGTTACTATAATGCACAGATTACTCCCTCTGTCTGAAACTGGCATTGTTATAATACTCCATGGATTACAGCTTCTGTTTAAACTGATACACTCACTGTAATCCCTGAATTACAGCATTGATCTAGATTAACCATTTATTGTAATTCACAGTACTAACCCCACCTAAAGTGGACCTTTACCTCTATCCCTGGAGCACCGCCACAAAGAAAATGTCCGTAGCACCTTATTCTCTGCAGAACTGCCCTGTGTAAACAATCCCTGCTACCTTATGCTGCATATATCCAGGAAGTCAAGTGGTATGTGTGGAGATGGGACTATATCGAGCTTTGTCGGATGTGACCAGGATCTGCCGAGTATCTCCAGCTCTTTATGTTTCTGTTTTCAAATGTCCACAACCTATAATATATTATATTTTCACATTACCTTATTCTCTGGAGTGCAGCCCCCTTTAAACCCCACACCAT
>NC_063374.1:5385732-5386064 GCF_021869965.1 Rhincodon typus | reverse complement strand
CCCACACCATTACCTTATTCTCTGGAATTCAACCCCCTTTAAACCCCACTCCATTACCTTATTCTCTGGAATTCAACCCCCTTTAAACCCCACACCATTACCTTATTCTCTGGAATTCAACCCCCTTTAAACCCCACACCATTACCTTATTCTCTGGAGTGCAGCCCCCTTTAAACCCCACTCCATTACCTTATTCTCTGGAATTCAACCCCCTTTAAACCCCACACCATTACCTTATTCTCTGGAATTCAACCCCCTTTAAACCCCACACCATTACCTTATTCTCTGGAGTGCAGCCCCTCTGTAATCCCACACCATTACCTTATTCCCTG
>NC_063374.1:5382980-5385722 GCF_021869965.1 Rhincodon typus | reverse complement strand
GGAGTGCAGCCCCTCTGTAATCCCACTCCATTACCTTATTCCCTGGAATCCCACACCATTACCTTATTCTCTGGAGTGCAGCCCCCTCCATACACCTATCCCATTACCTTATTCACTGGCATTCAGCCCGTCTGCAAACCTACCCCATTACTTTATTCTCTGGAGTACAGATGCTGCCTAAGCAAGCCCTAGCATCCTCTTCTCTGCTCCTAATGTTCTGTAAGGTACTGATGAGCTGTGGTGCCATTCTAAATGGGCTGGTGGATACCCTGGTGCCTCACCCAGCCATCTTGGCAGTGAGTGTCTCGGCCAACTATTCGACTACGGTGGTACCACCACAATGCATGTGTCTCATGGCCTGCTGAAATGTTTTATTAATGATTGGGGAGGGGGTGACAGGCTGGTATGTTTAATATTGGAGAGAATAACAATGGGTGACAGGCAGAGGTTAATGCTACTCCTGGTAACGGTGGGCTGCACCATCCAGGAGCTGTGACTGTACACATCCTCCGACCTATTCCTTCCCATATCTAACACAGACCATCCAGTGGTGTTCCTGCTGCACTCTGCATGCTCATTAGGTGTGTGTTTTGTGCCTGTTTTCCGAGTGCACTGCTCCCTCTGATGCCCCATCACAGGCGGGACGTCAGTGTTGATGGGCACAGGTGAAGTGGCATTGTAGATCAGATCATCACCTTGGCGTGTGTAGGATAATAGAAGGTGCAGCTAACTTACATTTGAACGTACAAACGTTTGTGTGTGAGAGAGAGAGAGTGAGAGACAATGTGTGTGTGCTGCCTCACTCACTAAGTGCACTCTGTTTCTCTCTCTCTCTCATGTCCTCTGTTTCTTACTCTCTCTCATCCCCCCTCCCGTTCTCTCTCATCCCCCCTCTCTGTTCTCTCTCATCCCCCCCTCTCTGTTCTCTCTCATCCCCCCCGCCTCTGTTCTCTCTCAAGTGTTTTCTCTTTCATGCCCTTTCTTCCCCTCATGTTCTGTCTGTCTCTCTCCCTTTCTATTTCTATTTCATGTTTTCTTGCTCATCTCCTCTCTCAATCTAATTTACCCTCTTTCACTCTCTCCTCTGTATCTTCTCTCTGTCTCACCTTTTTCTGTCTGATGCCCTCGTTCTCTTGCCTTCTGTTTTTCGCTCTGCCCGTTTTCTTGTGCCATCCTCTCCTTTTCTCTTTCTTGCCTGCACTTCTCTTTCATCGGCTCTCCCTCTCACTCGCAGCCCCCTCTGTCTTACCCTCTCCTCTCTCCAGTCTTTTTTGTTCTCTCTTCATAGTCCAAGAGGGTTTGAGAGAGAAAGCAAAGAGGGAGAGGCATCAGTGGGGGCGAGGCTATCCCAGCATGCGCTGCAATGTTGAAAGGCCCCTATCAAACCTCCAGGGTCTCTTGAGGGACCATTCAGCCTTTGACATGGATGTGGGATATTTTCTCTCTGTCTCTTTTTCCCCCTCTCTACTCTCCCTCTGTCTTGTGACTCTCTCTCTGTCTATGTCTTGTGACTTCTTCTGTCTTGAACCCCTTCTCTCATTCGTTTTCTCTGTCTCTCATGTCCTTTCTGTCTTGAGCCTCCTCTCTTTCTCTCTCTCATGACCCTCTCGTTTGCTCTCTCTATCTCTATCTCTCTCTCTCTCTCACGCACACATCCTCTTTCTCACTCTCGAGCCTTCTGTCTCTCATGCTATCTCATCTCCCTTTCTCTCTCTCTCTCTCGTATCCCTCTCCTTCTCTCTCTTTCTTTCTCACTCACACACCCTCCCTCTCTCGCGCACACTCTCTCTCTCACTCACCCCTCTCCGTGCCACTGATTGTTTTGCTTTCTCTCTCTCGGCACAGACTTGGAGGGTTTGTGTGCGTGAGAGGGGGAGAGAGAGAGACAGACAGTGAATGGAGAATGAGAGACCCCAATGGGGTTTCCCACACTCGGGTACTGAAGTGGGAACGGGTGGGCTGTGGTGGGCTCTGTTCTTGTTCCCCAGGCCCCCCACTGCAGCAGTAACTCTGTAGCCATTGTGTTATAGACATCAGCGAGCCCCTCAGTACACTTCAGGAGGAGGAGGAAGACCCTGGAATAGCTGCGACCAGTCGGGAAACAGCGGGTGAGTTTCTTTGAGCACCTTCGGCCTCCGATGACCCCACCTCGTACAGCTGCTCCTGCAGCTTGTGAAGACCCCAACACCTAACCTAATAGGCTTAGGCTGGACACTCTGAGGCAGCAACTATTTAACCAGGGCAGCCATCGCCCACACACTCATACTCACTCTGTCTCTCTCTCTCTCTCACACACTGTCTCTCTCACTCTCTCTCTCTCACACACACACTGTCTCTCTCACTCTCTCTCTGTCACACACACACTGTCCCTCTCATTCTCTCTCTCACACACACTGTCTCTCTCACTCTTTCTCACACGCACACACTGTCTCTCTCACACACACAGTCTCTCTCGCTCTCTCTCTCACACACACACTGTCCCTCTCACTCTCTCTCTCACACACACGCTGTCTCTCTCACTCTTTCTCACACGCACACACTGTCTCTCTCACTCTCTCACACACACACTGTCTCTCTCACTCTCTCTCACACACACACTGTCTCTCTCACTCTCTCTCTCACACACACTGTCCCTCTCACTCTCTCTCTCTCACACACACACTGTCTCTCTCTCACACACACACTGTCTCTCTCACACACACACACTGTCTCTCTCACTCTCTCTCTCACACACACACACTG
>NC_063374.1:5374376-5381876 GCF_021869965.1 Rhincodon typus | reverse complement strand
CTTTCTTCTCAAATCAGTCAGTCACACAGGATTCATTACTCTGTATCTAACCCCGTGCTGTCCCTGTCCTGGGGAGTGTTCGATGGGGGACAGTGTAGAGAGACCTTTACTCTGTATCTAACCCCGTGCTGTCCCTGTCCTGGGGAGTGTTTGATGGGGGACAGTGTAGAGGGAGCTTTACCCTGTATCTAACCCCGTGCTGTCACCGTCCTGGGGAGTGTTTGATGGGGGACAGTGTAGAGGGAGCTTTACTCTGTATCTAATCGCGTGGAATATATTTTGACACACAGCAACAATGCCAGCTCGATGGAAGATGGATGCCAAGGCCGAGAATGGTTCAGGGGTCACCGCGACCAGTTTAGGCCCTTTTAGTAAAGTCCATGAGATGGAGATCGTGCACAAGAGGCCTGTTGACAAGGATTACCTCGCACCAGGAGGCCCAGACGACGGTCGGAGCTGCAAGAAGGGGAGCGCTGTACAACACCCTCCCCATGTCACCGTGGTAACCTCAAGCAGCCTGCCTGGGGATCCAGGGTCTGAAGCCAAGCCGGCCTCGGATGGAGGGAGGCCAAGCCCCAATGGGGCCCCGCCTGTTGCCAACACAGGTCAGCCGAGCAATCCCTTTGAGGAGGGGTCCGCCACCCCACCCCAGCCCTGCAAGCCTGAGGAGCTAGGCCGCAATGACATTGCCCAGCAACCACAGACTGGAAAGATGGATGACAGGTAAGTGAGGGAGAGGAGTTTGGCGACATTGTTAATGAGTCTCTTCCATTCGAGGTAAAGATGTGTTGCTGAGGTTGTGTAAGGATCTGGTCAGGCCACATTCGGAATATTGTGAGCAGCTTTGGGCCCCGTATCTAAGGAATGATGTGTTGGCCTTGGAGGGGGATCCACAGGAGGTTTACAAGAATGATCCTGAGGATGAAGGCTTTGTCGTATGAGGAGCGGGTGAGGACTCTGGGTCTGTGCTCGATGGACTTTAGAAGGATTGGGGGGCGGTGGGATCTGGTTGAAACTTACAGAATACTGAGAGGCCTGGATAGAGTGGATGTGGAGAAGGTGTTTCCACGAGTAGGAGAGACTAGGACCCGAGGGCACAGCCTCAGAGAGAAGGGACTGAGGTGGGGAGGAATTTCTTCAGCCAGAGCGGGGTGACTCTGTGGGAGTCATTGCTGCAGAGGGCTGTGGGGGCCAAGTCATTGAGTGTTTTTAAGACGGAGGTAGATAGGTTCTTGATTAGTAAGGGATAAAGGATTTTTTAAATTCATTCACGGGATGAGGGCGTCTCAGGCCAGGCAGCATTTATTGCCCATCCCTAATTGCCCAGAGGGCCATTAAGAATCAATCACATTGCTGTGGGTCTGGAGTCACAGGTAGGCTCAAACCAGGTAAAGATGGCAGTTTCCTTCCCTAAAGGACATCAGTGAACCAGATGGGTTTTTCCAACAATTGGTAATGGATTCACGGTCATCATTAGAGTCTTAATTCCTGATATTTATTGAGTTTAAATTCCACTATCTGCCGTGGTGGGATTTGGACCTGGGTCCCCAGAACAGTATCTGGGTTTCTGGGTTAACAGAGAAGGGGGAGAAGGCAGGAGAATGGGGTTGAGAAACATATCAGCTATAATTAAATAACAGAGTAGACTCAATGGGCCAAATAGCCTGATTGTGCTCCTATATCTTATGGTCTTTTTATAGGCCTCAAGCCTGCATTGGCCCTCCCACTTGCTACCCATCTCTCCGTGCCTGCAAAGTCAGGGCTGCAACAGCAAAGTGATTTTGTCACTGGATCAGAACTCCAGTGTTGAATCCTGGAATGGTTACTGTGCAGTAGGAGGACCTTCGGTGCATCAAATGTCCCCGCTGGCTTTCTGAAGGAAGAACGCAGCCAATTCCATTCCCCATCACCCTCTTGTCTTGTCTTCCTGTTCAAATAATTATGGGGTCTTAAGGCGAGAAATGATAAGCAAGACCGTGACAGGAAGGGACAGTGAGTTGAAAACCACCAACATACAGGTCTAGAAGTTACCAAAAATGTAAAAGGATATAGTGAAAGGCTGTGTATCCGAATACGTGGAGTGGCATGGGTATACGTTATGGAGGAAAGTGAGTTAGAGGAATTAATAATGGAAAATAAGGCACTGGCTGATGAATGGGAGAGGTATTTTACATCGGTCATAATGATAGGGGATACAAGTAACATCACAGAAGCAGCGATAGGTTAGAAAGTGGAAGGGATTGAGGAATTCAGGACAATCACAATTACCGAGAAGTGGTCACGAGTAAATTGTTGGGAGTGGGGCTGAGAAATTAAAAGTCCTGATGGATTTAATCCTAGGATCTTAAAAGAAGTGAGACAGTTGATGCATTTGGTTTTATTTTTCACAACTCCTTTGAGTCAGGGAAGATCCCGTGAGACAGGACAATAATGAGTGAAACTCCTTTATTTAAAATGGGGGTGGGGGTTGAGAGAGAGAGACAGAGACAGACAGAAAACTATACGGCATCTTTGTCATTCACTTAACCTGTCAATATCTTTTTGTTATCCCCTGTGCCTTCTCCACAAATATTATGGACCATACCAGACAACCTCAAACTATATTAAGAAGGTAGCCTCGACCCTAACTTTTCTTATTTTAAAGGTAAATGGCAGGCTGTGTTCCAGATACAATTTGACTGGTCAAACTGCTCGATGTTAAGCAAACCACAATTTATTCAAATGCTGTCATTAAAACATAACAAAAGAGAGAAGAACTTGGAATGACAACTCTATTACAAAACTTAACAGAATAATAGGTACACTAACTGTTACTAATTAACTGTTCAAATATAGTAAATAAATGCAATAAACGCAGCCTTTGGCAAAGGGCAAATTCACAAAACAGATTTTGTCTCACATGCAATCCAGCAGCCCAGGAAGAGTACCCCCCCCCCCCCCGGTGTTTAGCTTAATCAAGAGAGGGGAAACAAATAGCTCCCACTTCTTTAAGACCTCACCAGCAACTGCTGAAAACTCAAATTAAAATCCCTGGTTCTGTGGGTGGGAGCTCAGCCACACCCATTCAGGCTGCTTCTATTGTTCTAGCCTTTTTAAAAAGAAAACACGCAAGGCTTCACAAGTTGCTCATCTTCTCACAGACTGCTTTGTCACCTGTCCCTCCAAGTCTTTCTGTCTGAAGGAACCCAGGGCGAAACACACCTCTTAAAGCTGCAGCACCATAAAACAAGTTACTAGCAGAGAAAATGTTCAACGCTATCATTGAGGAAGGTGCAGCAGGGCCCTTCTGAAAAGGTCAGGGTGATCGGGTGGAGTTAATATGGCTGCGTGAAAGAGAAGCTATGGTTAACCAATGTCATGGAGTATTTTTTTCAGGAAGTAGCACACATGTGTTGGGGATAAGGGGGAACTGGTAGATGTAATGTACCTCGATTTCCAGACGGCATTTGATAAGGTGCCACATCAAAGGATCTTGCGGAAAATATAAGCTCATGGTGTCGTGCGCAATGCATTGATGTGGCTAGCTGACAGGACTTAGACAGTAGGTATAACTGAGTCTTTTTCAGGTGTGCCAGATAGGACAGTGGTGGGGTCCTAACTGCTTACAATTTATAGAAATGACAAGGGAAGGGGACGGCCTAGTGTTATTATCACTGGACTGTTAATCCCAAGACCCCTGTAATGTTTGTGGGATCCATGTTCGAATCCCGCCACGGCTATGGAATATGAATTCAATAAGAAGTCTGGAACTAAGAGTCTAATGATGACTCCATTGTGGGGGAAATCCCATCTGGTTCACTAATGTCCTTTAGGGAAGGAAACTACCATCCTTACCTGGTCTGAGCCTACATGTGACTCCAGACCCACAGCAATGTGGTTGACTCTTAACTGCCCTCTGGGCAATTAGAGATGGGCAGCAAATGCTGGCCTGGCCAGCGATGTCCTCATCCTGTGAATCCTTTGTCTTAAAGTGGAAAGTATGTTGGCCAAATTTGCAAACCAAACAAGGCCTAGTTCTCGCAAAGGCTCGAGGCCTAGTTTTTGGGAAAGCTCAAGGCCTAGTTCTTGGGAAGGCTCGAGGCATGCTTCTTGCAAAGGCTCCGGGCCTAGTTCTCCCAAAGGCTAAAGGCTAGAGGCTTAGTTCTCATGAAGGCCTGAGGCCCTGTTCGTGCAAATGCCCGGGGTCTAGCAAAGGCCTAGTTCTTGCGAAGGCTCACAGCCACATTCTCACAAAGGCTTGAGGCCTAATTCTTGAGATGGCTCAAAGCCTACTTCTCGAAAAGGCTCGAGGCCTAGTTCCCATGAAAGCCTGAGGGCTCGTCTTCTGCTTACCTTTTTGTTGTTCGTCTGATGTCATGAGGTGAGGCACGTTCCGATCTGTTGAACGTGCCTCAGGACCTGAAGCTGTGAAGTAAACCAGGAGTTTAAGCAAAAACGTGTTCTGAAGAAGGGTTGCCGGACCCGAAGCGTTAATTCTGTTCTCTCTCCACAGATGCTGCCAGGCCTGCTGAGTTTCTCCAGCATTCTCTGTGTTTGTTTCTGATTTCCACAGCTCTTTATTTCTATTTCAGTGCGCAGAGGTACCGATAGGTTAAGTGATGGAGTAAGATGTGGCGAATTGAGTATGATGTGGGAAAATGCGAAATCGTCCATTTTGTCAGGAAGAATAAAAATTAATTCAGGGTGAGAGGCTGCAGGGCTAGGAGATGCAGAGGGATCTGGGTGTCCTACTGTATGAGCCACAAACGATTAGTGGGCAGGCACAGTATTAATCACTAAAGCTAATGGAATGTTACGTTTTATTGAGAGGGGAGTTGAATACAAGGGTTATGCTTTAGTTACACAGGGTATTGATGAGACCACATCCAGAGTATGTGTATCGTATTGGTCTCTCTATTTAAGGAAGGATCTAAATGCATTGGAGAGGGTTCAGAGACGTTTTGCCGGATTAATCCCAGAAATGGATTATGAGGAAAGGTTGGATAGGCTCGGCTTATAGCCAACGGAATTTAGTTCAGTCAAATGTGACTCGATTGAAGCATAGAAGATCCTGAGTGGACTTGACAGACTGGATGGGGAGAGGATGTTTCCCCTTGTGGGAGAATTTAGAACGAGTGGGTCATTGTAAATTAAGGGACCGTCCATTTAAAACAGAGAATTTCTTCTCTCTTTGAGGATTGAGAGTCTGTGGAACTCAAAGGGCTGTGGAAGCAGAGTCTTTGAATATTTTTGATATTGCTTGATAAGCGAGGGGGGTGAAAGTTTAAGCGGTGGGGGTGGATGTTCCAGATCCCACCCACTTGCTTTCCCTTACCACATCTGTTCCTTTGGTGTTGCAGACAGAAAACTGTGCTGATTCTCAAGTCCAACTACATCACAGAAGTTAATGTTTTAATCTCATTACTCCAAGGTCCCAATTTAGCACAGAAAGCAGTGACCAGGCTTCTGCACAGAACTAGAAACCATCGCTAATTACAAATAAAACAGCTCCAACAGGCAAACAAAGATGCAAGTTAGCAACATAAACTCTCTAAGTTAACTCTATCCCTTCTTAAACCCTAATACACATATACGCACACACACGCGCACACACACACACACACACACGACGCTCGCGCACACACACAAGACTCTCTCTCACACTCTCTCTCGCTCACACACACACACGCACAAACTCAGACGCACTCACTCACTCTCTCACGCACACACACTCACATACATACACGCAAACTCACATGTGTGCTGACCAGGGAAAGACGGATGTTATGGAAGGGGACAACAACTTTAGAGGAACACAGTTTATAGCACCAGTCATATAAATAATATTCAATAGCACCCCTATCCCGGGAACCCTTCTTAAAAAGCTTTTCTGCATTGTCTCTAAGATCTGCACGTGCTTCCTGGAATGAGGGCCCCAAAGCTGGGTACAACTGCACCCTACTGCTCCCCCCCCACCCCATGAAATGTCAGATTGTCCTAAAAACGCAACTTGTTCCCTGGAACTGCTTTCAGGAAGGGAATCTGACTTCACAGCCCAGACTTCAGCCCCACAAGCTATTCGATTGCCCCATCTTATAGTCAGCTCAACTCAGCTCCCCCTATCAAAAACTGCTACAATAAACTACCATCTTCTGTAGGATCATTGAAGGAGATGGCTCGGCCAGTCCAATAGCACCACATCCCCAGCCCCTGCCTAGCCTCCAGATCCAAATTCTCTCAGGAAGGACTTACTGCAGATCCTTATAGACAAGGAAGAAATGGGAATTTAGGAACCGATCATGACTGTAGGCTTGCTCTAACACAGGGCAACTCTCAGGCTGAGCTGGCCTTTTGTGGTAAGACTCTAGTTGTTGCATTCTGGTTCTGATTCAGTCGTTGCGTGTTAAATTCCGGTATTGCATGTTGGATTACAGTCATTGTGTGTTGGGTTATAGTATTGCATGTTGGGTTCCAGTCACCGTGTGTTGGGTTCAATTCATTTGCATGTTGGGTTCCAGTTATAGCGTGTTGAGTTCTAGTGTTTTGTGCTCCCTGTTATTTCATTTTTGGGTTCCAGTCACTCATGCCATGTTGAACTACACCCACTGTATGTTGATCATCTTTCATACTGTGCTACCCTTGCTGTTTTAGCTCTGCCAAGCTGACTGAAGCCACAGGAGAGAAACCATTGCCCGCTCCGCGTCTAAAGAAGAGGCAGCACAGTTTGACTCTGCCCACCCAAACTCTGGCAACGCCTGGTGGGACCGCGGTCGCCTCTGCAGGAGCTCCAGACCCAACGGGCACATCCAAGGTGTCAATGCCACTGTCTGACACCATTAGCCACGGTTCGGAGCACAACCCCAATGCGGAAGGGTCAATCCCAACCAACAACGCGCAGGATGGTACAGCTGGCACCAGCAGGTCCACTCCCAGCTCTTTGGCCACGCAGATGACACCACCCTCGAGGGACTCCGCAACCAATCAGAAGGAGGATGAAAGCAAAGCCAAGCAGAAAGCCCCACCTCCACTGTTACTCCTCAATAGGAGTGCCAAATCCAAGCTGGGAGCTGTGAACTCAGAGGAGAGAGCACGGGAACCCTGTTTAGTAAGCCTTGATCATGCAGGCTCAATCTCAGCAACGGCTCGTCTCCTACCTGCACTGACAGGGTTAGCTCGTGAGGGCTAGGTGGGGCCTACAGCCATTGGAATTCGGAAGAATGAGAGGGAACCTTATCAGATCCTAACAGGCCTGGACAAGGGGGGGGATGCTGAGGTTATTTCCCCTTGTACTGACCCTCCGCCAGTGCGGCGCTCCCTCAGCACTGACCCTCTGCCAGTGCGGCCCTCCCTCAGCACTGACCCTCTGCCAGTGCGGCGCTCCCTCAGCACTGACCCTCTGCCAGTGCGGCCCTCCCTCGGCACTGACCCTCTGCCAGTGCGGCGTTCCCTCGGCACTGACCCTCTGATAGTGCCCACTCCCTCAGCACTGACCCTCCGACAGTGCGGCGCTCCCTCAGCACA
>NC_063374.1:5367775-5374276 GCF_021869965.1 Rhincodon typus | reverse complement strand
ACCCTCCGACAGTGCCCGCTCCCTCAGCGCTGACCCTCTGACAGCGCGGCGCTCCCTCAGCGCTGACCCTCAGACAGCGCGGCGCTCCCTCAGCACTGACCCTCCGATAGTGCCCACTCCCTCAGCACTGACCCTCCGACAGCGCGGTGCTCCCTCGGCGCTGACCCTCTGATAGTGCCCATTCCCTCGGCGCTGACCCTCCGACAGTGCGGCGCATCCTCGGCGCTGACCCTCCGACAGTGCGGCGCTCCCTCGGCGCTGACCCTCTGACAGTGCGGCGCTCCCTCGGCAGTGTTTGTTGTACCAGCTCAAATCTCTGTTCTGGCCTTGAACATATGTCCTTGTGCCTCAGAGAACGATGGACAGTTTGCGAACCTTTGACAGAGTGAAGCACCGAAGCGAAGCGGGTGGCGTGGGCACTGGTGTGGCATGGTGGGTTCTATCACTGGGCTCATCGTGTGGGTCCCACTGTGGGAGTATGTTGAAATCCCGCTCGGTATTTAGATGGAATTAGTTTCTCTGGTGTATAAAGCTGGTAGCGTGAGGCTGGAGGGAGACCGGGTCTTTGCGCGTGGCCAGTTCTGAAGGTGCTGGCGAATCTGATGGTGTCCTCTCTGTTTCTCTTTGCCCCCTTTTTACAGCAAAGCCCCGTCCAGAGTCTGGCCAATACCAGCCGCTGCCTCCTGGATTGGTGCAAGGAGGTGACGCGAGATTACCAGCGGCTGAAGATCACCAATTTTACCACCTCCTGGCGGAACGGCCTGGCCTTCTGTGCCATCCTGCACCATTTCCACCCAGAACTCATGTACGTCCAGCTGCATTTGGTTGGCACCTTTTGCCAGGGTCGCACCACACGCACCCCCTCCCTAACCCCACCGCGGCCAGCCAATAAAATGCTGCCACCAGCTCACCTCTTCAACCTACTCCTTGCTCCTCTCATAATTGTGTGCCTTGTTTCTTTTTTGGGGGTTTGCGTCGAGTCTTCTTTCTTAGAATCACAGAATTGTTATGGTGTGGGCGGAGGCTGTTTGGCCCTTCCACGTTGCCCTGATTCTATCCCCTAGCGCCAATCTCCTGCCTTTCCCCCCCTATATCCTTGCGCACCATTACCATCCAATGTCCCCTCCCTCTTGAAAGCCTCCACCGAACCTGCCCCTCCCCCACATTTCCCGGCAGTGTATCCCGCCCCCTAACCACTCGCTGGGTGGGAACATTTTCCGTCACGTCACCCTCGCTTTGTTTGCCTCTCACTTTAAACCTACGCCCCCTCCCTCGTTCTTGTTCCTCTTCTGAGTGGGAACAGCTTCTCCCTGTCTGCTCTGCTCAGCCCCTGCTCCCGGGATTTTGAAAATCTCTCTCAGATCCCCCTCTCTCGGCCTTCTCCTCTCCAAGGGAGGACAGTCCCCAACTTCTTCGGCCTGTCCTCGTCGCTGAAGTTTCTCATCCCTGGAACTGTTCTTGTAAATTGCTTCTGCACTCCCTCTCTCTCACATCATACCTATAATGTGGCGCCCACAACTGGACACAATACTCCGATTGAGGCCTAACCAGTGTCTTCTGCAAATTCAACATGACCTCCCTGCTCTTGGCCTCTGTATCCCTATTAATAAAGTAAAGGGCACTGTCTGCTTTATTCACTGCCCTCGCTACCCATTCTGCCATTTCCTGTAGACCTCTACACACCCAGCTCCCTCTGCTCCTGCAACCCCTTTGGAATTTTATATTGCCTTATCTTGTCTGGCCTCTACGTAACTCCTGACCCCACAGACCGAGTCGGAAGTGGCTGTGTCAGCTCGGTACAGATTCTAGAAGGAGCTAAACGGACCTCCCGGTGGTGATGTACACTGGAAACAATAACTGCAAAGCCAGGCCTATCTACAGAGTCCTCCATAGGGACATCGGGGGGGCCCAGGGAGTTGAGGCGGGGTTGGGTGACAGTGTTGGGGTTTAGGGCATTACAAGAAAATTCAGGAGAACTCTCCCACAGACTGGTCAAGTTCGGCCGAGTCTGCCCGTCTTAAGGATTTTCGGGGAACGGTGGTAAAATGTTGGCCTCACAAGTGTCAGGTCCCTTCCTCCAAATGGGCAAAGCAAGGAATACCGGAAAGGAAGTGGAAGGGCATGGTTTTCAGTCATCTCGTACTTGTCTACTCATCATTCCGTCTTCCTCTTTCCTCCCTCCCTCAGAGATTACTCCTCACTGGACCCTCATGACATCAAGACCAACAACAAGAAGGTGAGCAGAAGACTAGCCCTCAGGCTTTCATGGGAACTAGGCCTCAGGCCTTTGCGAGAACATGGCCCTGAGCCTTCACAAGAACTAGGCCTTCGCGAGAACTAGACCGCGGACGTTCACACGAACAGGGCCTCAGGCCTTCGTGAGAACTAAGTCTGTAGCTTTTGGGAGAACTAGGCCTCAAGCCTTTGCAAAAACTAGGCCTCAAGCCTTTGCGAGAAGTAGGCCTTGAGCCATCCCAAGAATTAGGCCTCAGGCCTTCGTGAGAATGTGGCCCTGAGCCTTCGTGAGAACTAGACCGCGGACGTTCACACGAACAGGGCCTCAGGCCTTCGTGAGAACTAGGCCTCGAGCCTTTGCAAAAACTAGGCCTCGAGCCTTTGCGAGAGGGCCGATTGGTTCACGTGTGAGGTTGGCACTGGTCGGGGTGGGGTCAGTGGGCATCATTGATTGGGCTAATTTGTGTAGTTTTCATTATTCAGGGAGAGATGGTGGCCTGGTGATAACATCACTCGATTTAATAAACCAGCAGCCCCAGGCTAGAGGGCCAGAGAACAATGGTTTTGATTTTGGCCCGAAGTGGGGGCTTTGAGAAATAAAAATAGACTGGAAATGCTGGGGCTTTTTTCACTGGAGCGTAGGAGGTTGAGGGGTGACCTTATGGAGGTTTATAATATCATGAGGGCCATGGATTGGGTGAATGGCAGGTGTCTTTTCCCCAGGGTGGAGGATTTCGAAACTAGGGGCACATTTTTAAGGTGAGAGGAGAAAGATTTAAAAAGGACACCAGGGCAACTTTTTTACACAGAGAGTGTGGAATGAACATCCAGAGGAAGTGGTGGATGTGGGTACAGTTACAACGTTTAAAAGACATTTGGATAAGTACATGAATAGTGAAAGGTTTGGAGGGATATGGGCCAGGAGCAGGCAGGTGGGACTAGTCTAGTTTGGTATTATGGTCGGCACAGACTGGATGGACCGAACGGTCTGATCCTGTGCTGTACGACTCTATGACAGTGTAACAACCTCCAACGCCTTCTCGAAAACATCTGTCTTTCTTGATAAAGAGGGGAACTCTCGTTTCTCTGGTAGTAGCGGAGAAGTGTGGCACCTTAACATGATGGCCAGGCCATTTAATGGGCTAGTAGGAAGCACCTCCTCAAACACAGGGGAAATTTGGAACTTTCCAGATATCCCCGACAAACAATTAAAAATATCCGAGATTGAGGATTGATTTTATTTTCCTCTCCCCATCACCTTGTGGGGTCATGGGGTCCCCTGTGCTGGTGGGGCAGGGGCAGGTACAACACAGTTCAGGCTAGCCTCCTTAAAGGGCAGATCAGATCAAATTGAGGAAATGCCCCAGGTCCAGTGCCTGTTCAAGATTTAACCCCAGAAACTCTGGTTTCCTCTCACAGTCCAAAGATGTGCAGGTTAGGGTGGATTGGCCGTGCTAAATTACCCATAGTGCCCAGGGATGTGCAGGTTAGGGTGGGTTGGCCGTGCTAAATTACCCCATAGTGCCCAGGGATGTGCAGGTTGGGGTGGATTGGCCGTGCTAAATTGTCCCATAGTGTCCAGGGATGTGCAGGTTAGGGTGGATTGGCCGTGCTAAATTGCCCCATAGTGCCCAGGGATGTGCAGGTTAGGGTGGATTGGCCATGGGAAATGTGGAGTTATGGGATAAGGATTTGGTGGGGAAGAGTCTGGGGTGGGATGCTTTTCGGAAGGTCAGTGCCCTCTCGATGGGCTGAATGTTAACTTTTGGGATTCTGTGACACATTCCTGGGATCAGGGTGGATGGAAGAGGTATCTGAGTGGGGGCTACCCTGTTCCCCAAACCCCACCTACCCGCTTTGAGGCTATGTTGGGGTTGGAGTTGTGGGGTTGTGGGGGTGTGGGGGGGGGGGGGGGGGTGTTACTCAATAACATTGTTATCACTGCTCTTCCCTTTTGATGTCCGTTTGTCCTCTGCCAGGCCTTTGACGGTTTTGCCAGCCTTGGCATATCCCGGCTTCTGGAGCCAGAGGACATGGTACTCCTCACCATTCCTGACAAGCTCATCATCATGACCTACCTGTGCCAGATCCGGGCCCACTTCACTGGGCAGGAGCTCAATGTGGTGCACATCGAGGAGAACAGCAGTGAGAGCACCTATAAGGTAGGCAACTTCGACTCGGACTCCCACAGCTCCCTGGACCCTATCCACTTTTACTCGGAGAGAATGGAGGCCCGAAAGGCAGCCTCAGTGCCGCAGAGGCCCGATAGGCCTAAGAGGGAGGCCCTGAAGAGGAACAGTCAAGCCCTGGCTGGCGACGGCAAGAATCCAGACGCTCCTTGGCCCGGTTCAGGCTCCCCCATGGCGGTCGAAGTTGCCCCGCCGCCTGGTTACCAACCCCAGGCTTCAGTCACCGAGGTAGGCCCCCAGGCCGTGGAAGCCAGGCCAGCCCCAGGGACAGGGCCCATGGCTCCTGGTCGGACCCCGGCCACCCTGCTCAAGGGTCCTGGGACGGCTGAGGAGGCCTCGGAGGGCCAAGGAGGACCCCAGCAGGTGCCCGTGGCCAAGACTCGCAGGAAGCACCGAGGAGTGGCTGTGACAGAAGAGGAGGGGAGATCCGTGGGACCGCCAGCCTCGGATGGTCATAGGAAGAGCGGCCAACTAAGCACTGTAGAAGATGATGGGAAACCCACTGGGAAAACAGCCTTAGATGACCACGAGAAGAGTGGCCAGCTGGTCATTACAGAGGATGATGGGATACCCATGAGGACAAGAGCCTTAGAGGATCATGGGAAGAGTAACCAATTGGTCATTACAGAGGATGATGGGATACCCATGGGGGCAAAAGCCTCAGAGGATCATGGAAAGAGTAACCAATTGGTCATTACAGAGGATGATGGGTTACCCATAGGGACAAAAGCCTCAGAGGATCTTGGGAAGAGTAACCAATGGGTCATTGCAGAGGATGATGGGATACCCTTGGGGGCAAGGGCCTCAGAGGATCATGGAAAGAGTAGCCAACTGGTCATAACCGAGGATGATGCGATACCCACGGGAACAAAACCTTCAGAGGACCATGGAAAAAGTGGCCAACTGGTCATCACAGAGGATGATGAAATACCCGTGGGGTCAAGAGCTTTGGAGGACCATGGGAGGAGCAGCCAACTGGTCATTAGAGAGGATGACGGGGCGCCCACTGGGGCATCAGCGTCGGATGAGCTTGCAAAGACCAAAGAGGTGTCCTCTGTTGACGATAAGGGCGCAGAAGTCCAGGAGAAGTCTGGGGCACTGCCTGTCACAATGGGCGATGTGGAACCACTTGACCCTGAGGGTGAAGGGAGGATGGCTGCCCAGGGGAGTGATGGGAAGACCCTGGAGCAGGCGAGTGAAGGGGTGGGTGGGAAACCCCTGGAACATGAGGCGGCTGTGACCAATGAGGGGCTGGCAGTGGAGAGGCTGCGGGATGGGAACACTGTTGACTCGTCCATCAGGGAAGATCCCACAGTGTCAGCATCGGCCACCGTACAGGATGGAATAACAACCGGAGCAGTGTCTGACCCTGAGGGCGGGGCAGCTGCAGGCGGCGCTGAAGTCCCGAAACGTGGCGCGACGCCGCCTGTTGCCGAAGAGCTGGGAATGAGAGCCAGAGCGATCTCACGGGAGTGTTCTCAGGCGGGGGAGAAGGTTCCCGAAACGGAAAGGGAGCCCCAGGCGAGGCCGGGAGACAGCGGCGTCTCCACTGGAGGAGATGCCGAGGGGCCAGTGTCCAGCGGTGGGACCTCGCCTCTCAGAGGGCGAGGGGGGGGCAGCAGGCCAGAACGGATGCAGCGCTCGCAGTCGTCGGAGAGCAGGTCACCGGGAAGGCCAGGCAAGTCCGGCTTCTCCCACATCCGGGACGCCGACCTGGTCAGGAAGAGACGCTCTCGGAGGCGCAGCGACTCAATGGAGGACACCAACAGCACTCCCAGCCAGAGCAACGTATCGGCCAGTGTGTCAAGGCCGGAGGTAAAAGGAAGCAGGAAGGATCCCTGGTTCAGTGTGAGGGCCAGCCATGAGGGGCTCAGTGTGTCTGTGAGAGAGACAGAGAGTGTGCGCGTGTGAGTGTGAGAGAGTGCAAGCACACGCACTCACACACACACACACACTCTCACACACACGATAGACACAATTACACACACACACACAGACACAGTGGCACACGGATACAAAGACCAATGCACACAAACACACACACAGGAACAAAGACCAATGCACACAGACACACACA
>NC_063374.1:5364896-5367731 GCF_021869965.1 Rhincodon typus | reverse complement strand
CTCCGACAGTGCGATGCTCCCTCAGCACTGACCCTCCGACAGTGCCCACTCCCTCAGCGCTGACCCTCCGACAGCACGGCGCTCCCTCAGCGCTGACCCTCCGACAGTGCGGCACTCCCTCAGCACTGACCCTCCGACAGTGTTAAATGGGTTCTGTTTGATGACTGTCTCTAGCTCCTGGCAGCCTGATTTGTCGGGTGTATTTGACGTTGTCTCTCTTGTCAGGCGGATGTTACTGAGGTACAGGTGGAAATCTGCTCTGAGTCTCACCCCAGGGTGCCATCGCCCCATCATGTCGGAGTCCAACATGGCACTGACCATCGCCCAGGTACGCCCTGGTCTGGACAAACCATTAGCTAACTCGCACAAGGGTGACAGAGCGGGGTGGGTGCACTGGCTGGGAGTTCCTTTCTTCGGATCGGTTGTGGGGGGGTGCGGGGGCACTCGGTTTGCACCCCTTCGATAATCCTGCCCCTCCCCTTCCAGCAACACTCTGTTCCTCAGGGGTTGACTGTGGTTGCTGAGTTTAACTGTCCCACCCTGGGACACCTCCTCTATCAGCACCTCTCAGCCATTGGCACAATGGGTGGTTCCATCTGAGAATCCAGCCGCAGAGGAGAGGCCGTTCAGCCAATCGAGTGTTTGCTAGCTCTCTGCCGGTGGGCCTTACCCCAGAATATGTCCTTCTCACGTCTTCCCCTGCTAACTTAACTCCCTTTCGTGCCCCTTTCCTCCGCTAACAAAGCCAAGGGCTTGTAAACGGACTTTGTTAAAGCCCTTCTCAACTATTTTGATTTATTTATTTATTGTCATGTGCACCTTGTGACACAACAAGTGAGAAGTGTTATAGAGTGTCTCTGCTCTCCAGCACCATCTTAAAACGCTGAAAAATAAACCAAAACAGAGAATATATCGGGCAGGAAAATGGAAAAATAGAGTGTCCAACGTTACAGTTCCTTCTTGTTAAGTGCTCCATCATGGGCCTGGTGGCCAGGCAGGAGCCCTGTCACTGTCACACCGCTGGAATTAAAGTTGCCGTTCTTCAGCGCCATCTTGCCTCCACTGACGCCCTCGTCATCGTGAGTCCTTGATGGACCTTGCCAATGCAGGTGCCACCGATGCCAGAGGGTATAGCAGTGGCCCAGCCCATACTCTGCCACCCCCGCCTCCATGAGGCTTCAGGCCTACCTCCCCCCAAGCTCGCCTTGGTGAATCTGCGCTGGAAGCTGACGCATTAATACCCATCGTGGGTTGAGTCGATGGCTCAGGCATTGGCCATTTGGCCCATCTGCTCCGTGCCAGAGTTTATTCTCCACAGGAACCATCTCCCAGCCCCTCTTCATCTCCCTCTTGTGTTTAATCCACCCGCAGTATTCACCTTGATGCTCCAAATGGGAGTGACTCTTACATTTGTCCCACTCGATGGGAGAGAGAAGCTTTTCCGAAATTCCAAACTGGATTTGTAAGTGACTCCTGTCCTGATGATCTCAAACACCAGTCAGAGAATTGTAGAATCCCTACCGTGTGGAAACAGGCCGTTCGACCCAACAAGTCCACACCGGCCCTTGGAGCATCTCACCCAGACCCATCCCCCTACAACCCACCTAATCTACACATCCCTGAACACTACGGGGTAATTTAGCATGGCCAACCCACCCTAACCTGCACATCTTTGGACCGTGGGAGGAAACCCACGCAGACACGGGGAGAATGTGCAAACTCCACACAGACAGTCGCCCGAGGGTGGGATCGAACCCGGGTCCCTGGCATCGTGAGGCAGCAGTGCTAACCACTGAGCCACCGTGCCGCCCAAACACAGTCATTCACAGGATGAAGGCATGGTTCGGTCAGCACTTAATGCCCATCCCTAATTGCCCACAGTAAGACTATTCTCCATATCTAACCTAACATTAAAAAAAAACGCTTCATCAGTTTTGTTTCTGAGGGAAAACTGCCACAGCCTGTTCGATCAGACCTCCCGGTTCAGCTAAACGTGTTTTGAAACAGGCCCTGATTTTTACAACCAGCCCCTCTCTTTGTTCTATAGCGACCAGACCTTTCCATCTACTCCGTTTGGGAATTGCAGACAGGGCGGATTTAGTCTAATCTGTTTCGTACTGCTCCACAGAGATGAAGAGGCAGAGATCAGTACAAGAGGACATAGCACAGGAGAAAGAGAATGTTCCGGAAAAAAAGACAGAGGAAGACAATCCGGTATGTACTGTGCCCTCACCTTCCACCTACTTCAGAAACAAAGACGTGCACATTTTTTTAAAATCAACAACTATGGGCCTCTACCCCCTCAGTTACTACACTGAAGCTAACACAGCAGGTAGGATGTTCAACTACTGGGGCATCACAATTCAGCTGGGTAACAGCACATGCTCAAGCAGGGAGTCACCTGGTGGGGACAGGTCTGTCACTGTATAACACTGGGGTACAGTACAGGTGGGGACAGGTCTGTCACTGTATAACACTGGGGTACAGTACTGGTGGGGACAGGTCTATCGCTGTATAACACTGGGGTACAGTACCGGTGGGGACAGGTCTATCGCTGTATAACACTGGGGTACAGTGCCGGTGGGGACAGGTCTGTCACTGTGTAACACTGGGGTACAGTACCGGTGGGGGCAGGTCTGTCGCTGTATAACACTGGGGTACAGTACCGGTGGGGACAGGTCTATCGCTGTATAACACTGGGGTACAGTGCCGGTGGGGGACAGGTCTGTTGCTGTATAACACTGGGGTACAGTGCCGGTGGGGGCAGGTCTGTCACTGTATAACACTGGGGTACAGTGCCGGTGGGGGCAGGTCTGTCGCTATATAACACTGGGG
>NC_063374.1:5364428-5364796 GCF_021869965.1 Rhincodon typus | reverse complement strand
TATAACACTGGGGTACAGTACCGGTGGGGACAGGTCTGTCGCTGTATAACACTGGGGTACAGTGCCGGTGGGGACAGGTCTGTCGCTGTATAACACTGGGGTACAGTACAGGTGGGGACAGGTCTGTCACTGTATAACACTGGGGTACAGTACAGGTGGGGACGGGTCTGTCGCTGTATAACACTGGGGGACAGTACAGGTGGGGACAGGTCTGTCGCTGTATAACACTGGGGTACAGTACAGGTGGGGGCAGGTCTGTCGCTGTATAACACTGGGGTACAGTACCGGTGGGGACGGGTCTGTCGCTGTATAACACTGGGGTACAATATTGGTGGGGACAGGTCTGTCACTGTATAACACTGGGGTAC
>NC_063374.1:5362661-5364328 GCF_021869965.1 Rhincodon typus | reverse complement strand
GGTGGGGACGGGCCTGTCACTGTATAACACTGGGGTACAGTACAGGTGGGGACGGGCTTGTCACTGTATAACACTGGGGCATGGGACAGATGGCAACTGGTGTCTCACTGTATAACACTGGCAAGTAACATTCATGTCACACAAATGACAGGCAATGACCATCTCCAACAAAATATAATCTAACCACAAACCCTTCACATTCGTGGTTACCATTGGCCAGAAACTCAATTCGACTCACCATGTAAAGACAAGCAGCTGCAAGAGCAGGTCTGAGGCTAGAATTACTGCAGCGAGTAACTCACCTCCTGACAAATCCAATCCACCATCTACAAGGCACAAGTCAGGAGTGTGAGTGAATACCCCCCACTTGCCCCTGGATGGGGGCAGCTCCTACAACACTCACGAAGCTCGACACCATCCAGGACAAAGCAGCCCCTGCTTTGATTGGCACCACATCCACAAACATCCCACTCCCTCCACCCACCGACGCTCAGTCGCAGCAGTGTGTACCATCTACAAGACGCACTGCAGTGACTCACCGAGGCTCCTTAGACAGCACCTTCCAAACCCACCACCACTTCCATCTTGAAGGACAAGGGGCAGCAGATACATGGGAACACCACCCCCTGCAAGTTCTCCTCCGAGCCACTCCCCATCCCGACTGGGAAATATATCGGTCGTTCCTTCAGTGTCGCTGGGTCAGAATCCTGGAATTCCCTCCCTAAGGGACATTGTGGGTCTACCCACAGCACACGGACTGCAACAGTTCAAGATGGCAGCTCACCCCCACCTTCTGAAGGGGATATTAGGGATGGGGAATAAATGCTGGCCCTGTCAGCGACACCTATATCCCATGAGGGAATGGCAAGAATCCTATTTCCCAGCACTTGGCCCATGCCCTTGGTATCGCAAGTGTGTATCTAAATCCTGCTTCAATGTGATGAGGGGTTTCTGCCTCTCCTACCCTCCCAGGCAGTGAGTTCCAGATTCCCACCACCCTCTGGGGGTAAATAAAATTCCCTTGCGTTCCCCGTAAACCTTCTGCCCCTTCCCTTAAATCAATGCTCCCTGGTCATTGTTCCCTCCATCAAGGTGAACAGTTTCTTCCTGTCTACCCTATCTATGTCCCTCATAATTTAATACATCTCCATCATGTCCCCTCTCAGTCTCCTCTGCTCTAAGGAAAACAACCTCAGTCTGTCCAATCTCTCTTCATCACTGAAACTCTTCGTCACTAAAAAATCTCCAGCCCAGGCAACATCCTGTGAAATCTCCCTCTGTACCCTCTCCAGTGCAACCGCATCCCTCCTATAAAGTGGATTCCAGAACTGCACACTATACTCTAGCTAAGGCCTAACCAACAGTTCCAACTCCCTGCCCTTAAAAACTATGCCTCTGCTAGTAAAGGAAACTGTCCCATATACCTTCTCAAGCAATTTATCTACCTGTCCCAATAACTTCAGGGAACCGCTGTCACTGGATAATGTTGGAGTCAGAACCGCGTGACATGCAAATTCCTAGGTTGGATTCATTGAGCCTCCTGTATCCAGTATCTCACACGCCGAGCTTCCTGTACCCAGTATCTCACACACCGAGCCTCCTGCAACCAGTAGCTCACATGCCGAGCCTCCTGCACCCGGTATCTCTCACGCCGAGCCTCCTGCACC
>NC_063374.1:5361111-5362651 GCF_021869965.1 Rhincodon typus | reverse complement strand
TAGCTCACACGCCGAGCCTCCTGCACCCAGTAGCTCACACGCCGAGCTTCCTGCGTTGAGCAGCTCACACGCCGAGCCTCCTGCGTTGAGTAGCTCACACGCCGAGCCTCCTGCGTTGGGTAGCTCACACTGTTCTTGTCCCTTCAGCGGCTGCGAGACACCAGTCAGTATGTACGCGGGGAGCTGACTGCCCTGGAGAGAGAACAGAGACAGATCGACCGCCGAGCAGCTGTCGTCGAGAATAAATTACGCAGAATCATGGAAACTGGCAAGTGGTATCATCTTGTAGCAGAGATCAGGGACTCAAACGGGGGTTTGGTGACGTGTGTAACGGTGGGGAGGTAGAAGGATGGGGAGAGGGGAGAATGGAGTGAGCCAGAGATTGGAGGGAGGCAAGGGTCGGCCGGAAGGAAGTGTTGGGAAGTGGATAGAAAAATAGAAGCTAGGAGCAAGATTCGGTTCGATATCACTTTGGTAAAACTGACAAATCATTGGCAGAGCTGAGCAGTGAAGAGTCATTGTGAGTACAAATGGTCAACAAATGTCAGCCCCTCCCATAACTTGTGTAGATCAGTCATCACCTTGATTGTACGCCATGATTGTGAACGATAAGATAGGTCATTGAAACCCGCACACATCGACATTGAACTCGAGAATCAGTGCCTTTAGTGTAGGTTTTAGATCAGGAAGAAGCATTCTCACCACCTACTGAGGATACAGAGTGATCACCAGTGACCACCATGGCTGTTGTTGCCCAGCATTTGAAATGACTCAGCTACAGTTACCACGGCAAGAGCACTCGCCATGGGAACGACATTCCTTGGAGAAGGGACATCACTTCCTAGGGATGCACAAATACTTGAGGTTTTGGAGTAGATCTGTAGCTCAGGTTGTGGGTGTTGAGGTTGGTTGGCTCGCCGAGCTGGTTTGTTGTTCTGCAGACGTTTCGTTACCGTGCTGGGTAACGTTCTCAGTGCAGCCTCTGATGAAGTGTCGGTGTGTTTTCCTGCCTGGTTTTTAAACTCTGGGGTCCGTTGCCATGGATTGCCTCACTTCCGGATTTCCTCCGTAGTGGAATGTATATGGGGTCGAGTTCAATGTGTTTATTAATAGCCTGCTTCGTGGAGTGCAATGCTTCCAGGAATTCTCGTGCTTGTCTCTGCCTAGCCTGTCCCAGGGTCTTGGTGTTGTCCCAGTCGAAGTCGTGGTTCTCCTTGTCCATGTGGATTGAGATGAGTGAGTATTGGTCTTGTCTTTTTGTAGCCAGTTGGTGTTCATGTACCCTTGTCGTTAGTTTCCTTCCTGTTTGTCCGATGTAGTGTTTGTAGATGACATTGGTCCTGTCCATGGCAGGGAGTGGGTCTTTAGTTCGGGTGAGCACTTCTCGTAGGGTTGATGTGGGCTTTTGTGCCACTCTGATGCCCAGCGGTCGTAGAAGTCTTGTGGTGAGTTCTGACGTGTTCCTGATGTAGGGTAGTGTGATGAGTGTATCGGGGCGTGTAGAATCTTTCTGATGCTGCTCCTGTAGGCATCTCCTGAC
>NC_063374.1:5349316-5361011 GCF_021869965.1 Rhincodon typus | reverse complement strand
CCATCAAACACTCCCCAGGGACAGGGACAGCACGGGGTTAGATACAGGGTAAAGCTCCCTCTACACTGTCCCCCATCAAACACTCCCCAGGGACAGGGACAGCATGGGATTAGATACAGAGTAAAGCTCCCTCTACACTGTCCCCATCAAACACTCCCCAGGACAGGGACAGCACGGGGTTAGATACAGAGTAAAGCTCCCTCTACACTGTCCCCAGGACAGGGACAGCACGGGGTTAGATACAGAGTAAAGCTCCTACTACACTGTCCCCAGGACAGGGACAGCACGGGGTTAGATACACACTGAAGTGTTGAATTCCTACAGCTGGGGATGGCATGTCTGTACAGTGTGCTGGCGAAGTCTCTCAGCCTCACCTAACCTCACTCACTGTTACTTGTGCCCCTTAGGGAGGAGGAACAAGATCTCGAGAGGAGGTTTGAGCTGCTCAACCGGGAGTTACGGGCAATATTGGGCATCGAAGGTAGGATATCGCTAGCCCACTGTGAAGGAACAATAACCTTCGATATCTGTAGTAGATACATAAATTGCAGCAGATACATGGGAACACCACCCCCTGCAAGTTCCCCTCCGAGCCACTCCCCATCCCGACTCGGAAATATATCGGCCGTTCCTTCAATGTCGCTGGGTCAGAATCCTGCAATTCCCTCCCTAAGGGGCATTGTGGGTCTATCTACAGCACACGGAGTGCTGCGCTTCAAGGAGGCAGCTCACCCCCACCTTCTCAAGGGGCAGCTAGGGACAGGGGCAATAAATGCTGGGCCCAGCCTGCGACGCCCACGTCCCATGAGTGAATAAAAATAAAAACTGTGAAACGCTGCCTGCTGGTCTCATCAAACTGTACACAACGCTTGTAAACTTTACTGCTCTTCAACTCAGATTCACAGGAGAAAAGTCATAGCAGGCTTCCTGCTTTTTGAATTGTTTCCTGAGCTTATGTGCAAGCTTCCTGTGTTCATTGTACCAGTGCAGTCAAATGTCTTGGAATCTCAAGGCTGAAAAGATGCTCATGAACCTCGGAACATTGTCAAACATCCAAAACTAGCATGGTCTGGTAGAGAGTAACAGCTCTACAGTGGATCTCATATTGATATACACTGCCATAGAGAGACAAAAAGAAAATTACTGATGTATCCCATCCCATTCATGGGATGTGGGCGTCGCTGTCTGGGCCACCTTTATTTCCCCGTCCCTAGATGCCCCTTGAGGTGTTGGGGAGCTGCCTTCTTGAACCACTGCAGTCTATGTGCTGTGGGTAGACCCACAATGCCATAGGGTCATAGAAACAAACAGAGTGGACACAGACCCTTCGATCCAACCAGTCCGTGGCCGACCATAATCCCAAACTAAACCAGTCCCACCTGCCTGCACTTGGCACATATCCCTCCAAACATTTCTTATTTATATACCTATTTAAATGCCTTTGAAATGTGGTAACTGTACCCGCATCCACCACTTCCTCGGGAAGTTCATTCCACACACGAACCACCCTCTGTGTAAAACAATTGCCCCATATTTCTTTTTTTAAATCTCTCTCCTCTCACTTTAAAAAATATCCCCCCTAGTCTTGAAATTCTGCACCCTAGGGAAAAGACACATCCCATTCACCTTCTCAATACGCCTCATTATTTTATAAACCTTTACAAGGTCACTCCTCAACCTCCTGCGTTCCAGTGAAAAAAGGCCCAGCCTCTCCTTCTAACTCAAACCCTCCATTCCTGGCAACATCCTGGTAAATCTCTTCTGAACCCTCTCACTGAGATATATTCATATGCATCTTCTTTTAATGGGAAAACAGAGACTGATCATACAAAAGAAGAATTTAAAAAACAACCAATGTAAGTTCTATATGACAGTTAGAATGATCTCAAAACATGTGGCAAAACAAAATCCCAATCTTTTTCCTGACACTATCCATTACAGAGACTCAAGTCCAGTGAAATTATATCCCAAGATTCCACTTAACTGACAGTTTCCTTGCAATGAGCAATATAGAACATTAATGAGACATTTCTAAATCTGCTAACATTAATTTTTCACAAATCCGAGAGCTTAAACTTTCTCAGTTCTAATAACCTGTAGAGTTGTAACCAAACTCCCCTGGTTTGGAAACTACAATCTAAACCCTTCTACTGAAATAACTTATTCATTCATCTATCCTGAATCGTCCTTCTAAAGACAGAAACTTAAAGTGGCTTCTAAACTCAACACTGGTATTTTCTGAACCGAACTGCAAGGTCTGCTTCAGAGCTGCATTTAAAGAAAAAACTTGCTTATCTGAGATCGAACTGAAAACAAAACTAATGCTCATTCTACCAGTCATAAACATAACAGTATAAACATCTTCCCATTAACACCACAGAGGTTTGCAGACACCCGCTCTCTGACACATACTGGATTAGCTCACTGTTCCAGAAGGACTTTCTGACCTTGATTTTATTTTTTACCAAAAACAAAACCCTTCACAGATGGAAACAACACCCATATGCCATTATTTAGAAATCCAAACTCCAAAAATGGTATGAATATACAGTACAAATTAGATACTTTTCATTACATTACATAGCACTGTGTGCTAACATCGACAGAGTGACGCAGTACACAGATGGACACTGACAACACATATACTGCCGCGACTGACTGATGCCGTGGGGGCCATTTGTGGGTGCCATTGAGACCTTTTTTTTAAAAGCAGTGGAAGCACATAACGCTATCAATGACCACCAGCAATCGTGGGCTTGTTTTATCTCCTATTACGACCCCAAAACCGGAGCGGCACCCCAACCGCATTCCCGCCCGCACCGACTTTCCATTCTGCCCGAAACTGGCCCGGTCTCGCTTGTGCTGCTGTCTCCATTTCTCTGGCAGGAGATCACGTTCATATTCCGGAACGTTCCTGGCCAAAGCCGCAGTGGTGCTTGAACGGAGCCGTCCATCCTCTTGGGTGGGGAGGATGCTGAAGACACCATGTCCTCCATTGGTAGAGAAGGCGCTGTCCTTTGGCCCTGTAGTTCTCCCTCGAACGTTGCTTCTAAAAACCAAAAAGACAGATGCTCTGGCTCGCAAGGCCAACTTGGCGAGTTTGCTGGGCACAGTCTGAGTGTCGCCGTCCCCACCTGAAAACGGCGACAAGTCTTCGGAAACGGCTAAGCGTCCACCTTGAGTTTCGGGACATCCTAGGGTCACGGCAGGCGCTAGAGGAATGTAACCTCCTCTCTCTCTTCCTCACACAGATTGGAAGAAGACAGACGCACAGCAGCGCCGAGAGCGGCTGTTACTGGAGGAACTGGTCTCTCTGGTCAACAAGAGGGACAGCCTCGTTCGGGACCTGGATGCAAAGGAGAGATTGTGAGTTTAACGGAATCCCTGGCGAAGGGAACTGCAGCTAGCCCTGGGACGCAAACGAAAAAGCGTCTTAGTTTCCCCCCTTGCCCTTTCGAGCATTTTGCTTGCGAGGTCTGACAGATGGCCTGGAGAGGTGGGATGATTTAACAGCGCATGGTTCATAAGTTGGGAGGAGTGGGGCATCAGGAGCCAGAGAGAAAGCGTTTCTGCTATGGCAGGCCAGATCAGTTAAAAGATAAAATCTGCTCGGGAACGCGGGAGAATGTGTTCACGCAGACAGTGGGGATAATGTGGAATTTGCTCCCACAGGAAGTGGTAAATCATGTAGAGCAATGGCCTGGTGGTATTATCGCTGGGCTGTTAATCTAGAGAGCCAAGTAATATTCTGGGGGACCCAGATTTGAATCCCGCCATGGCAGATGGTGGAATTTGAATTCAACAAACATCTGGAACTAACAGTCGAAAGATGACCATGAGTGTCGATTGTTGGAAAAACTCATCTGGTTCACTAATGTCCTTTAGGGAAGGAACCTGCCATCCTTATCTGGTCTGGGCCTACATGTGACTCCAGACCCACAGCAATGTGGCTGACCCTTAATTGCCGTCCGGGCAATAAATGCTGGCTTCAATCCGTGAATGAATATTAGAAAAAAAGACGCAGCTAAGCAGAAGTTGTTTAAACACGAGTGACAAAGGACTAGAAATAGGGGTTATAACTCACTCAGAGATAGTAAGAACTGCTGATGCTGGAGTCAGAGATAACACAGTGTAGAGCTGGAGGAACACAGCGGGCCAGGCAGCATCAGAGGAGCAGGAAAGCTGACGTTTCGGGTTGGGACCTTTTTCAGAAATGGGGGAGGAGGAAGGAGGCTCTGAAGTAAATAGAGAGGAGGGGGGCACGGTGATAGCAGGTAGGTAGTGGAGCGGATAGGTGGGAGAGAAGACGGACAAGTCAATGAGGCGGGAATGGGGGGGTGGCTGGTCTTGGGATGAGGTCGAGGATGGGGAGATTTTGAAGTTGGTAAAGTCCACATTGGGACCATTGGGTAGTTTTTATAGATTCTAAAGGACAGGGTAGATGCTGTAATTATGCTTCCTTTTGTGGGAGAGACTGAACGCAGAGGGCATAGTTTGAAAACAAGGCTTTAAGACAGTGATGAAGAGGCCCATTTCCTCTGAGTCTGTGCAACTCTCTTCCTCAGAGAGAGCGGTGGAAACAGGGTGATTGAATATTTCAAATGAAGAGGTAAATAGATTCTTGACTAATCAGGGAGTCCGAGGTTATCAGGGGAGAGTGAAGCTGAGGACACAGTCAGGTCAGCCATAATCATATAGGAATAGGAGTAGGCCGTTCAGCCCCTCAAGGCTGTTCTGCCATTCAATGAGATTGTGGTTGATCTGTGGCCTAACTCCATCTACCTGCCTTTGGCCCATATCCCTCATAACCTTTGCTTGACAGAAAGGTATCTATGTCAGATTTGGAATTAGCAACTGCTTCACTACCATTTGTGGAAGAGTTCCAAACCTCCGCCACCCTTTGTGTGTAGAAGTGCTTCCTGACATCTCTCCTGAATAATCTGTCCCTAATATCAGACCATGCCCCTAGTTCTCGAATCCCCAACCAGTGGAAATAGTTTATCTTTATCTATCCTGGCTTTTTCTGTTCATATCTTGAATACTTCAATCAGGTCACCCCTTAACCTTCTAAAATCTTGGGAAAACAGACCTCATTTGCATAAACTCTCCTCCTGAAGTTATGCCTGCAATCCCTGGATCATTCTGGTCTTTGTTGAACAGTGGAGCAGTTCCAATTCCAACTTGCTGCTTTGTGTGTACGTGTTGAGGAGAGAGTTTGTGTGAATAACTAACAGTGGCACAGTACAGAAGGGCCGAGTGGCCTGCTGCAGGCGAGCTGTAGCCTAGGTGCGAGTAATAACCCTGTGTTTGCTTTCTGCCTCTTCCACTCTCATCCCCCACCCCGCTTCCTACTCCCTGTTCCCCTCCCCACCCCTCGTTCCCTACCCCTAGGGCTGAGGAGGAGGATGCTCGACTAGAGCGAGGCCTGGAGCACAGGCGTCAGAAGTACAGCCGCCGGGAGAAATGCGTGATAAACTGAGAGAGAGAGAGAGAGGGAGAGAGAGAGAGAGAAAAACGGACAAGAGCTGGGGGCTGAGGTGGCCCAATGAGACCAGGCACCGTCCCAGCTGTGATAGTTTGACGCTTGACGACGCTATTTCAGTCTTCATCCCGTTGGAAGCCCGAGGCTATTCGGTTGGGAGTGCATCACTCACCAGGAGGAGAGAGAGAGTGGCGGGATGGACAGGATGGCCCGGGGATGGGAGGTGGGGTGGTGGGCTAGCGGTGCGTTGGTTGGAGTCGGACTGTTTGTTTCAGGACTTGAAAGTGGTCCCACGTTCACATCCTCGTTCCCCCCCCCCCCAAATTTTAACTTTCCCCGCTCTCCGGGCCCCCCCCCTCCATAATTGCTGCTTCCGCTCCCAACCCTTCCCACCTTGGTGAAGTCTGAAATTAGCCAGGCCTCCTGGCTGGGAAAGATGGCAGCCAAGGTGGGGGGAGGAAGGTCAAGGGGTAGAGGAGGGTGGCCTCTTGGGGAAGGAAAGGAGGAGGAGGAGGAGGAGGAGGGGGTTGATTCTATTGGCTGCTAAACTTCCCCTTTCCTGCGCAGAGAGACATCCTACCACCCGGGCTGAGGGGGCTACACATGTGGCGTTGGGCTCTGGGAGGATGGTTGGCTACAGGAGGCCTCACTGGCCAGTCCGACAAGGTGCTAGCCTACACATTTTTGCACTGCCTGTGGTTTGCAAGAGGTGACCAGGGTTGTGGAAGGTGGTGGGGGTGGGGGGGATGTTAGTGTTGAACAACCCCCCGATATAAAAGAGACGACCCTTGTAATTCCAGGTCTCTCGTTCCTTCCTTGGTTTCTCTCCCTTCTCAGACTCGATTCATTCTGTGAAGAACACTCCCCCGCCCCTCCCCAACATCGCAGTAGCCCAATGGGCTGCGCACACACTTCCACCAGTCGGTCTCCGAGTTTTGTTTCAGAATTTGGGGGGGGGGTGCCCAGTGTGTTTGTGTGGTCTTTATACTTGGGGTTAAAGGAAGTAGGATCCGCTGTGAAGGAAATTACCCTTCCTTTATGTTGTTGCACTATCTGTGATTTGCTGTTTGGAATTAAAGCCATATTGACAAAGCCCACCTCCCGTGGAATCTGTCCACCACTGAGGCACATTGTTAAAGGAACGTTATGCGGGAAATCTGAAGCAAAAACAGAACTGTGGTGCATGGTAGTGTCCCTACTCCTGGATCAGGAGGCCCAGGTCAGTGACATCTGCACGAGAAGTGTGTAATCACAGGTTGATTAGAAAAATAGGTTTTAAAAAATAAACAGAAAGCGCTGGAGAAACTCAGCAGATCTGGCACTGTCTTTGCAGAGAGGAAACAGCGTTAACGTTTCAAGTGGAGTCCCAAAGGGGACTTGAAAAATCGATGAAGCAACGGAATGTAAATGGAAGAGGAGAGATATAGACGAAACTCACGGTGTTAATAGCAGGCATTAACAACAGAGAATAGGCCAGACGCGTTGAGGAGGCGTGAAGGGAAGGGAGCTGAGACGGAGGGTTGTGTACTGAAGGCTGCAAAGCAGGGCTAGTACAAGAACGACGGCCTGAGTGGCCTTGCTTTTTGGGGCTAGGTGGGCTTAGCCTGTGTCCTGGACCTTGGGCTCCACAAGGGCGGGGCTTGCAGTCAGTGGGCGGGGGCTTGATACCCACGGGCGGGGCTTTCATTCAGTGGTGTGGTCCGTAACTAGGGGCGGGGCTTGCACTCACTGGGCGGGGTTTGATGCCCATGGGTGGGCCTATTAGCGAGGGGTGCGATCCGTTACCGGGGGCGTGGCTTGTTTCCAGGAGACGGCACCTGTAGCCATAGGGGAGGCGACGTTTAAACAGGAAGGGGCGGGCTTGTGACCAGTGGGCGGGGTTACATCAAGGACGGGATTTGTCACCAAGGTGAAGGCCCTGCAGTGAAAGGGCGGGGCCTGTTACTGAGATGGAATCAACTTAAGGGGGCGAAGCCTGTCAGGGTGTCACCCAAGATCATTATGGTCCGGACTCCAGGGGCGGGACATTACTAAAGGGCGGGGCACGCCTTGGGGCGCGGATTGATAACCAGTGGGCGGGACCTGTTATAGAGTCTCTTCAACTGGAAGCTGGAGTCGTCACCAAAGGGCGGGAGCTTTTATGGAGCCTGTCCAATTGGAAACTGGATCATCACCAGGGGGCGGAACCTGTTACGGGGCCCGTCCAATTGTAAGCCGGCTTCATCACCAGAGGGCGGGACCTGTTGGTAAGGGGCGGGGCCTGCAGTCAGCGGGCGGGCCGAGATAACCGTTGGCCATTTTCCCCGACCCCGTTCTCACAGCGAGGCCGAGCGTCACCATGGTGAGTCGGGCTCTGCCCGGAGGCCTGCGAGGCGCCGCGCCATTAGTTAATAGTGGGAGGGGGGAGAATCACTGTCCGATTGGCTTACCGCGGCAGGAACCAGGACCTTGCCTGGTCTGTGCCTTTCGACACCTGACTGACTGGAATCGTTGTTGGGCGGGGAAAGGATATGCCCAAGAATCCTGATTGGCTGTGGGGGGGGTGCGTGGAAATCCGATTGGATGGAGGGGCCCGAGTGGGCGGGGCGCTCGTGTGATTGACTGCTTGTTGTGTGTCACGTGATTTTGACGGCGCGTGTGAACAGCACGTGACTACAGAGACCTTGAGTGGATGGAACCCCGGCCAATCAGAGAGGGGTAAGCAGGCCCCGCCTAACATGGTGAGATAATATAGAGTCAATGGGCCGAAAGGTCTTCATTCTGTCTCCAGTTGAGGTTTGTTTTCCAGTGTCTGGGTATCTTAGATGATTCTGCAGTTGTGGTTGATTATTTAGAGTGTCAGTGGGTCCACTGAAGTCATCCTTTCAACGAGAACAGGTTCATTGCAACAAGCCCCTTTCATCAAAAGGCATCCATGGTGAGACTTTGGTCCATGGTAACCAGGTTCGCAACAGGCTGGGGACTCTGCACAGCCAGTCCCCACCGCTGAAGCCTTGGTACAGACCCCTTCATTTTTCTCTTGTGGTGAGACGCAGGTGGTACTACACGTTTTCGAGGACTGTTCCCAATGGAAAACCCGGAAACTAGCAGCAGGAGTAGACCATTCGGCCCTTCCAGCCTGCTCTGCCATCCAACATCATCATCCAACTGAGTCCTCTGTTCCTCCTTTCTTCCCCATATCCTTTGGTGCTTTTAATACAATGCAATTGTATACGGTACAATTATAACCTAAAATATATCGGTCTCTCTCATAAATATACTCAGTCACTTGACCTCCACAGCTTTTGGTGGTAGAGAATTCCACATATTCACTATCCTTGGAGTGAAGAAGCGATTCCTCATCTCAGTTCTAAATGTTCTATCCCATATCCTGAGACTGTGTATCCTAGATCTAGTGTGTTATAATTCCTGGTTATAATTGTATACACTTAAATCTCCCCCTCTCAGCTTCCTAGATGTGGCAGTGTAATCATCCTAAACATGGCAAGTGAAGAGCCTATTGCTGGCTTTGGGGATTCCCTTCTGTGAAGCGAAAAAATTTTGCATTCAGTAAATACTTTGTAAGACAATTATCAGACAAAATAAGAAGATGCTGTGGAGATGATAATAACAGCTGGATTTTAAGGAGCATCTTAGTGGAAGGTAGATATAGATAGCGAGAGAGATGTTTAGGGAGGGAATTCAAAACTACAGGCTCCAGGATGCTGAAGTTACAAGCAGTAAAATGAGTGGATTCTTGAGAGGCCTGAATTAGGGGAGCTCAGATTCTGGAGGGTTGTGGCACTGTAAGGAATTGCTGGTGTGGACCCAATGGGCCAAATGGCTTCACTTTGGTGGTAAACCCTTTACAATTCTGTAGCTGGCAGGTGGTGAGAGAGAAATGGAGGGAAGGAGGCCAGGGAGGGATTTTGGACACAGGTTTTAAATTTGACAGTGGGAAGGAAAGCAGACTCAGGGGTGACAGTTACCAGGGTTTGGCGAAGAATGACAGTGTGATCAATCCTGACGTAAACTCGTCAAGTGGGGAATCAGGGGATTAGCATTAGTTGGGGATTAGGATGCAGTAAGAGGAAAGTTGAGAGAGAAATTTTTGGAAGATTGAGAGAGGGCATGATTGGAGGCTAGGAGTGAGAAAAACCTTCCTGGTAGAAACGTTGGGGATCCACAGGTAATCAGTATAAGACTGTGGTGTGCATTCACAGTTCCCTCACAGAGAGCCTGCCTTGTTGGGGGACATTCAAATTGTAGCCTGGAGTTTATTCAAGGGATGAGGGCCCTGCTGGCTAGGCCAGCATTTATTGCCCATCCCAGTGGGCAGTTTAGAGTCACCCACATTGCTGTGGGTCTGGAGTCACATGTAGGCCAGCCCAGGTAAAGATGGCAGTTTCCTTCCCGAAAGGCCGTCAGATGGATTTTTTTTCCCGACAGCCGACAATGGATTCGTGGTCATCATTAGACTCTTAATTCCAGATTTTTATTGAGTTCAGATTCGACCATCTGACATGGCAGGATTAGAAGCCAGAACAATACCTGTGTCTCTGGATGTCCAGTGGTGATATCACTAGGCTGTCAGCTCCCCTATCGGGGGGTGGGAGTGAGTGGGGGTGACAGAGACTCCAACTTCCTTTACATATCACAGCCCCTCAGCAGCTGCCTCTGCGTTGGAAGGATTTAACCAGTCAATCCCCAATCTCTTCTCCGCCGTCAAGTTTGAGAGTGGAAAATGAACCCGGAGTTTCTGGCTCAGAGGCAGGGATGCTACCCACTGCACCATCAGATTCAGGATGAGTTAGTCACTAATTAACTCAGTCCGTATAGAGTCATACAGCATGGAAACAGACCCTTCGGTCCAACTCCTCTGTGACGACCTGATATCCCAATCTGACCCGGTCCCCATTTGCCAGCATTTGGCCCATATCCCTGTAAACCCTTCCTATTCATGTACCCATCCAGATGCATTTTAAATGTTGTAATTGTACCAGCCTCCACCACTTCCTCTGGCAGCTCGTTCCACACACGCACCACCCTCTGTTTGAAAAAGTTGCCCCTTAGGTCCCTTTATATCTTTGCCCTCTCACCTTAAACCTATGCTCCTCTAGTATTGGACTTCACCCACCCTGGGGTAAAAAACCTTGACTATTGACCCTAGCGTGATTTTATAAACATCTATAATGTCACCCCTCAGCCTCCGACGCTCCAGGGAAAATAACCCTAGCCGATTCAGCCTTTCTCTATAGCTCAAACCCTCCAGTCCTGGCAACATCCTTTTAATTCTTTCTCGTGCGCTGTCAAGTTTAAAAACATCCTGCCTGTAGCAGGGAGAATTGTACGCAGTATTCCAAAAGTGGCCTAACCAATGTCCTGTACAGCCACAACATGACCTCCCAACTCCTATACTCAATGCACAGACCAATGAAGGCCAGTGTACCAAATGCCTTCTTCACCGCCCTGTCTACCTGTGACTCCACTTTCAAGGAACTGTGTACGTGCAGCCCTGGATCTCTCTGTTTGGCAACGCTCCCCAGTAATTCAGGAGAAACCAGTTTACCCAGCGAGCAGTGAGAATGTGGAACTCGCTCCCACAGGGGCGGCTGAGCTGAATAGTGTCGATGTATTTAAGGGGAAACTGGATAAACACATGAAGGAGAAAGGCATGGAAGAAGATGATGAAGGGTAGGTTGGAGGAGACTCATGTAAATGGGCCAAATGGCCTGTTTGTATGCTGTAAAAGCTCTCTACTTACATCAGGGAATGGGGTATAAAAGTAGAAAGGTCTTGCTAAAATGTTGCAAGGCACCAGTCAGACCATAGCTGGAATGCAGTGAACAGTTTATCTAAGGAAAGATTTACCGGCATTGGAGGCAGTCTAGAGATGTCCACTAGTTGATCCTGGGAATGGAGGGACTGTCTTATGAGGAGAGACTGAATAGGTGGGCCTGTACCTGTTGGAGTTTAGAAGAATGAGAGGAGACTTTAGTGAAACATACAAGATTCTGAGGGGGACTTGACGGAGTAGATGTAGAGAGGTTGGTTCCCCTTGTGGGAGAGTCTAAGACCAAAGGGATATCATCTCAGAATAAGGAATTACACTCATTTTTTATTTTATTCAAAGGATGAGGGTGTTGCTGGCCTGGCCAGCATTTATTGCCCTAATTGTCCAGAGGGTAGTTAAGAGTCAACCACATTGCTGTGGGTCTGGAGTCACATGTAGGC
>NC_063374.1:5345380-5348816 GCF_021869965.1 Rhincodon typus | reverse complement strand
AGTGCTGAGGGAGCGTCGCACTGTCGGAGCGTCAGTGCTGAGGGAGCAGGCACTGTCGGAGGGTCAGTGCTGAGGGAGCGCCGCACTGTCGGAGGGTCAGTGCTGAGGGAGCGCCGCACTGTCGGAGGGTCAGTGCTGAGGGAGCGCCGCACTGTCGGAGGGTCAGTGCTGAGGGAGGGGGCACTGTCGGAGGGTCAGTGCTGAGGGAGCGTCGCACTGTCGGAGGGTCAGTGCTGAGGGAGCGTCGCACTGTCGGAGCGTCAGTGCTGAGGGAGCAGGCACTGTCGGAGGGTCAGTGCTGAGGGAGCGCCGCACTGTCGGAGGGTCAGTGCTGAGGGAGCAGGCACTGTCGGAGGGTCAGTGCTGAGGGAGCGCCGCACTGTCAGAGGGTCAGTGCTGAGGGAGTGGGCACAGTCAGAGGATTGTGCTAAGCAAGGGGTAAACTGTTACTGGGGTTACTCAGGAATGTGGACTAATTAGATCAGCCCTTGAATGGGGGAAGAAGTCTTGAAGGATTAAGTGGCCTACTCTTGCTTCTAGTTTGTATGTTCATTCTTCCTGCTCTAATGTAGCACCTTTGCCTCTCTTGCAGCCTGTATTTCTGGTCCTGATGGACTTCCCTGCGATGTGGGGTGTGTTGTCAGGGGTCGCGATGGAGCTACAAGACTGTGCTTTCGAGCTCCTTCAAGGTAACAAGCCAATGTCCAGTGCTCAAATGACAAAACACACTGTGCGGGTATTTAAAACAAAATGATTATTCACTGATCATGTGTATACAGCACAAGCATGGGCCATGAGGCCTACTGGCTCTGTGCTGCAGTGTCTGCTCCTCGCAAGATTCCTCTCACTATTCACTTCACCCACGACATCCATTATTATCCTCTCCCCCTCATGTATTTACCCAGTTTACGAGCTCGCTTAGAAAGAAGAGAGAGAGAGAGAGAGAGAAGGCGCATGACTTTGTTCTGTGCTATGGTTTGAAACCACAACTCATGTCAACACAGCTACTGTCAGCGCTGAGGGAGCGCCGCACGGTCGGAGGGTCAGCGCTGAGGGAGCGCCGCACGGTCGGAGGGTCAGCGCTGAGGGAGTGCCGCACCGTTGGAGGGTCCGTTTTTGTGCTTGAGGTTAAACCCAGACCTTGTCTGTTGTATCGAGTAGGCGTAAAAGATCAGAAGGTTGATTTTTGGGGGAGCGGTGGCCTGGATTGTTAATACAGAGACCAGATGACACTCTGGGGACACAGGTTCAAATCCTGCCTCGGCAGATGGTGGAATTTTAATTCAGTAAAAATCTAACAATGATCGTGAATCCATTGCCAATTATTGAGAAAAACCCCACAGCTCTGGCAGCATCTGTGAAAGAAGAAACAGAGTTAATGTTTCGGGTCCAGAGACCCTGGCTCAGAACTCTGTTTTTTACCTTCACAGACCTGCTGAGTTTTTCCAGCAACTTTGTTTTTGTTCCTGATTTACAGCATCCACAGTTCTTTAGCTTTTTATCGGGAAAAACCCATCTGGTTCACGAATGTACTTTAGGGAAGGAAACTGCCATCCTTACCTGGTCTGGCCTACATGTGACTCCAGACCCACAGCAATGTGGTTGTTTCTTAACTGCCCTCTGGGCAATTAGGGGGCAATAAATGCTGCCTGGTCAGCGACGCCCTCATCCCGTGAATGAATAAAGAAAGATAAATAAAGAAAAAGCAGAGTAGCTCTATTCTTCCTGTGATTCTCTTGAGTAACTCGCATTGCCTTTTGAATAAAACCTCACCATTATCCAAATAAAAATTGCACTCCAAATGCTGGTGATCTGAAAATGGAAATTTCTGGAGAAACCCAGCAGGTGAGGCAGGATCTGTGGAGAGAAAGAAAAATGGAATGAACATGTCGAGCCATGTTACCCTTCTTCAGGCCTGCTGGATGGAATTATTGCCAAATATTTGGAATAGTTTGGAAGACAAAGTCTTGGGAGGAAGTCATCACCTGGAAGACTGTGCCATTGCATCAGTCACCCCAGTGTAGCAACGGATTGTGTGCAGAAAAGGGTTAAGTATAGAGATCATGCTGCAGCAGCAGATACCACTCCTTCGAGATAGAAGCAGGGAGCCACAAAGGAACAGAGACCGAGATATCTCAGAAGGCCCTGATTCGGGTGTCACTCCTGAAGCTTGACAAAGAGTCACCGGACTTGAAGTGTTAACTCCATGTACAGATGCTGCCAGACCAGGAGGAACGATGGCTCAGTGGTTAGCGCTGCTGCCTCACAGCACCAGGGACCCGGGTTCGATCCCGCCCTCGGGCGACTGTCTGTGTGGTGTTTGCACATTCTCCCCGTGTCTGCTTGGGTTTCCTCCGCTTGCTCCGGTTTCCTCCCACAGTCCAAAGATGTGCAGGCTAGGGTGGATTGCCCGTGCTAAATTGTCCCATAGTGTCCAGGGGTGTGCAGGTTAGGGTGGATTGGCCATGGGAAATGGAGCCTTACAGGGATGGGTAAGGGGTGAGTCTGGGTGGGATGCTCTTTGGAGGGTTGTTGTGGATTCTAATGGCCCACAGTCTAGGGATTCTGTGACCGGCTGAGAGTCTCTAACACTCTCTCTTTGTGTTTCATTATTGCTGGGCCTTGTGGTAGGCAAACCATGAGTAAGTGGCCGCACTGTTTCCTGCAGGAGTGACTGTGACAGACCGTGATGAAGTGGCCTTCAGAGATGTGGATGTTGCTGTTCTGCTTGGAGCAATGCCCAAGGCACAGGGCGTGGAGAACAACGACCAGTTCAAGTACAATGTTCAGATATTGAGGTCCCAGGGGAAGGCTTTAGACACATACGCCAAGAAGACAGTCAAGGTACAGGGCTGTAATTCCTCACGTTTTATCTCTATAACTGCAGCCCCTCATCCTTTCTGAGCTGCTGATCACTGAGTTTCACCATAAGATGTTGAATTATTTATTTGTCATGGAGAAGTGATGCAGAGCCCAGCCCAGCACCATTCTTGCCAGACCATCATCTCAGCCTCTCACCTGCTGGAACTGGGTTTGGGTTTGTGGGTTTGGGTATCGCTGCAGACACTTCAACCTTCACTATTTAACTGTGCTCTACACTGGTTTGGTGAGACCCTCAGTCCAATGGGCAATGGGGAAAGGGCTACAAATGTTGGGTTCACCTTCTCAAGCCTCTTCTGCACTGAGCCCACATTGCACAGCTTGTTGGTGATATTAAACCTAGAGACTGGGAGCCTGTCAGAATAGGAACTGGTCAGTGCTCCCCCATTGGTCAGTGCTCCCCCATTGGTCAGTGCTCCCCTTTTGGTCAGTGCTCCCCCTTTGGTCAGTGCTCCCCCTTTGGTCAGTGCTCGCCATTGGTCAGTGCTCCCCTTTAGGTCAGTGCTCCTCATTGGTCAGTGCAACGCCTTTGTTTAGAGCTCCCCTTTTGGTCAGT
>NC_063374.1:5341787-5345370 GCF_021869965.1 Rhincodon typus | reverse complement strand
TAGGTCAGTGCTCCCCCATTGGTCAGTGCTCCCCCATTGGTCAGTGCTCCCCCTTTGGTCAGTGCTCCCCCATTGGTCAGTGCAACGCCTTTGTTTAGACTTCCCCCATTGGTCAGTGCTCCCCCATTGGTCAGTGCTCCCCCATTGGTCAGTGCAACGCCTTTGTTTAGAGCTCCCCCTTTGGTCAGTGCTCCCCCTTTGGTCAGTGCTCCCCCATTGGTCAGTGCAACGCCTTTGTTTAGAGCTCCCCCTTTGTTTAGAGCTCCCCCTTTGGTCAGTGCTCCCCCATTGGTCAGTGCTCCCCATTGATCAGTGCAACGCCTTTGTTTAGAGCTCCCCCTTTTGGTCAGTGCACCCCTTTTGGTCAGTGCACCCCTTTTGGTCAGTGCACCCCTTTTGGTCAGTGCAACCCCTTCGTTTAGAGCTCCCCTTTGGTCAGTGCTCCCCCTTTGGTCTGTGCTTGCCATTGGTCAGTGCTCCCCTGTTGGTCAGTGCTCCCCTGTTGGTCAGTGCTCCCCCTTTGGTCATTGCTGGCCATTGGTCAGTGCTCCCCCTTTGGTCAGTGCTTGCCATTGGTCAGTGCTCCCCCTTTTGGTCAGTGCTCCCCCTTTTGGTCAGTGCTCCCCTTTTGGTCAGTGCTCCCCATTGGTCAGTGCTCACCATTTGGTCAGTGCTCCCCCACTGGTCAGTGCTCGCCACCCAACTTGGCAGCCCAGCCCTCAGTTTGAGAAGTCCTGGTGCCTGTCATTCACAAGCTGGTTCACTTCTGAAGCAAAGTGAATGAAATTTTCAAGGCTGCATGTGCCGGAGATTCCGAGTGGTGGCTGTCTACAAAGTGGGAACTCAGGAGAGTGATGGGCCAAACAGCCTCCACCCACTCCCCCTAAGTTTCTCGCTGCTGTTCCTTCCTTAAAGATGGTTTCAATCTGAAGCTTGCAATGTATTTTATAGCTGATTGCCGCTGTCTGAATCTCCTGTCAGCCATAGAGATCCACAGCACAGGAAAGGGGCTGTTCGGCCCATCGTATCCCTGCCAGCCAAAAGAGAGTACCTAACCATTCGAATCCTGGTCAGTCTAACTGGAACCTGTACACACAGGCGCAGTGCGAACAGTACAGTGCAGCCTGTTTGGTCAAGAAGCGCCATGACCCGAGCTGTTCATCTTATTCTCTGTGTCTTCCGCACCCCCACTCCCTCCCCCAAACTCTCTCTCTCTCACTCTCTCTCTCTCTCTCGTTGCTGCAGGTTCTGGTGGTAGGCAGCTCTGCCAACACCAAATGCCTCGTCGCCATGATGTCGGCACCCTCCATCCCACCAGCGAATTTCTCGTGCCTGACGCGACTGGGCCAGAACCGAGCTCAGGCCCGGGTAGGTGCCACCTGGAAGAGATGGCGCGCCCGAGGAGCCATTGCCTGTCTCCTCCTGCTACCCCTTCTCCCACCCCCTGGTCACCTCTCCTGACCCCAGCGCAATGCCAGCCCTGAACCCCACCCGTGAACAGGGTCACGCATGCTCATGTCACTGCCTCAGGAGACGTTTCCCGATAGCGGGGACAGAGAAAGAGACCACAAGAGCTCGGACAAACAGCTCAGTCTTCAGAAGGGTTCGAGGAGGATTGGGATGGGGGTATGGGGGGGAGAGAGTTGGAGAGATTTAATTAGGGAATTCCAGAACTTTAGGACTTAGGAAGCTGGAGCGATGGGAATTGGGATGCTCGAGACCGGGAGTGTGAGGAGCCTGGAGGTTTTGCCGGAGGTGGGGTGCGGTTTGTAGGGAACGAGGAGGTTTCAGTGATAGGGAGGAGGGGAAGCTGAGCTCTCTACTGTTGGTGGGCAGGGCGGGAGAGTTGGTGGGAGGTATTGCACAATTGGAGAGGGGTAGGAGGTATCAGAGGGAGTGGTTTCTATGGCAGCTGGGGGAGGTGATGAAGATAGGGAGGGGTTGAGATCCAGCGTGTCTGCAGCATTGCTGTAGGTTACAGAGATACAACATGACTGCGATGTTGTGGGGAGGTCTCGTAGGGCTGGAGGAAGTTCCAAGAGGTAGGGAGGAAGTTTTAAAATCTCACTGTGCGGCAGCACGTAGGGTTCAGGCTTCACGGACGGATGGCTGTGAAATTTCAGGGGATTTTTGTTGGGCTGATAGATAGAGACCGGGGTGGGGGTGGTGGTGGTGAGGTATCAGAGGCAGGGGTTTTCACAATTAGGGGAGGTTACAGAGATCAGGTGGGGGTGGGATCCCCCTGGTGGGGGTGATTGTAGGGCTGGTGGTGGGGGTGGGAGGTTATGAGAGGGTGGTGATGGTGATGAGATCTCAGGGTTTCGATAGAAGTTGTAAGGGGTGACATTATCAGAGCAGGTTACAAAGAAAGGGTAGGCAGGTGGAAGCTGAGGTTGGACGTTTGTTTGGGGAGGGGTTGAGATCTCCGGGAAGCCCGGTGAGGCTGTGTTTGGTGGGGCGCGTGGATTTTGATCGTCTCGAGGTGAGATCCTGGGTTAATGACGCTGACCGTGTCGTATCGCTCCATGGTTGCAGCTGGCCCTCGCCCTGGGGACCGGCTCAGGAGCCGTGCGGAACGTGATCGTCTGGGGCAACCCTTCAGGCACGCAGCACCCCGACATCGAGCACGCCACGGTCACATGTGACTCCCATCCGGTCAGGCTGCAGCAAGCCGAGAGGCTGCCTGGAGACTCCATCACGGTGAGGCACTTGTCGGTGGAGCAGGTGAGTGAAACTCTTTCCCCAGTTCCTGGTGCCATCTGCCTCCCTCGGTGACTGACCTTGTGCTTATTTCGCACTGTCTCTCATTCTCCCTCCTCAGGCTGCCCAGCAGCGAGGGGAAACTGTGATGGGCTGTGCCATGTCGGTTGCCAGTGCCATTTGTGACCATCTGCGGGCACTGTGGTCTGGGACACAGGAGGTACGTTGTCTAACGGGGTGATATTGATGGTATAGACGAAGGGATGGGGGAAATCGGTGACTTTGGATTCACTAATGTATCTCGCCCGAGCTCCCTGCCCAGAGCCCTGTTCCCTCTCGCTTTCCCCGCATTCTGAAGTTTCAAAACACCTGCAGCACCCCATAACAAGACTGAGAGGGCCAAACGGGTGGCAGGGGGAGGGTGGGTGCCTGACGGTGGGGGACACGGGTTTGCTGACTCCATGCTCCTCATTGTGAGAGCGTTGCTGTAATCCTCGTCAACTGCACAGTGGGGAGGAGCAGAGAGTATAATATGTGGGCTCAGTGACATTGCCAATGGTGGTGGTTGGGGCAACGTGAGTACTGGTAATACACACATACATACAGACAGGGAATTTCTATAACCAGCTCCTGGTATCTGAGAAGCAGGAAGGGCTCCTCACAAAATAATTGCACCTGTTTCAACAGCCCACACTGTCTGCCAGTGCTAGCTCCCCATTGGCCCATACCCATTCACTATTGGCCCAGAGTCTCTTGTGTGCCCACGCCCGGTCACTGTGTGCCCACGCTGTCTCACTGTTGACCCATGCTCACTTACTGATGCTTACTGTCTCACTGTTGACCCACGCTCGCTCACTGTTGACCCACGCTCGCTCACTGTTGA
>NC_063374.1:5341386-5341777 GCF_021869965.1 Rhincodon typus | reverse complement strand
GTTGACCCACGCTCGCTCACTGTTGACCCACGCTCGCTCACTGTTGAACCACACCAACAACACACTGTTGACCCACAGTAACTCACCTTTGGTCAGTACTTACTCATTGTTATTCAAGTCTGACCCATTTCTGTCATTTGCAGGGCGAGTTGGTGTCAATGGGAGTCCTCTCTAATGGAAATTCCTATGGAGTTCCTGAGCAGCTTATTTATTCTTTTCCAGTATCTGTAAAGGTACTTACAATACACTTCAGAAACTTGAGTTCATAATGCAGACTAAACCTCAGACAGCCATTTTGACTGAGCCTCGCACTGTCGGAGGGTCAGTGCTGAGGGCGCGCGGCACTGTCGGAGGGTCAGTGCTGAGGGCGCGCGGCGCTGTCGGAGGGTCA
>NC_063374.1:5340136-5341376 GCF_021869965.1 Rhincodon typus | reverse complement strand
GTCGGAGGGTCAGTGCTGAGGGCGCGCCGCGCTGTCGGAGGGTCAGTACTTTGTAAAAATTTATTCCCTCCTAGGCCTATGGGAGTCATTGGTCAGGCCAACATTTGTTATCTCTCCCTAAGGGCCGTTGAAGCAGTGTGTCCTGCTTAGCCATTACAGAGGTCAGGTAAGAATGTGCTTGGCGGTGCTCCTGTTGATGTCTGTGGAGTTATTACCATGTTAAAGGCAGTGTAGCAATGCGCACTATCACTGTGTGTTAGAAATGAGCACTGGCAAATTAATCCCTGTGTCCTAATGCTGCCAAAGAAGGAATAACTGGGAGACAGGTTTGACTGTGACGCACTCAACAGTCGACTTGCCTGCCTGAGCTGGCAGTGGAACGTGTTCTTGAAGGGATACCAAGTGTATGGTGGCTCAGTCATAGACACCAGTGTGCCCACTGTACGGTGCCATCTACTCACAGGCTGTCTCTGCTTCCAGGATGGAAATTGGCAGATCGTGCACGGCCTGAGGGTTTCTGATGACTCCTGGTTAATGATGGCCCAGTCAGCTCAGGAGCTGCTCAAGGAGCGGGAGAGAGCCGTGAGAGCACTGGCGAGGAGTAAGTACATGCCCCTGCGTTGCTGGGAACACCCCCCCCCTCAATCCCCTCCGAGGGGAAAGCACAGTGCAAATGGAGGCAGACAACCTGATAGCCCTGACCCTGGTCAGTGAGGGATTTCCCACTCTACTCTCTCAATGTGTCATTCCATTCCAGTGACAGCGAATGGTCCTCAGTGCCTGCACCCTGCAGTTCCATCGTAACAGAGATAGGCCAGTTCTGTGTAGAACACAGTTTACAACAATTCCCTGGCTGTACACAAGTTGACTGTTTCTAAAAGGGGAAATGTTGCTTTTCATCTCGCACTCATCAGTATCAAACGAAAGAATGACAAAATTCAAACACTTACACAACAGGAGAAGAGGGTGCTGATTGGTGAGTCAACTCTATTTGCCTAGACAGAGAAAGTAACAGGGTATTAACAGCTCCCTAAACTCCCCGGTATTTCCAAATCATCAGTGCAATGCATTCTGTTTGTTTGCAGAGAACGGCTCCCTGCATATGAACAAAAGTTGTTTCTAACATGTGTAAACAAACCACATGAGACTACAAGGTGCAGAGCTGGATGAACACAGCAGTCCAAGCAGCATCAGAGGAGCAGGAAGGCTGACGTTTCGGGCCTAGACCCTTCTTCAGAAA
>NC_063374.1:5332862-5340036 GCF_021869965.1 Rhincodon typus | reverse complement strand
TTAGCACGGCCAATCCACCCTAACCTGCACATCCCTGGGTACTATGGGGCAATTTAGCACGGCCAGCCCACCCTAGCCTGCACATCTTTGGACTGTGGGAGGAAACCGGAGCTCCCGGAGGAAACCCACGCAGACAGCGGGAGAATATGCAAACTCCACACAGACAGTCGCCCAAGGGTGAGGTCGAACCCGGGTCCCTGGCGCCGTGAGGCAGCAGCGCTAACCACAGTGCTAACTCATCACCTGTCTCCTCAATGCCTGTCCACCAGCTAAACTTCCTGAGAGTGATGACATACTGTAATTGCCTGGGTGAGTGCAGCTCCAACAACACACATGAAGTTTGACACCATTTAGGATAAAGGAGGCCCCTGGATTAGTGTGCCATCTATCACAAACACATATGAAGTGGGAGCAGGACTAAGCCATTTGACCCCAAATCTGCTCCATCATCAAATAAGATCATGACTCACTTAATTATTCCATAGTCCCGTCTACCCCTGATAACCTTCATCCTCTTTACTTATCAAGAATCTATTTACTTAGGTCATCCTCTATTTGGCAAATACCATCATTGGTGTTTCCCATCAGTGGTAACTGTGGAGAAGGATGTGGAAGCTACAGAACTTGGGGAAATAAATAGCGATGTCTTGAAAAGTCTCTGTATTACAGAGGAGGAGGTGCTGGATGTCTTCAAACACATAAAGGTGGATAAGTCCCCAAGAGCCTAGAACTCTGTGGGAAGCTACGGAAGTGATTTCTGGGCCCCTGGCTGAGATACTTGTATCATCCATAGCCACAAGTGTGCTGCTGGAAGACTGGAGGTTGGCTAACGTTGTACCATTATTTAAGAAAGGTGGTAAGGAAAAGCCAGGGAACTATTAACCGGTGAGCCCGATGTCAGTCATGGGTAAGTTGTTGGAGGGAATCCTGAGGGACAGGATTTACATGTATTTGGAAAGGCAGGGACTGATTAGTGATAGCCAACATGGCTTTGTACGTGGGAAATCATGTCTCACTAACTTGACTGAGTTTTTTGAAGAAGTGACAAAGAAGATTGATGAAGGCAGAGTAGTAGGCACTGTCTGCATGGACTTCAGTAAAGCGTTTGACAAGGTTCACCATGGTGGACTGGTTAACGAGGTTAGGCCACATGGAATACAGGGAGGACCAGCAATTTGGATACAGAACTGACAGAAGGTGGTGTGGAAGGGTTGCTTTTCAGACTGGAGGCCTGTGACCAGCGGTGTGCCACAAGGATTGGTGCTGGGTCCACTGCGTTTTGTCATTTATATAGGAGGTATGGTTAGTAAGTTTGTAGATTACACCAAAATTGGAGGTGTAGTGGACTGCGAAGGAGGTTACCTCAGAGTTAAATGGGACCTTGATCAGATGGGCCAATGGGCCAATGGGCCAATGGGCCGAGGAGTGGCAGATGGAATTTAATTTAGATAAATGTGAGGTGCTGCGTTTTGGAAAGGCAAATCAGGGCACGACTTATGCACTAAATGGTAAGGTCCTGGGGAGTGTTGCTGAACAAAGAGACCTTGGAATGTAGGTTCATAGTTCCTTTGAAAGTGGAATCGCAGGTAGACAGGGCGGTGAAGAAAGTGTTTGGTACGCTTGCCTTTATTGGTCAGAGCATTGAGTATAGGAGTTGGGAGGTCATGTTGTGGCTGTACAGGACATTCGTGAGACCACTTTTGGAATACTTGGAATTCTGGACTCCCTGCTATTGAAAAGATGTTGTTAAACTTGAAAAGATTCAGAAAAGATTTACAAGGATGTTGCTGGGTTTGGAGGGTTTGAGCTATAGGGAGAGGCTGGATAGGCTGGGGTTATTTTCCCTGGAGCGTCGGAGGCTGAGGGGTGACCTTAAAGAGGTTTATAAAATCATGAGGGGCATGGATAGGATGAATAGCCAAGGTCTTTATCCCCAGGGTACAGGAATCCAAAACTAGAGGGGCATAGGTTTAAGGTGAGAGGGGAAAGATTTAAAAGGGACTTAAGAGACAACTTTTTCCCACAAGAGGGTGGTGTGTGTATGGGACGAGCTGCCAGAGGAAGTGGTGGAGGCTGGTACAATGACAACATTTAAAAGGCACCCGGATGGGTACGTGAATAGGAAGGGTTTAGAGGGATATGGGCCAAATACTGGCAAATGAGACTAGATTAATTTAGGATATCTGGTCAGCATGGACGAGTTGGACTGAAGGGTCTGTTTCCATGCTGTTTGACTTTATTAATTAACAAAGCCACCCCACCACCTTTTCCTAGCTTTCTGTCCCTCCTTAATGTCATGTACCCTTGCATATTGAAGTCCCAGTCTAAGTCATCCTACAGCTAGTTCTCTGTATGTCAGATCATATTAATTTCTGTTTGCCCTCTCGGCTTATCAGTTTTGTTTTGAAGCTATGTGCATTCAGATACAGAGCCTACATTTTGTCCTTTCAATACTTTTGTAAACTCTAGATTATCTGTTGATTCACTCATTAACTTGTACTCTCTATCCTTTTCTATTATGGTCTGTTTATTATTCCCCATAATAACTCTTTTCTTTTGCCTCTTTGATTAACCACATCTTCCCAAATTGGACCCTTTTTCCTGCTGGAACAGGCTCCACTTTCCCCAGTACTCGTCCTGGAGAATCCACTTCTCTCACATTGGTCTTTGAGCCACGAATTCATTTCTCTCTTGATGTTTGCTGAATGGCAATTTGTACGAGGCTTGGGTACGAATCCAAGATTAGTACCTTTGAGGTTCTGCTTCTTGATTTGATGCCTGGCTCCTCACATGATTGAGCAGAACCTTTCTTCATAGCTCTGTCCATGTCATTGTTTATATGTATTTACCACCGATGAGCAGACCCTCCCACTGCAAATTCTTTTCTAGCCCTGAGGAAACATCTCAAACATCCCAGCCTATCCATATCTCTCCCCATAACTCAAACCCTGGTAAATCTCTTCTGAACTCTCTCCAGCTTAATAATATTCAGTGGAGCCACACTCTTCCATGGAGAGAACAATGCCAATCCCCCTCAGGCATATGTCCCTTGCTTCCACTGACTGTCCTAGAAATGGTTGTCTGAGATGGTGTAGAGGGAGTTTTGCAGTGCATCAAACTCTGTGCTGGGCAGTTAAAATTGAAATTAAATCCCATCGCCACTTCAAGAATACGATTAAAACTGGACACTGTTTGTTACTGGATTCCCTTTTCTGTCTGCAGGTAACCTCTGAGGGCTTCATTCTGGGACCCAACAGATTGATCGGAGATTCAGAGGCAAGCTGAAGGATGAGTACACTGATGGGAGACACTGCCATTCTGTTCACATCCCCCACCCACCCTGACATCTGAACATTTGGTTTTATTCACTCGTGGGACATCGCTGGCCAGTCAGCATTTGCTATCCGCCCCTAGTTGTCCTGGGGAAGGTGGTGGTGAGCTGCCTTCTTGAACTGGTGCAGATAGACCCACAGTGACATGACACCTGAAACAGCCCAATATGAATCACCATGATATTCAGTCCAAAGGCATTGCACCAAACTGTGGAACTGTGCAGGTTAATGTTCCCCAGGACAGTCTGGGCAAGTGCACCAGGAGCTATCCTTGCTGTAGTGACCATGTTCCAACAGCACAATGAGCTGCTACACAACAGATGATTAGGATCAATTAAGACTCTGGAAAGATGCAGATGCATTCCTCCTCCTCCACCCCTCCTTACCCCATTCCACACTTGCACACACACACATACACATTCTCTTACATACATGCACGCACGCACGCACACATTGAATCATACACACACGCATGTTCGCGCGCGCGCACACACACACACACACACACACACACACACACACACGTCATCGAGTCATAAAACACAGAACCAGACCCTTCGGTCCAACTTGTCTGTGCTGACCAAGTTTCCGAAACTAAACTAGTCCCACTTGCCTGCGTTTGGCCCATATCCCTCTCAACCTTTCCTATTCATGTACCAAATACCTATTAAATGTTGTAATTGTCCCTGCCACTTCCTCTGGCAGTTCATTCCAGACATGTACCACCCTCTGCGTAAACTAGTTGCCCCTCAAGTCCATTTTAAATCTTTCTCCCTCTCACCTTAAACCTTTGCCCCTCAAGTTTTGAATTCCCCTTACCCCGGGGAAAAGACTTTTTTTATTCATCTTATCTATGCCCCTTGTGATTTTGTAAACCTCTACAAGGTCACCTCTCAATCTCTGATGGTTCAGGGAAAAGAGTCCCAGGCAATCCAGCCGCTCCTTATAACTCAAACCTCCCAGTCTCAGTAGCATCCTGGTAAATCATCTTACCAAACCTGGGTTCCTGCCCAAAAAGTGTCTCTGTCCCTTCCCAGCTGCCACTCGCCAGTCCAATGCACAGCCTGGTTCAGTGCATGCCTTGCTCCGTTGGGAGTTTTACAGCCATCTTACAGGACTCAGTCTAACAGGGTCAAATTGTGTTGTGAGATGCTGCTGAGCCACTGCCAGTCCAGGTCACCAGTGATTTGGGAGCCTGTTTGCTGCTTGTCAGTGCCGTAATAAAAGACTGTCCACCCCGCAATAGCGTGCTGTCTCATGCCGTGCTTGCGAGTTGGATCATTCACACAGAGATTGAATCATGAGCTGAACTTCCTATCCCGTTCAGAAACAAGCGCTTGCGTTTCCCTCAGCGTCTTTCGTGACCTCAGGACGTCCAGGAACTCTTTCACCGCCAGTGAGATACTCTGTGCCAACCATGATCCCAAACTAAACTAGTTCCACCTGCCAGCTCTTGGCCCATATCCCTCCAAATATTTCTTATTCATGTCTTTTAAATGTTGCGACTGTATCCTCATCCACCGCTTTCTCTGGAAGTTTATTCCACGCACAAACCACTCTGCAAAAAAAAATTGTCCCTCATGTCTTTTTTTTAAATCTTTCCCCTCACACCTTAAAAATGTGCCCCCTTGTCTTGAAATCCCCCACCCTAGGGAAAAGACATCTGCCATTCAGCTTATCTGTGCCCCTAATGATTTTATAAACCTTTATAAGGTCACCTCTCAACCTCCTACGCTCCAGTGAAAAAAGTCCCAGCCTATCCATATCTCTCCCCATAACTCAAACCCTGGTAAATCTCTTCTGAACTCTCTCCAGCTTAATAATAATCTTCCTTTAGCAGGGAGGCCAGAACTGGAGACTGTACACCAGAAGAGGCCTCACCAACGTCCTGTACAACCTCAACATGACGTCCCAGCTCCTATACTCAAAGGTCTGAGCAATGAAGGCAAACGTGCTAAACACCTTCTTAACCATCCTGTCTACCTGTGACGCAAACTTCAAAGAATTATGTACCTGAACCCTTAGGTCTCTCTGTTCTACACCACTGCCCAAGGCCCTACTTTTAATTGTATAAGTCCTGCCTTTGTTTTTTTTCAAGATGTAATTTTTTTTTTTCCCAAAATCAGTGCCTGATCTATTTCTTAACTTTGTCCACCCCACACTAATTCGGTCACCCTTAACTCCCACACACCCACCAGAAATCTAAATATCCCAGTGATTCGAGTTTCTGATTCTAAGTCCTAGCAGGTTTTCTTTTGGTGGGTGGGAGAAAGTTGCAGATTTCCTCTGCCCTCTCTGTCGGAAAGCGGTTCCTGATATCTCCCGCTCAGTGGCTACGGATCTCAACTTGAGGATCTGCCACGCACCACCGTTTCTGGATGCCCCACCCCCCAATCTGCCACTGAATAGGGTCGATAGAGAAACTATTTAATCTGAGAAGCATAGAGCAAAAGAGCAGGAGTTGGCCATACGGCCCTTCAAGTCTGCTCTGCCGTTCAATGTGATCATCTGACTCAGCCCCCTATTCCTGCTTCCCCCTGCTTCCCAAAACCCTGTGATCTCTTTAGCCCTAAGAACTATATCTAACCCCTTCTTGAAAACATTCAATATTTTCGCCTTGACTTCTTTCTGTGGCAGAGAATCCCAGAGGTTCCCCACTCTCTGGGTGAAGACATTTCTCCCCATCTCAGTCCTAAATGGCCCACCCCACAATCCTTAGGCTGTGACCCCCTGGTTCTGGACTCCCCGGGTCATCGGGAACATCCTTCCTGCATTGACCCTGTCTGGTCGTGTTAGAGTTTTATAGGTTTCTCTGACGTCCCCCTCATTCTTCTAAAAACTCCAGTGAATACAGTCCTAACTGATCCAGTCTCGCCCTTGATTATCTTATACCCCTCGATTAGATCACCTGTTAAATCTTTGCAACCAAGGGAATATGAGCCTGGTCCCGACCCGAAACGTCAGCTTCCCTGCTCCTCTGATGCTGCCTGGCCTGCTGTGTTCCTGCAGCCCCACACTGTGTTATCTCAGATTCTCCAGCATGGGCAGCTCTTACTGTCTCTGAGCCTGGTCTGTGCTCCCTCTCGGCCAGGATCGATTTGGGTTTAATGCTGACAGTTTTCTGTCTCACTCCTGCCACAGCATCTTGCAGTCGAACAAAAGATTTGGAGATGTGGGAGGTTACGCTCAATGGCACGGATCGGGAACAAGGTGTGGTAAAGCTGGCGCTGTGCGCCCCCTGTAGGTCATCCCACAGCCCATTCAGTCATGGGCATCGTTACAGCCAAACTTAATCAGGTTGGCTGGTACTCTCTCATGAGACGGGTCCTCTGCCGTTGGGCACTGATGTCCCTGTTCCCTCGTCCTCCCAGGAGTTGGGCGTAGAGGTCCTGGGAACAAGAGGCACAGAGCAGCTGTGACCACATCCTGTCAAGGAAGGGTCAAAGAGAGGGAAACGGGAGGGTGGGAGAATGTCCTCACTGCCTTCTGCAGGAAAACAATGCAGATCAGTCTGCCCCAGGATGTAGACTTGGGGGGGCACAATGAAGAGGTTATGTTTCATTTCCAAACTCCTGGAGGATTCACAACGGACGGAGCAGTTTTACTGGTTGGGAAATACGGCAGCTAGTTTTGTGCACAGCACGATCTCACTCGATAATGTCCCAGATACTTGGCTTCTAATAATAATTTAGGGCTGAACTCCATCAAACACTCCCAGGACAGGGACAGCACGGGGTTAGATACAGAGTAAAGCTCCCTCTACACTGTCCCCCATCAAACACACCCAGGACAGGCACAGCACGGGGTTAGATACAGAGTAAAGCTCCTTCTACACTGTCCCC
>NC_063374.1:5331188-5332852 GCF_021869965.1 Rhincodon typus | reverse complement strand
ACGGGGTTAGATACAGAGTAAAGCTCCTTCTACACTGTCCCCCATCAGACACTTCCAGGACAGGGACAGCACAGAGGGTGTGATACTGAGGCAAGATTCCTGTGCACTCTGCATTTAGCCAAAATACAGACTTTGTTGACCTGCCTCTGTTATCACACTGTGAACTGTCTTCATTTCCCAATCTTTGGTTTCATGTCATTTTGAACAAATGTTGGGAATGTAACCTGCTGACAGCAGATGGTGCTGTGAGACTGCTCTGGTTCCTCCTGGACTGACTGACTCACTTACTCACTCCCAGAGCTGTCAAATGGCTCATTTCCCAGTGATGCTCGGGGAAAACGGTGAACTTGAGGTTGTGTCGTTGTACAAGCAGTGCAGAAGCCCACGGGATTTGAGTTTGAACCACAGCAGGGCAGCTGGGAATTAAAACAAAGAACTGCCCACACTGGAAATCCGGAAGGAAGGCAGACATTACTGGAGAAACTCTGCAGGTTCAGCAGCATCTGGAGAGAGAAGCAGAGTTAATGCTTTGAGTCATAGAGTCATACAACATGGAAACAGACCCTCCATTCCAACTCATCACGCATTGACCCGATATCCCAATCTGATCTAGTCCCATTTACCAGCATTTGGCCCATATCCCTCTAAACCCTTCCTATTCATGTACTCATCCAGATACCTCTTAAATGTTGTAATTGTACCAGCCTCCACCACTTCCTCTGGCAGCTCATTCCATACACGCACCACCCTCTGTGTGAAAAAGTTACCCCTCAGGTCCTTTTAAATCTTTTCCCCTCTCACCTTAAACCTGTGCCCTGTAGTTTTGGACTCCCCCACCCTGGGGAAAAGACCTTGTATGTTCACCCTTATCCATGCCCCTCATGATTTTATAAACCTCTATAAGGTCACCCCTCAGCCTCCGACGCTCCAGGGAAAATAGCCCCAGCCTATTCAGCCTTTCCCTATAGCTCGAACCCTGCAGTCCCAGCAACATCCTTAAGTCTTTTCTGCACCTTCTCAAGTTTAACAACATTTGGAATTCTGCATACAATTCTAAAGTGGCCTCGCCAATGTCCCATACATGACGTCCCAACTCCTTCACTCAATGTACTGCCCAATGAAGGCAAGCATGCCAAAAGCATTTTTGCCTTCCCTTCAAGGAACTATGCACTTGCAGCCCTAGGCCTCTTTGTCCAGCAACACTCCCCAGGACCTTACCATTAAGTGTATAAGTCCTGCCCTGATTTGCCTTTCCAAAAAGCAGCACCTCACATTTATCTAAATTAAACTCCATCTGCCCCTCCTCGGCCCATCATCAGAACTATTAGATGCTGCCACACCTGCTGAGTTTCTCCAGCACTTTCTGGTTTTGTTTTAGCTGGGGATGAAATTGAATTCGTATAATTTTAACAAAGACCTGAAAGTCATGGTCAATTGTCATAAGACCTCATCTGGTTCACCAGATCCCTTTTGGGGAGGGGAATTCTGTCACCGTAACCCAGTCTGGGCCTACATGTAACTCCAGACTCCACAGCGATGGGGATGTCTGTGACCTGCTCTCTAAAGAACAGGAAACCACTTGTTCAAGGGGCAATGAAGGACAGGCACCAAATGCAGTACTTTGCAATCAATGCACCTCTCAGTCTCATCCCAGGCCTAAATCT
>NC_063374.1:5330467-5330688 GCF_021869965.1 Rhincodon typus | reverse complement strand
GACTCTCTCTCTCTCTCACACACACGCACACGCTCAGACACTCTCTCACACACACGCACACGCTCAGACACTCTCTCTCTCACACACACATGCACACGCTCAGACACTCTCTGCCTCACACACACGCACACGCTCAGACACTCTCTGTCTCACACACACGCACACGCTCAGACTCTCTCTCTCTCACACACACGCACACGCTCAGACACTCTCTCTCTCAC
>NC_063374.1:5329444-5329657 GCF_021869965.1 Rhincodon typus | reverse complement strand
CTCTCACACACACGCACACGCTCAGACACTCTCTCTCTCACACACACATGCACACGCTCAGACACTCTCTGCCTCACACACACGCACACGCTCAGACACTCTCTGTCTCACACACACGCACACGCTCAGACACTCTCTCTCTCACACACACGCACACGCTCAGACACTCTCTCTCTCACACACACGCACACGCTCAGACACTCTCTCTCTCAC
>NC_063374.1:5322218-5329344 GCF_021869965.1 Rhincodon typus | reverse complement strand
GACCCTCCGACAGCGCGGCGCTCCCTCAGCACTGACCCTCCGACAGCACCTTCCAGAGTTTGGTTTCCAAAATCAATCCCACCCCACCCTCTGAGTGAACCCTTTGTACATTCCGCTCAACTCTTGAATGAACGCACTGAGGAAGATTCAGACCCCACTGTGCAATCAGAATTCTTTTATTAGTTTCGAGATGAGAGGGCACGTCCAACTCCTGCCTCCCACAACAGAGCACAGGCCCTCTGTGTGCTGGGTGCTGGGCATTGACTTGAAACAAATCTTTCTTCCTGCTCGCACCTTGGCCTTTCTCAGCCGCCCTGCGTGTTTTCGCCTTCAGTCCCTTGAAAGAGCGTCGGTGTGGAACTTGCCTCTTTGTCCAACCATCAGTCCTCGTGGCTTCCCTTAGCTCTCGTCACAACCCTCAGTCCTTTTCTCTTGGAAGTATCACGTTGGATTTCCAGCCCCGACCTCTTGGCTTGTTCCCGGGCTGGCAAGGGGTGGCGTGTCAGTGGAGGAGGCTGAGGGCTTTGGCCACCTTCGCTCGCACACTGGGCACCGGGTCCTGCAGCATGGCCACCACATCCGAGCAGATGTTGCTGTTGGCCGCGGCCTGGTGGTACTTCGTGGGCAGCTTCTGGATCAGGCAGGCGACGAAGATGACGGCGTTGCCGCGGATCTCAGGCAGCAGGCTCTTGAAGAAGGTGGCTCCCACCGCCAGGTAGATGCTGACCTTGGCCGGGAAGTCCTCGGCCACCAGCTTGGCCAGAGAGTTGAGGAAGGCCCAGTAGTCGAGCTCCACGCCGTCGGTCAGCTCGCAGTGGAAGAGGGAGCTCAGGCTGTCGGAACCCACCAGAGGCCCAGCCGAGCGGAGCGCGGCCTTGCAGGCTTCCACCACCTCCTCGCTGCCATCGTTCAGGTGCAGGATGAGGCTGACCAAGCTGGCATGGACCTGCTCCACATAGATCTGCCTCAGGTCCCCCCTGCCGAAGCGGGATAGGCTGCCGAAGAGCCGGAAGGCCCCGCAGCGCACGCGGTCGTCGGGGTGCTCGAAGAGAGGCTGGGCGGCCAGGATGACGTCGGCAAGTAGGCCGTGGACCTGGCCTTCATCCAGCAGCGCCATCAGGCGGACCAGGCCACCCATGGCCTCCAGCTTGATGAGGTCACGGGGGTCCTCGCCGCCGCTGATGCCGGTGACCATGGCGCCCACCAGCCTGGAGGCGTACAGGCCCACCTTGCCTGTGTCCCCGTCTGCCACGTTGCCCAGGGCCTGGACACTGAGTAGCCTGACGATCGGCACCACGTCCTCGGCGCAGCTCAGCAGGCTGGCCAGCAGCACATCGGTGAGCTGCAGCTCGCAGGCCACAGGCTCACCCAGGAGCTCGCCCAGAAAGGCTGCCAGCGTCACCCTCTGCGACTTGGGAGCGCCGGGCAGGGCGGAGGCGAGCTGGTGAGTGATGGAGGCCAGCTGCGGCTTGACGTGGTGGGCCACGGCGCAGGCCAGCAGGGCCACTCCCTCGTGGTGCCTCTCCGAGCTCCTGAGCAGGGCCCAGCCCCCAGACTCCTCCATGGCGTTGACCACGCTCTCCGTGCGGGCCACCGCCATCACCGCCTTCAGGGTCTCCATCGAGTAGTTGCAGACATCCACGGTGCTCTGCTTGGGGCGCGGTGAGAGCTTCCAGTCCCTGGGGTTGCCAGCGTTGAAGAGCTCCTTGGGGAACTCCACCCCGACGCTGGAGCTGAGGTGGAGCAGCAAGGTGCTGAAGAGCTGGGCGTAGAGGCCCCTGACGGGCCCAGCCGACTCCGGGTTCAGCAGCATCTCGCTGAGGGCACAGATGATGGCCAGGGGCTCCAGGGCCGAACACACAGCCCCGCTCTTGTGCACCGGGGACCCAGCTGCCCGGTCGACGGGCACCAAGTGTTTGCCCAAGGCCTCCAGCAGCAGCTCCATGCAGCGGAAGGACAGAGTGGCCTCACCGGCCAGCGCCCGCCAGATGTCACAGGTGTACCTGTCGAAGGGCAGCGGCGTGCACAGCAGGCAGGAGATGACCTCGGCGGTGTTCTGCGACGCCAGGACGCAGATGAAGTGCACCATGGACAACTTGACCTGCTCCCCGGTGATCCACTGCAGCCGGATGTAGAGAGCCTTGAGGATCTCGGAGATGTGGCCCTCCAGCACGGAGCCGCAGGATCGGATGACGGTGTTCATGACGATGGAGGCAGCGCTGGAGCAGCTGACATGGTGGTCATCCAGGCCCTCGAACAGCACAAAGAGCAAGGTGCTGACCTGCTCCTGGGGGAGGCGCCGCGCGATGACTTTGGCCAGGTCTGAGCAGACCCTCAGCAGCAACTGGCTCTCCGACTGGTCCAGGCGGGTACCGATGGCCTTGAGGTGCTCCACCAGCTCGTCGACGTCACCCTCCCGCAGCCCGGCGTAACGCAGGTGGATGTAAAACAGGGTGTAGATGCTGCCCATGGCTAGCTGCCGCACCCTCAGCACTGGGTCGGTGCACCTGGGCACCAGCCGCCCCACCATGGTGCCCAGGTGGCTGAACTCCACCTCCGAACGCAGCACCATCTTCTCTAGGTAGAGGACGGTCAGCTTGGCGGTGATGTCCAGCGCCCGCTCCCGCTCCTGGTCCCGGGTGGAGATGACCCAGCCCTCCACGTGCTTGAAGACGGCCTGCAACCCATCGGGGGAGAGCACATGCATCAGGATCTCGTTAAGCAGGCCCTGGAGGGCCGCCATCGTCTCACGGTACAGGCTCTCGCGCTCCTTGTCCTCCTCCCCCTCTTCCCTGGCCTTCTCCAGGGGCTGTAGGCCCAGCACGCTATCCAGGCAGGTCTTGATCAGCTCGGTCACGTAGGCCCGGTTGACCAAGGGCTCCAGTTTGATGAGGCACGTGCAGGCGGTCATGGCCATGTGGCGGACTGGGGTCTTGAGCTGGGCCCTGGGCTCGGCCTTGATGAGACCCTGCATGGTGGCCAGGAGTTCGCCCCTCCGGGCGAAGGGGTAGGATTGGCGCCATCGGTTGGCGTACACGGCCTTGGCAATCAGGGTCACGGCCTTGATCAGGCTCAGCTTGATCATCGGGTCTTTGGTCTCCACCTTGATGCCCAGCACCTTGGTGTTGGAGAGGCTGACGACGTGCTGCAGGATGCCACTTTCCAGCCGGGGCATCAGGAGGTCCTCGGGCGCGTAGAGCGCCACATAACCGTAGCACAGGATCAGCGTGCTCTTCATCTTCTCAATGTCACCGTCCACCTTCTCCATTAGGCTGTTGAAGAAGCTGACCGTCTTTTTCAGGACGTCCAGCCTGACAAACTCCTCCAGCCTCGCCAGGGTCTTGTCGAAGTGGGTCATGGCGCAGAAGCCAATGCCAATGGCCACCCCCTCGCGCTCCAAGGCCTCGCCATGTTGGACGCTCAGCAGCATTTCCTGGAGCTGCTGGTGGATGGTCTCAATGCTCTGGGTGTGCTGCAGGACGATGCCGAGGCACTTGTAGAGGAACTGCTTCTCCTGAGAGACGCGGGCGTATGCCACGGGGGCGCTCTGCCAGGCGTTGATCTGGTTGGTCATCTCCTCGCCCAGGCGGCAGGTCCAGCGGGTATCTCCGACCGCCTCCACCGTTTGGAAGAGGAGGAGCAGCAGATTCTTCTCCCACTGCTGCTGGGCCACCGTTTCCTCGCTGTGTTCAGCCACATACCTCAGTAAGGTGGGCATCTCAGCTGCCCAGAGGCTCTCCAGCGCCGGGTGGATGGTGGGGCCCAGGGCCAGCAGGAGCCGGAGAGCGGCTGACCCCCGGTGCTGCCCCTCATAGGGCAGGGAGGTGGCCACCAGGAGGCGGGCCACCAAGGCCTGAGGGGACGGCAGGCTAGGCCGCTTGTCGTAGTTGAGCTCAAAGAGCTCGAGGCCCGTGTGCCGCTTCCCAGACACCAGGAGCACCAGGGCGCGGCAGACGGCCGCCAAGGCATGGGTATAGTGCACTGGCGTCACATACTCCAGCAGCAAAGGCCACAGCATGGGGATCAGCCTGTCGGACCCGGCCATCCTGGTCAACAGACCCTCCGCCACCTCCTTCAGCTCGTCGTCCGTTACCTCTCCGGCCTTGGCCGGGAGCCGCGGTTCGGCCAAGGCGCACTGCCAGACCACAAACTCCACCGCGGCGCCCCCTCCCTCCAGCTCCAGGTACCCGTGGTCGGCTAGGGCCTCGATGAGCTCCAGCAGTGCCCTCTTGACGCGGTTGGCGGGGTCCTGAAGGGGAGCCTTCATGCCGGCCAAGATGGCAGCCCTCCTGCCCTCCAGGGACTGGTGCTCCGTCACCACCAGGTGTCTGAGGACGGCGAGGGTGCCCAGGCGGTTCCGCTCGCTGTTGGCCAGCTTGTGGACCAGGAACCTGAGCACCGAGTCCGGGGAGGCCCGGGTCGCCAGGGAGAAGCAGGTGAGCAGCTCCTCTCGGTTACTGGGCGCCAGCTCGCTCTCTGGGTCGGCTGGCTGGCAGACCTGGTGGTGGAGCGGGTTCAGCAGGCCATCCACCTGGGGCTCCAGGGCCCTCGGGTCAGCCCGGCGTGCCACCTCCAGGACCCGGTGCAGGAAGTGGCTGACGTGGAAGGGCTCCTGCTGTTTCTTGTAGAGCGAGAGGACAGCAGGCAGCAGCTTGGGCAACTCCTCCTGCAGCTTCTGGCTGCCCATGACCTGCACCATGTCGCCCAGCGTGGCCAGAACCTCCAACCGCAGCCTGGGGTCCTTGAGCGGTAGCCAGACGTTGAACAGCGTGTCGTAGGCCGCGTGGATCTCGCGCTGGAAGGAGCCCTTCTTCAGCGACGGCTCCGTCGGCATCTCCTGGTGCTGGAGGACGCTGCGGCTGAGCAGGCCCAAAGCCGAAGCCAAGGTGAGCCTCATCCTGTCTGTCTTGGCGTGGTTCAGCATGGGGATGAGGGCCTCGAACGTGGCGGCCAGGTACGGTGCCATGCCGCTCCCATTGGCTAGGGCCAGGCGCGCCACAGTCCGTACAACGGAAGCATCCGGCAGCCTGTTGGCCTTGAAGCTCCTCAGCGTCTCGTCCAGGACCTCCTCAGTGTAGCTGCCTCCCAGGGCCACCAGCAGGTCGCTGTAGGCCACCTTGGAGGCCTCGCTCAGGGCCTCGTCTGGCCGCACCAGCTCCTGAGCTGCCGCCGCCACCAGCTTCTTGGCCGTCAGCTCGCTGACCCGGTCGCCAGCGTCCTCCGCCACCAGCCTCATGGCCTGCAGGATGACGGCCCGGTGCTCCTCCTCCAGCTGGCTGTGCTTGCTCAGGTAGTGGAGGCAGGAGGTGAGCAGCAGCTCCGTGTGGTGGGCCCCCAGCTCCCGGAGCGACTGCACAATCTGCCGACGCACCCCCTCGTCCCTGTCGAAGGCCGCATCCCGCAGCGCCTTGAGCGAGTTCTCCACGCTGCAGCCGGCCATTGCTCCCTCCGCCGTCCCTTTCTGGCTATCGTAGTCTTCCCCCCCTCCCCCAACCCCAACCCCCTCTTCGCCGCCGACTTCCACCTTCAGCGCCTTCCCCTCCCTTTCACCTCCGCTTCAGAATTCTCCGTCTAATCTACAGCTCCACCGCATTGATAGGCCGACGGCGTAGGCCTCAGGCTTCGGCCCTGCCGCGCAGTTGCGTGAAGGGGAGCTCCTCCTTCAGAATCCTCTCGCGCGGAGCTCTCTCGGGCTTCGGAATCGGCCTGTCTTTGTTCTTATTTGGCTTTCAGCCCGCTTCGCTAGCCTCATCGAAATTTGCGTGCCCACTCCTCAGCGTCTGTCCCCTGCTCTCGACCTTGCAGTCCTGTTTTGCTGCTTCAGTGTACCTCCTTTCCCGTATTCTCTTTCTCTCTCTCTCTCTGCACCAAACAGCCTCCTTTCTCCCATTCACCGACCCCCCCCCCCCCCAAACTAACCCCTCATTTACCCCCCCTCTTCCCCCCCTTCAGATCGATTGGAATTATCAGACACCAGGCCAGACCTCCCTTCCCCCCCACCCCCTCCCTCCCCAAATTGTCCTCCTGGCAGGGGGTTGATCTTGAGATCTCTTGCTTTGCCCCCACCCAATGCCTCTTTAGGTCCTGCCCTTCTGAGGGGGCGATCTCCTCGCTTGTAGGCCTCAGCCTTGGGAGGGGCTCCCGCTTCAGAAATCTCTCCTGAATTCCTGGGTGGGGAGTTCGTCGGTGTCTGCTTCCTGAACTCCCCCCCCCCGCACGGTTGCCCCTCTGAGGTGGCTACACCGCGAGAGGGGGGCCCTGACGGATTTCACCCACCCCCTTTTTCTATCTCGGCCCCCCTCCACCCTCCCCCCCCACCTCTGGTCACTTGTTGACCATCACTATGCACTTGCCCATACCCCGACGCCTAATATTTCTTGGCCAAAGTTATCTGGCCCATCCCCCGCTGCTCCATTCCCCGCCTCAAACCCTCATCCCTCACCAAAGCCTACCCCCACCTCACATCCTCCTGTGTGACCATGCACCTCAGTGTGAGGTCATGGCTGCACTTGTGAGGTTGGAGGGATTTAAAATGGCTGCCCATGAACCTCTCCAGGCAGCTGGCCCAAAGGAGAGACAACGACCTTCTTGTGAAGCTTAACACACTCTCTCACACACTCACACTCACACACACATACACACACACAATCTCACACAGATACTCTCACACACTCACTCACACACACACTCACTCTCACGCACACAGATACTCTCACACACTCATTCACACACACACACTCACACTCACACTCACACTCACAGAGATTCTCACACACTCACTCTCACACACACACACTCTCACACACATTCATATACACACATTCTTTCTCTCTTTCACATACACGGGCGCGCGCACACACTCATGCACACATTCACGCTCATACACTCACACACACATACACACACACGCTCATACACTCTCTCTCTCACACACACACGCTCAGACACTCTCTCTCTCACACACACGCACACGCTCAGACTCTCTCTCTCTCTCACACACACGCACACGCTCAGACACTCTCTGCCTCACACATACGCACACGCTCAGACACTCTCTGCCTCACACACGCACACGCTCAGACTCTCTCTCTCTCTCACACACACGCACACGCTCAGACACTCTCTC
>NC_063374.1:5316845-5322208 GCF_021869965.1 Rhincodon typus | reverse complement strand
CTCTCTCTCTCACACACACGCACACGCTCAGACACTCTCTCTCTCACACACATGCACACGCTCAGACACTCTCTCCCACACACACACACGCTCACATACCGTCTCTCACACACACACACGCTCATACGCACAGACACGCTCACTCAGTCTTCCCCGCATACACACACACACAACAAACTCACATTCTCTCCTACATGCAGAGAAACACACACTCTCCCTCTCACACCTTACACATAATCACACTCACTTTAACTCATACTCTCATACATATAGTCAGTGTAAAAGCCCTCAGCTGTCCCCCACCTCACCTCTGAAGGGCATGGAGGAGATTTTCCAGGAAGGTTCCAGGGATTTAACGTGGTCTAAAAAATATAGCGTTTCCACATGGTGTTTCAGTTGACACATTCCAGAAGGCATTGGTCAGTGACTTAAACCGAGTCAAAGGAGCAGGAATATGAGGAGAAGGCAGGAGTCATAGATTCATACAGCATGGAAACAGGTCCTTCTGCCCAATATGTCCATGCTGACCAGGTTTCAAATCTGAATTAGTCCCTTTTACCTGTGTTTGGCCCATATCCCTCTAATCCCTTCCTATTCTGGTACAATGACAACATTTCATGGGCATCTGGATTGGTACAAGAACAGGAAGGGGTTAGAGGGATATGGGCCAAATGCTGGCAAATGGGCCTAGATTTATTTAGGATATCAGCATGGACGCGTTGGACTGAAGGGTCTTTTTCTGTGCTCTGTATCTCTATGACTGTGAATGAGAGGGGCAGTGAGAGAGGCAGTTACGGACAGTGAAGCAGACAGAGAGTGAGAAAGAGACAGCAAGATAGAAATAGAGAGATTTAGATAGACAGTCAGAGTCAGAAATTCAATAAGGACAACAAAGAGATCACAATAGAGATAGTGCGAGAGATAGAGTGAGAACACAGAGATAGTGAAAGAGAGAGTAAGGCAGATAGTGAGGAAGAGGCAGAAGGAGAGAGACAAATGGAGACAGAAATAGACTGAAAATAGATTTAGTTGTAGGTTTCATTGTTATGTGTACTCAAGTATGAGGTACCAGTGTACAGTGAAAAGTCTACAATATCACCACATATATCTTAGGTACAAAGTATTTAGGTACAAAATCTTAGTTACAGAAGTAGAAAAATAAAGAAATAAGTTATAAAGTACAGCGCTATAGTCTTCTTAGTATAAAAATGGTAAAAGAAAGTTAAGAAGTCAAACACTACAAAGAGAAGGAAAGAGACAGAGAGAGAGAAAGTGAGGATGAATGTGTGGAATGTATTGTCGGAGAGGGTAGTGGAGTCGGCCTCATAAGGGGCATTTAAGCGGCTATTAGATAGGCATATGGATGGTAGTATAAGGTAGGGGTGGAGGTTAGTTAGACCTCAGGTTTAGGGTAAAAGTTCGGTACAACATTGTGGGCCGAAGGGCCTGTACTGTGCTGTACTGTTCTATGATAGAGTGAGAGGCAGAGCATGAGAGGGAGAAACAGAGACAGTTGGCAGATGGTGAAATTTGAATTCAATAAAAAAGATCTGGATTAAAAAGCTGGTCTAACGGCAACCACATTGATTATTGGAGACACCCAACTGCTGCGTTTGAGGGAAGGGTCTGGTCTGAGCCCACATGTGACTCCATACCTGCAGTGTGGCCTTGACTCTTAATTGCCCTTAGAGCAAGCCACTCAGTTCAAGGTATTACTAGGAATTGATGGTAAATGCTGGGCTCAGTCAGTGATGCCAACATCCCATGAAGGAATGATAAATAATACAGAATCCCGGGGAAAAGGGACTCATAGAATCATGGAATCTCCACAGGGTGGAAGCAGGCCATTCTGGCCCACCGACTGTCCAAAGACCATCCCACCCCTTGCTTACCTGTAATCCTGCAATTCCCACGGCCAATCCACCCTAACCTACACATCCCTGGGCACTATGGGACAATTTAACACGGCCAATCCACCCTAACCTGCACATCCCTGGACACTATGGGACAATTTAGCACGGCCAATCCACCCTAACCTGCACATCTTTGGACTGTGGGAGGAAACCGGAGCACCCGGAAGAAACCCACACAGAAACAGGGAGAAAGTGCAAACTCCACACAGACAGTCGCCCGAGGGTGGGATCGAACCCGGGTCCCTGGAGCTGTGAGGCAGCAGAGACTCTGTCCAGCATTGACCCTCAGAAGTCTGTGCCCACTGGAAAGGGATTCGAGGGAATGTAGTTTAGGGGAGGACCAGGAACCTGGAGGTAGGGTGGTAAAAAAGGGTATGGGAGGTTTTTGATGGCAGTTGATGCAGAGAAGTTAATAATAATAAAGAAGTTAATAATAAACCTGGGCAGCAGGAGGCGAAGTGGGACAGTTAGTATTTGAGGGCAATTGAGCTGATGGAGCTTGCGGTAGATCTCATCAGTGGAAAGTCCCAAGCAAATTCTTTCAGAACAGCACTAAGGGAGTGCCCCCCTGCTGCTCTGAATCTCAGGTTCAATTTCTTGCTGAGTGTTTTGAGTTGTTCCCTGTCTTCCCCCCCCCAGACACTTCCCTCCAATTCAGGAGCAGTTAAATTTTGGCACGACAAACCAGGGCAGGACTTATACACTTAATGGTAAGGTCCTAGGGAGTGTCGCCAAACAAGGATACCTTGGAGTGCAGGCTCATAGTTCCTTGAAAGTGTAGTGGCAGGTAGACAGGGTAGTGAAGAAGGCATTTGGTACGCTTGCCTTTATTGGTCAGAGCATTGAGTATAGGAGTTGGGAGGTCATGTTGAGGCTGTACAGGACATTGGTGAGGCCACTTTTGGAATACTGCGTTCAGTTCTGGTCTCCCTGCTGTAGGAAGGATGTCGTGAAACTTGAAAGGGTTCAGAAAAGATTTACAAGGATGTTGCCGGGGTTAGAGGGTTTGAGCTACAGAGAGAGGCTGAATAGGCTGGGTCTATTTTCCCTGGAGCGTTGGCGCTGAGGGGTGACCCTAAAGAGGTTTATAAAATCATGAGGGGCATGGATAGGGTGAATAGACAAGGCCTTTCCCCCAGGTTAGGGGTGTCCAAAACTAGAGGGGCATAGGTTTAAGCTGAGAGGGGAAAGATTTAAAAGAGACCTAAGGACCTTTTTCACATAGAGGGTGGTGCGTGTATGGAATGAGCTCCCAGAGGAAGTGGTGGTTCTGGTACAATTACAATTTAAAAGGCACCTGGATGGGTACATGTATAGGAAGGGTTTAGAGGGATATGGGCCCAAATGCTGGCAAATGGAACTGGATTAATTTAGGATATCTGGTTGGCAGGGACAAGTTGGACTGAAGGGTCTTTTTCTGGGCTGCACATCTCTATGACTATGACTAAGTGTAATTTTCTCCTGACTGGTCGTCTGAGAAGCCAGAAATAAACTGGAGATTTGATCGTCGCTGTCACACAAGATATCTCCAGTTCATACATCTTCATTGATCAGTGACAACTCCCTCTACAAGGAGTCCCCTGTCAGCAGAACACTGAGATGCACCTGATTAAATAAAGGTGCAGGGTCCCTGCCCCATTCCCCTGTGACCATAGCTAGCACCAGCAATCCCTCCTTCCCTGCTCTCAGGCAGTTTCAAGGATGCCCTCTCGCACTTTTGTGAAAAAGCAGAAGAATTGGGAAAGCTGCCCTGGTGCCAATTAATATTTCTCCTCCAATAAACACCAGCCAGGGATTGAAATGGTGACCAACGTGAATGCAAGGTTGGCACCCTATATTTGTCTGCTCCTCTCACTGTTGCTGGATCAAAATCCTGGAACTCTGTCCCTAACAGCCTTGGAACACCCTGTATGGTCTGCAGCAGTTCAAGAAGGCGGCTTGTTACCACCTTCTCCAGTGTAAATGGAGCCAGGCAATAAATGCCAACAAACCCCCAGCCAAGTGAAGCACACAACCCGGAATGAATGAATATCCCCTAAATATTTAGGCAATTATTTGACTTTGCAAAGGTTTATTTTTCCCATTGCATTTCTTTCCTCTCGCTCTGGCTCAGTCTGCATAAAATGTGCAGGCTGGTGTATTTTTTACATTGCAAAGGATATCTTCAGACATTGTGAACCTGTGACATTTGGGGCTGTTTGATGGGAAGGGAAGGGTCTTGAAATAGCATCGTGCTTTAACGCAGAAGCTCGGCTTGAGTTGCAGCCCACGAGGAGAAGGAACGTGAGACCGGGCACGATCCTCCTGGGGCTCTGGACTCACCTGTCAATCAAGGTTCAGGGCGGGTGGGAGTGAACCCGCCGGGAAGTGTAGTCTGCTTGTTTAGGAACGGTCGTAGAGAAGAGGTGAGAACTGGAATGGGGTGGACTACAAATCCCAGCGGGGCTTGCGCCAGCAGGACTACCAATGCGACAAGCGGGCGTGCGCAGGCGCATACCGGGCGCTGTAGTCCCTCTCTGCTGAGACATAAACTAGAACGAGGGGAAGAAAAGGGAGAGGACTACAAACCCCGTCGTGCCTTGCGGGTCCACCGTCGCCGCATGGGGTTGGGGGAATGTCAAGGGGCGGAGACGAGGTGTGAAGGGGGTGGGGCGCGGTCTATGCAGATAAGGGGGGGCGGGGATACATGTTAAATAGGGGCCGGGGACCCGCTTGGCGTATGAGGGACGGGATATGTAAAACAAAGGGGCGTGTCCATGCAAATGAGTCCGTGTGTTTAACGGAGAGGTGTCGGGAATGCTTATGCATATGAACGGCCGGGATGTACATATTGATGAGGCGGGCCGTTGAATATTGATGAGTCGCGCGCTGAGCGGCTGGCGGGAGGAGACTAACAGTCGGTTAAAAGGCGGTGACAGAGGGGGGTTGGGGGGGTGTTGAGGGACAGAGAGAGAGACCGATACACACAGACAAACCATCATGTCCTGGCCGCAGACCGACGTGGAGAAGAGGAAGCAGATCAGTGTGAGGGGCCTGGCCGGCGTGGAGAATGTTGCCGACCTGAAGAAGAACTTCAACCGGCACCTGCACTTCACGCTGGTGAAGGACCGCAATGTGGCGACCCCCCGCGACTACTACCTGGCGCTGGCCCACACCGTCCGGGACCACCTCGTCGGCCGATGGATCCGCACCCAGCAGTACTACTATGAGAAGGACCCCAAGGTCAGCGGGGACGGCCGGACCGCGGGGGATGGGGAGGATACGGGAGATGAGAGGGAGGATACGGGGGATGGGAGGATACCGGGGAGGAGAGGAGGAGGAGGATACGGGAGATGAGAGGGAGGAGGAGGAGGATACGGGAGATGAGAGGGAGGAGGAGGAGGATACGGGAGATGAGAGGGAGGAGGAGGAGGATACGGGAGATGAGAGGGAGGAGGAGGAGGATACGGG
>NC_063374.1:5292406-5316745 GCF_021869965.1 Rhincodon typus | reverse complement strand
AGGGAGCGGGCGCTGTCGGAGGGTCAGCGCTGAGGGAGCGGGCGCTGTCGGGGGGTCAGCGCTGAGGGAGCGGGCGCTGTCGGAAGGTCAGCACCGAGGGAGCGCCGCACTGTCGGACGGTCAGCGCCGAGGGAGCGCCGCACTGTCGGAGGGTCAGTACTGAGGGAGCGGCCACTGTCGGAGGGTCAGCGCCGAAGGACAGTGCGCTGTCGGAGGGTCAGCGCTGAGGGAGTGCCGCGCTGTCGGAGGGTCAGCGCCAAGGGAGCACCGCTGTAAGATACAGTGTGTTTTGGATGAGGTAGTAATCTGTGTGTTCTCGGTGGCTGTGTTTCTGTTGGTGGAAGCGAGTGAGAGTGCTTCGCTTGTGCCTTGGGGCCAGTGTTTATCCCTCAACAGCACTGTGGGTGTGTGACAATGTCCCTAACCACTTCGTACATGGCAGTGTTTCACAACTTTCAGCACCTCCCTCAAGTTGCTGAAAGTGAAAGTGAGTGTGTGGCTTTGCACAGAAAAAAATACCATTTTATTTTTTTTTACACACCGGATGCTATTCCAGATCGCCTTCCCGGCTCATTGGCAACAATTCCAAGGATTGTCAAATCACGGAGCAAATATTTGGGAGTGTTCCTGGACAAATCCCCATAAATGGGATAGCCAGCTAGACTTGAAAGTTGGGAATCCTGGGGTCCAACTTGTGTTTGTCGATTAGATCTGTTGTATATCTGTTCATTATGGGGGGATTAATCTACCAACTGTCACCCCCTGGTGTCCTGCGCGCCACTGTGTTAGTCCTCAAGTTAAACAATTAATTTGTCAGGGCATATGAATATAAAAATTGAGACGTCTTGTTACAGCTGTGTAGAACTTCAGTGACGCCGCTTTTGGAATATTGTCGACAGTTCTGGGTCACCACGCTACCAAAAGGAGAATGGGGGCTTTGGAGAGGGTGCGGAAACGGTTTACCAGGATGTTGCCTGGTTTGGAGGGCGTTAGCTATGAGGAGAGATTGGATAAACGTGGTTTTTTTACACCTGAGGGTTGATGGAAGTTTACAAACCAATGAGGGGCGTGGATAGAATGGATAGTCAGAGGCTTTTTCCGAGGAGATGTGTCAATGACCAGGGGACACAGGTTTAAGGTGAGAGAGGCGAGGGGGACATTTGGAGGGGATGCGAGATGCAGGTTTTGTTACACACAGGGTGGTAAGTGCCTGGAATCCACTGCCAGAGGAGGTGGCGGGAGTAGATACTATAGCAACGGTTAAGGGGCATCTTGACAGATGTTATGAATAGGTGGCACAATGGTTCAGAGACAGTAGGGTTAGACGCTGGAGGCTAGAGTCAGTAAATATGGGGCTGGGAAAGCGCAGCGGGTCAGACAGTATCCGAGGAGCAGGGAAGGCAACATTTCGGGCCTAAAACCCTTCATCAGGACTGGGGAGGGGAAAGGAAGCCCAGAAATAAATAGAGAAAGGGGGTCAGCGGAAGCGTAGCTGAGATGGAGATAGGTGGATGCAGGTCGGGGGTTGATGTGGTTGGTCAGTGGGAAGGGTGGAGGGGATAAGGTGAGCAGGAAGATGGACAGGTTGGGGGTTGAGGGGTTTTGAAGCTGGTGAAGTCAATATTCAGGCCCTTGGGCTGTAAGGTCCTGAGGCGAAATATGAGGCGTTGCTCCTCCAGTTTACATTTGGCCTCACTGTGACAGAGGAGGAGGCCAAGGATGGCCAGGGGAGTGGGAGAGGGGGCTAGTTAAAGGGGATGGCAACTGGAAGGTCGGGTTGGTTGGTGCATGCAGAGCGCAGATGCTCGGTCCCCGAGTCTGCGTTTGGTCTCCCCGATACAGAGGGGGCCACGTCGGGTGCAATAGGTACAGTTGGTGAGGTGCAGGTGAATCTCTGCCGGATCTGGAAGGAATGTTTGGGGCCTTGGGCGAGAGGGGGAGGAGGAGGTGTAGGGGGTACCTCCTGTGGTTGCAGGGGAAGGGAACGGGTGTGGTGGGATTGGTAGGGAGTGTGGGGCTGACGAGGGAGTCACAGAGTGAACAATCCCTGTGGAAAGTGGACAAGGGATGGGGAAGGAAATATCTTTCTGGTGGTGGGGTCTGATTGTAAGTGGCAGAAATGTTGGAGGATGATGCATTTAATACGGAGGTTGGTGGGGTGGTATGTGAGGACTAGGGGGACTCTATACTTATTGTTGTTGGGGGGAGGCAGATTGAGGGCAAAAGTGTAGGAAATGGGGGAGATGCGGTTGAGGGCATCCTTAATTACAGAGGAAGGAAAACTACAGTCTCTAAAGTAGGAGGATATCTGGGATGACCTGGAGTAGAACACCTCATCCTGGGAGCAGATGCAGCAGAGGTGGAGGAATTGTGAGTATGGGATAGCATTTTTGCAGGAGGGTGGATGAGGCAAGGTGTAGACGAGGTAATTGTGGGAGTCACTGGGTTTGAAATGGATGTGAGTGGTGAGTTGTTTTCCAGAGAGGTCTAGGAAGGAGAGGGAGGTGTCAGAAATGGTCCAGGTGAATTTGAGGGCAGGATGGAAGGTTTTAGTGAAGTTGATGAACTGTGCGAGCTCCTCACGGGAGCACGAGGCAGCACCGATGCAGTCATCAATATAGTGGAGAAAGAGGTGAGGGATAGTACCGGTGTAGTTGTGGAAGAGGGACTGTTCCATGAATCCTACAAAGACGCAGGCATAGCTCAGGCTCATGCAGGTGCCCGTGGCCACCCCTTTGATTTGTAGGAAGTGGGAGGAATGAAAGGAAAAATTATTGAGGGTGAGGACCAGTTCTGCCAAGTGAATGAGAGGGTCAGTGGAGGGGGACTGGTTGGGCCAATGGGAGAAGAAGTGAAGAGCTTCTAGGCCATCCTTATGGTGATACAGGTGTACAAGGACTGAGCATCCATAGTGAAGATGAGGTGTTGGGAGCTGGGGAATTGAAAGTTTTGGAAAAGTTGGAGGGCGTGTGTTGTGTCACAAATGTAGGTAGGGAGTCCCTAGACCAAAGGGGAAAGAATGGAGTCAAGGTAGGAGGAGATGAGCTCAGTGGGGCAGGAGCAGGCAGAGACAATGTGTCAACAAGTGCAGTCGGGTTTATGAATTTTGGGAAGGAAGTAGAAACAGGTGGTGTGGGGTTGGGGAACCATCAGGTTGGATACGGTGGTTCAGTGGTTAGCACTGCTACCTCACAGTGCTGGGGGCCTGGGTTCGATTCCAACCTCAGCGGGGGGATCTGTCTGTGTGGAGTTTTGTGCATTATCCCCGTGTCTGTGTGGGATTCCTCTCGCAGTCCAAAGATGTGCAGGTCAGCATGGATCGGCTGTGCTGAAATTGCCCCCAGAGTGTCCAGGGATGGGTTAGCCCTGGGAAATACAGAGTTACAAAGGGCAGGAGAGGTGGGTCTGGGTGGGATGCTCTTTGGAGGGTCAGTGTGGACTCGATAGGCCGAATGGCCTGCTCCCACACTGTTAGGGATTCTAGGCGGGGAGCGGAGGAATACGGACAGTGTGGAGGCAAAAGGTTTCTCAGCATTGAAAGGCCCCAATCGTCAGAACAGGCTTGATGGGCCGAAGGGCCTGTTCCTGTGCTGCGCTGTTCTTGTTATGAAAGGCCCGCGTTTATTCTCGTGTGGTGGCTTGCGGGATCTAGCCGTGCACACATCTCAGCGGCCATGTCTCCCAACGATGTACGTTCAAATCTCTTGTTTCTTTCTCCTTGGTTATGAGGTGCTCCGGGGTTGGGGTGGGGGCGGGCGGGAGTGGGTGGGTGACAAAGGGGAGGCGGCGAACTTTGACTCCGGCCAACTCCAAGACCTCCCCCCCACCCACCCCCAACTGACGTTTAATGCCCAGGCCCACCGCCACAGTTTGGAGAGAGAGAGAGAGAGACCACTCCAACCCTGCCCGATCTGAACTTTCTGGAAGAAACTGGAGAGGGTTTCCTGAACGAAGCGCGTCCTGACAATAGAGAGAGGCTGTTCTGCCTTTTCCCTATGAGACTGCGAGGTGGTTTCCTCAGAGTCAGAGTTCAACAGTGCCAGTGATACAATTCTCCCTCCGTTCAGGAGTTGATACAGACGCAGAATGAAGCAATCAATTGATAACACGAGGAGCAGGGCAATGTACAAGCGGGCTGGGAGCTTTAATCTTGTGAAGGTTAATTGTTTTGTCAAGTGCCATATCACTCCAGCTATCACCAGTCCAACAAGCCCTCTCTCTTTGCCCATCTCTGTCTCTCTGTCACTCTGTCTCTCTGTCTATCTCTCTTCCCTCTCTTCACCTCTCTCTCTCTTTTCTTTGTATTGCCATCCTGTTCTGCCCTTCCTCCTTTTCCTGTTTCGCTCCCTCTGTCTCTCCTTTCCCTCTCTTCACCTCTCTTTCATCCTCTTGCTTCCTCTTCTTCCCTCCCTGAAAGTGTGCCGCACTGTCGGAGGGTCAGCGCTGAGGGAGCGTCGGAGGGTCAGCGCTGAGGGAGCGCCGCACCGTCGGAGGGTCAGTGCTGAGGGAGCACCGCACTGTTGGAGGAACGTAGAAACTTGAAGTGGATGGACCATTCTGTGCTTCAAGTCTGCTCCCCTATTCAGGGAGATGGTAGTGGCTGAGGTTATTTGTGGTCTGACGCTCTCTGTAACTCTTGACTGACTTTGCTCTCCAAAATCATTTGATTTTGGACTTGAGCAAGTTTAAAGAGAACCCCCACTCCACTTTAATGACCCTCAATGGAATTAATAATTCTCCTCCTCTCTGCTGTAAATGGGAGTCCTCTTATTTTTCATGTTTAGTCTTTTGTATAACTTTAGATTGAGGTTTTATAGTCATGTGTACTCATGTACAGAAGTACAGCAACACAGCAAAACATGTGTAATGTTGCTGAATAGGCCACTATCTCAGATACCAAGGTACCTCTTCAGTACAAAGCCTCCAACGTGAGGAAACATCCTCCTGTTTAGGTCCCTGAAGGTCGAATAACTCTCATTGAGAGATCACCTCGCTTTCTTTAAATCCTGCTCCACGTTTCCAATCAATTCTGGATTCACATTGCCCAGGCCAGACAAATTTCTGCTTCTGGGCCTTTATAACTTCTGGTCAGGTCCCTGGATGAAGCATTGTCTCCAATTCTAGCCACCCCACCTCACCCTCCCTTCACCGTCTCCTATACCCCCTGCAGGAAGGAGGTGAGGGTCCCTCAAGAGGGTGCGGAGTGAGATTGACCAGCACGCGGCCACGGGGCGGGGGGGAATGGGAATCCCTGAGGCACCACCCCCCACCCCACCCAGTGTGAGCAGCCTCCTGCTTTTATAGATCAGTGCAGCTAGCAAACAGCTGCAGCCCTGGATAGGACGGGAATCTACCTCGGCTGGCAAACCAGCTGCTTGTCTCACAGTTCCACCCCACTGCCACCTCCCCCAGCACAGAATGTGCCCGCTGTGCGACTGGGTGAGGCGTCGCGGACTGCTTCCTCCACCCCCCCGCCCCCACTGCACTGGCTCATGCCCCATCTGAAGCAAACAGCTCGCCTCCGAGATCACATGAACAGACGCACACACACACACACTCACACTCACACTCACACCCACACACACCCACTCACACACTCACACGCTCACACACACACACATTCACACACCCACACACACACACCCCCACACACACACACACACACATTCACACACCCACACACACACCCACATACACACACACCCACACACACACACACACACACACACACATTCACACACCCACACACTCACACACACTCACACTCCCACACACACACACTCACTCCCACACACTCACTCACTCCCACACACACACACACACTCATGCACACACACACACTCCCACACACGCACACACACACACACACTCATACACACACACACACAGACACAGACACACAGACACACACACACACACACTCACACTCACACACTCACACTCACACTCACACTCACACTCACACTCTCACACACACACACATACACACACTCACACTCACACACAGACACACACACACACACAGACACACACAGACACAGACACAGACACACACACACACACTCATACACAGACACACACACACACACACTCATATACACACACACAGACACAGACACACACACAGAAACACACACACAGAGACACACAAACTGTCTCTCACTCTCTCTCTCGCTCTCGCTCTCGCTCTCTCACTCTCTCTCACATACACACAGATTCAAACAGACACAAATGCACACTCACACACAAGCGCGCACACTCTCACATACAAGCGCACACCCACTCTCTCACACACACACAGACACCACATACACCCTCTGGGCAATTAGGGACAGGCACTAAATACTGACCCAGCCAGTATTGCCCACATCCCATGAACATATGTGTAGGTTAAATGGATTAGCTGTGAGAAATACAGGCTTACAGGGATAGGTTAAGGGGGTGAGTCTGGGTGGGATAGTCTTCAGAGGGTTGGTGTGGACTTGATGGGCCGAATGGCCTGTTTCCACACAGTCGGTGTGAAATAAGGCAGTTATTTTGATAGAGGTTGCCCAGAAGGAAGACACCACAGGTTGGGGTGTTGGGGGTAGGGGGTTGCTATGGTTATTTTCCCCTTTGACATCTCCATCTGTATTCAGCGTGAGGTACTGAGACCTGTTTAAACCGCGATAGAAACCTGGAGTCACCCGGGATAACGGGGTGGGTGCCGGGTTAAATTGAGGATGGCGGCTGTTGTTTGGGCTGGCAAGGAAGGATTTGCATTTCACTAGCGCCCTTCCGCTGCCTCCCACAGCCGACAGGAGGGTCCTTTTTGAAGTGTGGTAAAGAACGCCTGTAAACATCAGACCGTGGCGTGAGATAATGGGTCTAATGTGGGACCCTGTGATAAGCTCCACCCGATCTGACAATGGCCCGCAACCCTCAGGCAGAGGCGAGAGACAGATGTGGCATCCCAGGCTCCCTGATGGTCCACCTCGTGGTATTGAACGGGGTTAACGCAGCTCTGAGATTGTGAGACTAAATGCCTCTTCTTGTTAAGACCCCTTCCGTGATTCCTCATCCCACTACCAGTCGGCCTAAACAGTCCCTTCGACATTTAGCGTGCTAGATGCCTTCATAATTGCCCGAAATATCAGCCTTCCTGCTCCTCTGATGCTGCTTGGCCTGCTGTGTTCATCCAGCTCTACACCTTGTTATCTCAGATTCTCCAGCATCTGCAGTTCCTACTATCTCTCCTTCGTAATCACCTTGTCTGCTTGTGACGCAAATTTCAAAGAATTATGCCCCTGAACCCCCAGGTCTCTCTGTTCTATAACACTATCCAGGGCCCTTCCATTAATTTGTAAGTCCTGCCCTTGTTTGTTTTACCTAAATGCAATAACTCACATTTACGCAAATTAAATTCTGTCTGCCACTCCTCAGCCCATTGACCCAATTGATCAAGATCCCTTTGTAATCTTAGATAGTCTTCTTCATTGTCCACTATGCCACCAATTTTGGTGTCAACCACAAACTTATTATCCATGCCTACCATGTTCTCATCCAAATCATTTATACAAATGACAAACAAAAGTGGACCCAGTACGAGTCCCCCTGGAGCACCACAGGTATAGAAAGGAGGGTTTGTGGCTGAATTGCAGCTCATGGTGGTTGGCTCTGTGAGGCTAAAGACTCCGAGCTCAGATACAGAAGCTTAGAGTGTAGCAGCAGTCAGCAATTGGGAAGGCAAATGTGCATTAGCCTTTGGTGCCAGAGCTATTGGATCCCAGAAATAAACATATTATGCCAATATCGGAGTAAAGGCCAGATGTTAGAGATCTGGTACTCCGAGAATGCTGGAGAAACTTCGCAGCATCAGCGGAGAGAGAGAAATAGAGTTAATGCCTTGCGTTTGGTCAGCTGAATGAGAGGCATCCGCGGACTGGAGACTTTTTCTCTCTCCGCGGATGCTGCCGGGCCCTGTCTCTGGGTTTGCGGAGGCCCCTTCTGCTCAACTGGGCCGAGGAGCGGCCGACGGAGTTCAATGCTGGTAAATGTGAGGTGCGGCATTTTGGGGAGGCAAAGCAGGGCAGGAGGAAGGGAGTTAATGGGGGCTGTTGCTGAACGGAGAGACCGAGGGACGCAGTTACGTAGTCCCTTGGAATTGGCATCACAAGTAGTTACAGAGATGAAGAAGGAGTTTGGCACAAAAACAAAGTCGTTGGAAAAGCTCAGCAGGTCTGGCAGCATCTGTGAAGGAGAAAACAGAGTTAACGTTTCGGGTCCGGTGACCCTTCCTCAGAAAGAATTTGGCACGTTTGGCTTCAACGATCAGAGCATTGAGTATAGAAGTTGGGACATCATGTTGAGGCTGTACAAGACGTTAGAGAGGCCACACTTGGAGTACTGCATTCATTTCTGTTTGCCCTGCTATAGAAGGATGTTATTGAACTGGAAAGGATGCAGAAAAGATTCACAAGGATGTTACTGAGACTGGAGGGTTTGAGTTATAAGGAGAGGCTGCATAGTTTGGACGGTAAACTTGGAAGTTGAGGGGTGTCCTTATAGAGGTTTATAAAATCATGAGGGGCATGGATAGGGTGAATAGCCAAGGTCTTTTCCCTGAGGTGGAGGAGTCCAAAACTAGAGGGGCATAGATTTAAGGTGAGAGGGGAAAGATTTAAAAGGGACATAAGGGGCAATGTTTTCACGCAGAGGGTGGTGCGTGTATGGAACGAGCTGCCAGAGGAAGTGGTGGAGGCTGGTACAATTACAACATTTAAAAGGCACCTGGATGGGTACGTGGATAGGAAGGGCTTAGAGGGATAGGGGCCAAATGCTGGCAAATGGAATGAGATTAATTTAGGATGTCTGGTTGGCATGGATAGTCGGAGGGTCAGTGCTGAGGGAGTACCGCACTTTAAGAGTGGGAGCGAGGGTCCCTTAAAACCTCAACGCCTAGAATTTGTCACCCCATACTGAAAATGGCTAGATTTGGGAACAATGCAGTCTGAATATATCCTGTAGCCAGTTGTGTCTATACTTCTTGTGAAATGTGGGCTGGTCAACTTGAAAACTATTACCAGGACAGGGACAGCACGGGGTTAGATACAGTGTAGAGGGAGCTTTACTCTGTCCCCCATTGAACACTCCCCAGGACAGGGACAGCACGGGGTTAGATACAGAGTAAAGCTCCCCTTACACTGTCCCGCATCAAACATCCCCAGGACAGGGACAGCACGGGGTTAGATACAGAGTAAAGCTCCCTCTACACTATCCCCCATCAAACACTCCCCAGGACAGGGACAGCACGGGGTTAGAACACTGGTGGACAATTAAACAACTCACTGGAGGAGGAGGCTCCACAAATATCCCCATCCTCAATGATGGAAGAGCCCAGCACATCAGTGCAAAAGATAAGGCTGAAGCATTCGCAGCAATCTTCAGCCAGAAGTGCCGAGTGGATGATCCATCTCAGCCTCCTCCAGTGGTCCCCAGCATCACAGATACCAGTCTCCAGCCAATTCGATTCACTCCACGTGATATCGAGAAACGGTTGGAGACACTGGGTACTGCAAAGGCTATGGGCCCTGACACCATTCCGGCAATAGTACTGAAGACTTGTGCTCCAGAACTTGCCGCTCCCCTAGCCAAGCTGTTCCTGTACAATTACACTGGCATCTACCCAACAATGTGGAAAATTACCCAGGTATGCCCTGCATATAAAAAGCAGGACAAACCCAATCTGGCCAATTACCGCCCCATCAGTCTCCTCTCGATCATCAGTAAAGTGATGGAAGGTGTCAGTAACAGAGCTATCAAGCAGCACCTGCCCAGCAATAACCTGCTCAGTGATGCCCAGTTTGGGTTCCGCCAGGGCCACTCAGCTCCTGGCCTCATTACAGCCTCGGTTCAAACATGGACAAAAGAGCTGAATTCCAGAGGTGAGGTGAGAGTGACAGCCATTAACATCAAGGCTGTATTCGACCAAGTGTGGCATCAAGGAGCCCTGACAAAACTGGAATCAGTGGGTATCAGGGGCAAACTCTCCAGTGGTTGGAGTCATACCTGACACATAGGAAGATGGTTGTGGTTGTTGGAGGTCAATCATCTCAGCTCCAGGACATCTCTGCAGGAGTTCCTCAGGGTAGTGTCTTAGGCCCAACCATCTTCAGCTGCTTCATCAGTGACCTTCTCTCCATCATAAGGTCAGAAGGGGGGATGTTCACCGATAATTGTACAATGTTCAGCACCATTCGTGACTCCTCAGATACTGAAGCAGTCCATGTTCAGGTGTTGAGAAAGTGGCAAGGGGGAGTTCTCGGTGTTCTCAGGTCAATAGTTAAGACCCAATGAACATCAGAAAGAAAACTGAAGCTCAGCATGATGATTGTATTGCTGTGTTGGAATGTTAGTATTGCTGGCTGCACAAACATTTATTGCCCCTTGAGAAGCTGGTAAACCATTTTTTGAACCGCTGCAGTCCCTGTGCTGTGGGTAGACCCACAATGCCCCTTAGGGAGGGAATTCCAGGGTTGTGACCCAGCGACACTGAAGGAACGGCCGATATATTTCCCAGTCGGGATGGGGAGTGGCTCGGAGGGGAACTTGCAGGGCGTGGTGTTCCCATGTATCTGCTGCCCTTGTCCTTCTAGATGGAAGTGGTGGTGGGTTTGGAAGGTGCTGTCTAAGGAGCCTCGGTGAGTTGCTGCAGGGCATCTTGTAGATGGTACACACTGCTGCGACTGAGCGTCGGTGGGGGGAGGGAGTGGGATGTTTGTGGATGTGGTGCCAATCAAAGTGGGGGCTGCTTTGTCCTGGATGGTGTTGAGCTTCTTGAGTGTTGTTGGGTCTGCCCCCTTCCAGGGGCAAGTGGGGAGTATTCCCTCACACTCCTGACTTGTGCCTTGGAGATTGTTTTCCCCTGTCGCATCTAGAACATGGGGAAACTGTTTTGGAAATAAAGGCCCAATCATTTAAGACCAAGATGAGGAGAAATGTTTTTGCTTGGAGCATTGTGAACCTTTGAAACTCCCTAGAGAGTTCCCTCGTTGAATATATTTGGGACTGGAGGAGGTGATGGCCTATTGCTGTTATCAGTAGACTGTTAATCTAGAAACATTAATTCCAGTCCTCGGTTCATGTCCCACCGTGGCAGATAGTACAATTTGAGTTTGATTTTTATTTTTAAAAATGTGGAATTAAGAGTCTGGTGATTGTTTGGGAAAAACATTTCTGGTTCGCTAAGGTGAGAACAGACCCCCAAATCCAACTTCTAGACGTGGGTCGTTGGAGCCACAACGTTAACTCTGCTTTCTCTCCAAAGACGTGCTGAATTTTCAGCTTTATTCCCTTCAGGGAAGGAAACTGCCATCCTTGAGATAGCAAGAACTGCTGATGCTGGAGTCAGATAACGCAGGGCGGGGCTGGAGGAACACAGCAGGCCCCGGGCAGCATCAGAGGAGCAGGAAAAGTTGACGTTTCTGGTCGGGAATTTCTGCATTTCATTTCCGAAGGAATGGCCCCCAACCCGAAACGTCGACCCTCCCGCCCCTCTGGCGCTGCGCGGCCTGCTGTGTGCTTCTCCAGCTCCACCCTGCGTTATCTTAAACCGCCATCCTTACCCCGGTCTGGGCCTACATGTGACTCCAGGCCCACTCCCATTGTGGTTGACTCCCAACAGCCCTCTGGGTAATAAATGCTGGGTTAGGCAGCACAGCCCTCATCCAGTGAGTGAATAAATGAGGGGAAATGGAAGAGAGAAAGTTGGGGGGGTAGATTTGAAAAGAGGAAGTGGAAGCCCAGGATGAGTCGCGATTGTATTGAACAGTGGAGCAAGTTGGTGGCTTGAATGGTCTCTACCTGCCTCTATTTTTGATTTGCGTTGTTTGCCTGCAAAGTGCATTCGGTGGGGTCCTCGGACGCGTGCCCAGCTGTCACAGAAAAGCAGGCACGGTAAGGGATGGGGGTGGGAGTGGACAATAAAGGCAGACCACCCTCGACCGGAGGACGAGCCAACCACAGCGCTCGGCTAAGAGAAACACCCTTGCAGCCTGCAAGGGAGAGATAAGCTGTCCCGTGGCATAAAGTGACCCAACAACGCAGCTGTTCCAGGGAGCCTGACCCACGAGGGCTCAGCTCTATTTACATGCAATGGAGAGACAGCCAAAGGCTCATTGTTTCGGACTAAAATAGGCTGGACTCGAGGGAGGGAGAGAGCTAAAGTGAGGAATCTAGCTGACCGGTGAAGAATCTCTCTCTCTCTCATTAAACCTCACGCCCGCATTCCCGCCCTGTGGCATCATCCTGTGCCTGCCCGTGGAGGGGGGGGGGAATGGCAGCGTCGTGGAGGCTACAAAACCACAAACTAGGCCCCATTTGAAGCCTGCCCTTGTGAGCTGGCGCCAAGCCATGCCCTTGCTGTCCTACGGGTTCTCTGTCCCTCAGGGTCACAGAGCTGTACAGCTCAGAGACAGACCCTTCGGCCCAACCCGTCCGTGCTGACCAGATATCCTAAATTAATCTAGTCCCATTTACCAGCATTTGGCCCATATCCCTCTAAACCCTTCCTATTCATGTACCCATCCGGATGCCTTTTAAATGTTGTAATTGTACCAGCCTCCACCACTTCCTCTGGCAGCTTGTTCCATACACGCACCACCCTCTGTGGAAAAGTTGCCCCTTAGGTCCCTTTTAAATCTTTCCCCTCTATTTTTAAACCAGTAGTTTTGGACTCTCCTACTCTGGAGAAAACGACCTTGGCTATTCACCCTATCCATGCCCCTCATGACCTTCTAAACCTCTATAAGGTCACCCCTCCGCCTCCGGCACTCCTACCTCACCTTGTTTTCTTTGAAGCAAAGAAGGTCAAGGGGGAGAACCTGAGAGTTGCAGGAGATTGAGGGGCATGGACTTGGTCGATAGAAAGTAGCTGTTTTCCCCCTAGTCCAAGGATCAATAACAAGGTGATGTAACTTTTGAGGTGAAAGGCAAGACGTTTGGAGGATATTTGAAACAACTGTTCTCACCCAGAGTATGGTGCGAATCTGGAATGCACTGCCTGGGACGGTAGTGCAGGTGTGAATCCTCAACTTTTAAAAGTCCTTGGATGGGCAGTTGAAGTATCATAACATTCAAGGCTATGGGCCTAGTGCAGGGAAGTGTGACTAGTGTAGATTTGTGGTAGATTATTGTCAGTGCAGACTCAGTGGGCATTGGAGGCAAGACCAGCATTTTTTATCTGTCCCTAATTACAATACCAATATCCCAAATCACAGAAATAAATAAGACATGACAATCTGCAAATCCCATTGACAACAGTCTAGAATGTGGGGGCACTGTCTCAGAATAAGAGGTTTGCTACTTAAGACCGAAATGAGGAGGAATTTCTTCTGAAGATTTGGTGTCTTTGCCCTCAAATAGTGGAGGTTAGGTTATTGAAGACATCGAAGGCCGAGTTAAGTCAGAAGTTTGATCAAAGGTTGTGAGGGGCAGAAGGGAAAGTGGAGTAGAGACCATAATTGGATCGGCCATGATCTTATTGAACATTGAGCAGGACTGAGGTATGAATGGCCTACTCCCCCTATTTCTGAGTCCAAAATGCCAATTTTTTTTTTGTTCATTCATGGGACATGGGCGTCACTGGCTGGCCAGCATTTATTGTCTGTTCCTAACTGACCTTGAGAAGGTGGTTGTGAACTGCCACCTTGAACTGCTGTATTCCATGTGCTGTAGATAGATCCACAATGCCCTCAGTTGATTGTTGATTGATTTCACAGATTTTACCGAGCTACAGTGAAGAGTAGTGTCTTGCGTGCTATACAGGCAGATCGTACTATACAAAGTGTATCAGAGTAGCAGAGCACTGTTACAGCTGCAGAGAAGGTGCTGAGAGAGAGAGAGATCAGAATTAGCATTTAAGAGATCCTTTCAAACATCTGATAACACGGGGGAAGAAGGTGTTCTTGAATCTATTTGTATGTGTATACAAACTTTTACATCTTCTGCATGATGGAAGAGAGTATAACTGGAGTGGGAGGGAGCTTTGATTATGTTGGTTGCTTTCCTGAGGCAGCAGAACGTATAGGATTTTGACCCAATGATTAAAGAATAGCTATCAGGCAGGATCCTGGGGAGAAAGTTCCCAACCACTGCTGCTGTTCCAGTAGCGGCTGTGGGATCTTTCTCATCCAGCTGAGAAGGCAGGTAGGTTTGTTTTAACAACCCATCCGGAAGATAGTCCTTCTGATAGCGTAGCACTCTTCACCCTACTTGAACTGAGTGTGTAATTGTTTGTAATTCTCCAGTAGTCTAGCACCACCCTGAATCTAATACTGTACAATTCTGTCTAATGTCCCTGCAATGTCCACTGTCACTTCCTTCAGTATCCTCGGATGCATCTCATTTGTCTAGGAATTTATCAGCTTGAAATACCACCAGCTTCTTCAATAGCTCCCCCACATCAATTTCCAATCCTTTTCCTGACTGAGTGTCGTCCTGGGTAACATCTGCTTTCTTGTTAAATTCAGATAGAAAGTATTTATTTAGTACTGAATGCACCTTACTCCTCAGATCCCCAATTGGCCCTTGTAACAATACAGCAGCATAATGGAACATGAATTTAACTGGACTCATAATACAAAGGACCTGACTAAAGCTCTAGAGATTTGAGTTCAAATCTTCCCTTGGCAGCTGGAGGATTTTAGATTCAATTAATGGATAAATCTATTTTTGGATACAAAATTGGCTGGACAGTAGGAGACTGAGAGTGGTGGTAAAGGTTGTTGGTCAGATTGGAGGCCTGCGACCAGTGGAGTGCTGCAGAGTTTGGTGCTGGGTCCACTGTTGTTTGTCTTTTGTATAAACGATTTGGATGAGAATATAGGACGAATGGTGTCATGTGCAAACTTACTAACCAAAATTGGTGGTATAGTGGACAGTCAAGGAGGTTATCTAAGAGTACAGTGGATCTTGATCAACTGGGCCAGTGGGCCGAGGAATGGCAGATGGAATTTAATTTAGATGATAAATGTATGGTGTTGCATTTTGGTAAGACAAACCGGGGCAGTTAATAGTAGGGCCCTGGAGAGTGTTGTCGAACAGAAGGAGACCTAGAGGTGCAGGTACGTAGTTCCTTGAAAGTGGTGTCACAGTTAGACAGGATGGTGAGACCATTGAGTATAGGAGTTGGGAACATCATGTTATAGCTATATTTGCAGTATTGCATACAATTATGGTAGCCCTGCTAGAAAAGGATGTTATTGGATTGGAAAAGGTGCAAACAAGCCGTTGCAAGGATGTTGCCGAGACTGGAGGGTTTGAGATGTAAGGAGAGGCTGGATAGGCTGAGACTTTTTCCCTGGAGCATAAGAGGCTAAGCTAAGCCTTCCTGCTCCTCTGATGCTGCTTGGCCTGCTGTGTTCATCCAGTTCTACACGTTATTACAGAAATAAGCTTGCAGGGAACATAAAGACTGACGCTAAGAATTTCTATCGGTACATGAAGAGAAAGAAATTGGCAAAGACAAATGTACATCCCCTACAGACAACAGTGGAATGTGTAATAGGGGACAAAGAAATGGCCGAGGAACTGAATACATACTTTGGTTCTGTCTTCACATAAAAGGACACAAATCAGATACCAGAATTGTTGCATGGTGCAAGATCTAGTGAGAGGGAAGAGCTGAGGAGGATCAATATTAGTAGAGAAATGGTGCTGGGAAAATTGTTGGGATTGAAGGCCGATAAATCCCCAGGGCCTGATAATCTACATCCCGTGGTACTTAAGGAAGCAGCTCTAGAAATAGTGGTCATCTTCCAGGACAGTAGACTCTGGAACAGTCCCTGTAGATTGGAGGGTAGCTAATGTCACTGCAATATTCAAAAAGGCAGGTAGAGAGAAAATGGGGAATTATAGATTAGTGAGCCTAACATCAGTAATGGGGAAAATTCTCAAATCCATTGTCAAGGATTTTATAGCAGAGCATTTAGAAAGCAGTGGCAGGATCAGAAAGAGTCAGCATGGATTTATGAAGGGGAAATCATGCTTGACAAATTTGTTGGAACTCTATGAAGATGTAACTAGTAGAGTTGACAAGAGGAAGCCAGTTGATGCAGTATATTTTGACTTTCAGAAAGCGTTTGACAAAGTCCCGCATAAGAGATTAATGTGTACGATTAAAGCACATGGGATTGGGGGAAGTGTATTGAGATGGATAGAAAACTGGTTGGCAGAGAGGAAACAGAGAGTAGGAATTAATGGGTCCTTTTCAAATTGACAGACAGTAACTAGTGGGGTGCAACAGCGATTGATGATGGGACCCCAGCTATTTACAATATATATTAATGATTTGGATGAGGGAACAAAATGTTACATCTCCAAGTTTGCAGATGGTACCAAGGTGATTGGGGGGAGTGAACTGTGACAAGGATGCAGAAATCTTCCAGCAGGTTGGGTGAGTGGGCAGATCAGTGGCAGATGCAGTATAATTTGGATAAATGTGAGGTTATTCACTTTGGCAGCAAAAACAAGAAAGCAGATTACTACCTGAATGGCTGTAAATTGGGAGAGGGGAGTGTGCAGTGGGACCTGGGTGTCCTTGTGCACCAATCGCTGAAGGTAAACATGCAGGTGCAGCAGGTGGGGCCTTCGATGCGAGAGGTTTCGAGTATAGGAGCAGGGATGTGTTGTTGCAATTATACAGGGCCTTAGTGAGACCACACTTGGAATATTGTGTACAGTTTTGGTCTCCTTTTCTGAGGAAGGATACTCTTGCTCTCGAGGGAGTGCAGCAAAGGTTTACCAGGCTGATTCCAGGGATGGCAGGACTAATGCATGAGGAGAGATTGACTCAGTTGGGATTGTTTTCGCTGGAGTTCAGACGAATGGTGGGGAGGAATCTCATTGAGATTTATAAAATTCTAACAGGACTGTACAGGGTAAATGCAGAGAGGATGTTCCCGATGGTGGGTGTGTCCAGGACCAGGCGCCACAGTATGAGGACTCGGGGTAGACGGTTTAGGGCAGAGATGAGGAGACATTTCTCCAAAGAGTGATAAGCCTGTGGAATTCATTACCACAGGAAGTAGTTGATGCCAAAACATTGAATGTATTCCAGAGGCAACTAGATATAGCACTTTGGGGGGAATGGGACCAGAGGTTATAGGGAGAAAGCAGGATTAGGCTACTGAGTTGGACAATCAGCCATGATTGTGTAGAATGGTGGAGCAGGCTCGAAGAGCCGAAAGACGACCACCTGCTCCTTTCTTCTATGTTTCCATCTTTCTATGTCTTGCTCATCTCTGATATTGATCGCTCAACAATTGGTGACTGTTCCTGGGATGCTAAGCTTTGGAATTCCCTCCCTAGTTCCTCGCCTGCCTCTCACTCTGTCCCTCCCCACCTCCTTGTGTGATTTCAGGATTGCATTTTGTTTGGTGGCCCTGCTGTAAGGCACCTTGATCTTTTTTTTTCAAATGTCCATAACACAGTATGAGTGCAAGTTGTTGTCAATGCTGGCGTAGGGCTTGAACCTTCAGACTTTGTAGCAATGCGGCTACTACTAGACTTAGACTGACTCTTAGCTGGAATAGGTGAGGCAGTTATGCGGATTGTTCACGATCTGACTGAAGGGTGGGATGGGCTTGAGGGGCTGAATAACTGCTCCTGTTCCAAGGTGATCCTCACAGAAGGGGGCCATTTGGTCCATTGAGTCTGTACTGTCACTCCAGAGCAATCCAGTCAGTCCTATAAATACCTGCTGTATTCCTGTAGCCTTGGGAGTTTGGTTCCATCAAATTCTCTTCTGAAATCACTCGTCGTCTCTGCTTCCACTGCTCTCATGGACAGTGGGTTCTGCCTTTTATTGTCCCTGGGTGTGTGTGTGGTTGTTTTTTTAAAAAATGTTCTTCCTCTCATTTGCCCTTCATCCCATACCCAAAACCCTAATTCTCTGAACACAAGTGCCACCAGCCAATGGGACCAGTTTTTCCTTTCCAAACCTGTCATCGTTGTATCCCTTCATCTCCTTCACCCCAGGGAGAACGACCCCAGTTTCTTCCACTTGGCCTTGTTGCTAAAGTCCCTCGTTCCTGAGACTATTCTGTCATTCTGTTTCCACATCATCTCCAGGAGCCTTGTGACCTTCCAAAGACATGGCAATCCTGAACTTCAGTAGCTTCCCTATCAGAACGATGAGTGGGTACAGCATGACTTTCTCCCCTGAAAGGGCAACATCTGAAAGGTCACTGCTATGTGCTTGGCCATCCCGTGGATAAGTTGAGTTCACTGTTTAACTGAAGGGTGGAACCGCAGCTGATGTTAGAAACAAAATGGTGCTTTCTCTTCCTAAGACAGTCATCCAACAGGACCAGGACCCTGCTTGTTGCTGCTTTCCACCCTCCAAAGGGACTAGATTTCTCGTGGATTGTTGAAGCCACACTCTGACCTTGCCTTGCTGACCTTGTGGTCAGGTCTTCCCTCAACTGGGGCTATGTGTTGTCTGAGTGGAATGCAGAAACCAACAAAGTCCTCCAGCATACTGGCCTGATGACAGGTCCCTTAACCGCCTGTCTTCTGTAAGCTGAAATCATGTGGGATGGGCAAATACCATAACTATTATAGATTTTATTTCCCGTGACGGCCTTGTGAAAAGCAGCTTGCTCTAGAGTTGAGTTTCCGGTTTATCAGTGTCTTCTGGATCTAATGCTAGATCTGCACTTCTGTTAAAGACAAGGCAGGTTATAATTCCCTCAGCATGCTTTTTCTTCCCACCTGCTCTTGGAATCACCAATTTAATGTTGTGCACCATGTTAAGCTTCCCTGACCGGTCGGGTACAAACTCTGTAAGAATCTGTTACCCTTTGGACAGGAAGGAGATAGCAATCAGTGCACAGACATCTCAAAGAGAGAGAGAGAGGGCCATAAGAGAGAGCAGTCAGTACACACGTCTCCCTGAACAAGAACAAACCTGAGAAATACTAGGCAATGTGCAGATACCTCCCTAAGAGATTGGGATCTCTCATTGCCCTATCAGTCGCTTGTTTCTTTGGGAGATACCTGTGCACTGGGCGGTCCCAGTACAGATAACACCCTGAGAGGGGACTAAGAGACACCAGTCAGTGTACAGATATCTCCCTGAGAGAGAGAGAGAGGGGGGTGGTACTGAGAGATACAGATTAGTGTAGAGTTAACACCCTGAAGGAGAGGAGCCTGAAGTTTGTCTCGGACTGTCTCTCTCTCTCTCTCTCTCAGAATGACATCAATGCAATGACAGGTGTTATGAAGTCTCTCCTCACTCTCACTCGGATCTCGGTGTCTCTGTCCAGTTGAGAGGTTCGTGACGGTGAAAGAATTCAATAGGATCAATAGAGAGAGACTGTTTCCTGTGATGTGGAGGGGAACAGTCCAGAATCAAGGTGGGGATGGTTGGAGGGTAAGTGTGGGTGGCAGAAATTAAAATGACAAGTAGGCTGTTCAGGGGGGTGTCAGGAAACCATTCCTCCTAGAAAGTGCTGAAGAAATCTGGAACTCTTCTACCTCCACCAACTCAAAAAAAAGAAGTTGTTCAGACTGGAAGATCATTTAAAAAGCAATTAATAAAATTTGGTAAACTTTATAAAAGTGGTGTCGTGGATCAGCCATGATCTGACTGTGTCATAGGACAGCATTAATAGGCTGAAAGGCCTCCTGCTTCTAAAATGGCACTTACTGCTGCAAATGTATATTTTATTCATTCACGAAATGCTAACACCACTGGCTTGGCTAGATTTTACAGCCAGTCTGTAGTTGTACCTTAAGAAACTGCTGGGGAGCTGTCGCCTTGAACTGCTATAGCCTGTGTACTGTAGGTAGACCTACAGTGCCCTTGGGGAGGGAGTTCCAGGATTTTGACCCAGCAACACTGAAGAAATGACCAATATATTCCCAAATCAAGAGGGTGTGTGGTTTGAAGAGGAACTTGCAGGGGATGGTGTTCCCAAGCATCTGCTGCCCTTGTCCTTCCAGCTGGAAGTGGTCATGGCTTTGGAAGGTGCTGTCTAAGAAGCCTTCAATTTCTGCAGTGCATCTTGGAAATGGTACACACTGGTGCTACTGAGTGTTGGTGCTAGAGGGAGTGAACGTTGAAGATGGTGGATAGGAAATCAATCAAGTATTTTTCTGGATGTGTCGAGCTTCTTGAGTGTTGCTGGAGCTGCACATACCCAGGCAAACAGGGAGTATTCAATCACAGTCCTGGCTTGTGCCTTGTCAGTTGTCAACCGGCTTTGGCCAATAAGTTGAGGAGTCACTTCCTGCGGGATTCCTAGCCTCTGACCTGTTCTTGTAGCCACAGAATTTATATGGCAGGTCCAGTTCATTGTTTGGTCAATGGTAACTTTGCAATTGGGCCCCATTCTCAAGTTGAATGAGCAAAGATCACCTTGTGTTTAATTGAAAAATAAGCTGGTGATGATGTATAGAATGTGAACAAAGGAGATTGGGTAGACCTAATCTTTTCTGATAAGATGAAATGGAATGATTTGTATAGGGAGTTTAAGGTTTACTTTAAATACCAAGGATTCAGTGCAGTGGAGGAGGAAGAGGGTAGAATGGGAGATTTGGAACCACGGAGTGACAATGCAGTAAACCTATGTGCTCACAGGACTATCAATAAACGGACATTAAGCCGCGAGAGTAGTGCTTTCTTCTCTGTGCCCATCACTGTAACCTCATCCGAGATCTTGGTTTTCCTCCAATCCTGGCCTTTTGCCCGTTTTGTAATTCCCATTACTCCAGCATTGGTGGCTATGCATTCAGCTCCTGCTCTAACCCTCGCTGTCCCTTTTGTCTCATTCATTTTCTCTCTCCCCCTACCCCCCTCACCCACCTATTATCTCACAGTCTCTCTCCCTCACTCTCTTCCTCTCACTTGCTTTCTTTGTCTCACCTCTTTTTTTGGAAATTTAAGTTTGTAAGTTGAAGTTTTTTTAAGGAAGTGACAAAGATGATTGAGGAGAGGGTGGTGGATGTTGTCTTTATGGATTTTAGCAAGGCTATCATGGCAGGCTAATATAAAAGTTGAAGTCATAGAGTCATAGAGTAATACAGCATAGAAACAGGCCTTTCAGCCCAAATTGGTCCATGCTGACCATGGTGCCCACTCAGCTAGTTCCAATTGCCTGCATTTGGTCCATATCCCTCAACCCTTCCCATCCATGTACCTATCCAAGATAACAAGGTGTAGAGCTGGATGAACACAGCAGGCCAAGCAGCATCAGAGGAGCAGGAAAGCTGACGTTTCGTGCCTAGACCCTTCTTCAGAAATGTACCTTCATGTACCTATCCAAATGTTTTTTAAAGTTGCCATTGTACCTGCCTCAACCACTTTCTCTAGCAGCCCATTCCATATAGTACCACTCTCTGCGTGAAGAAGTTGCCCCGCAGGTCCTTAAATCTTGCCCCTCTCACCTTAGTTTTCAATTCCCTGTCCCTGGGAAAAAGTCTATATGCATTCATCCTATTGATACCCCTCAAGATTTTTATACACCTCAATAAGGTCACCCCTCATTCTCCTACGTTGTAAGGAATAATGACCTATCCTTGCCAACCTCTTCCTATAACCCAAGCCTACTAGTCATGGCAGTATCTTCGTAAATCATCTTTGCACACTCTCCAGTTTAACTATGTCTTTCGTATAACAGGGTGACCAAAAGTGTACACAATACTCCAAGTGCAGCCTCACCAATGACTTATACAAATGTAACAGAATGTCACAACTCCTATACTCAATGCCTCAACTGTTAAAGGCCAGCATATTAGATGTCTTCTTCAACACCCTGTCTACCTGTGACACTGCTTTCAACGAACTATGTACTTGCACTCCTAGCTCCCTCTATTTCACAACACTCCTCAGGACCTTACCATTTCCTGTATAAATCCTACCTTGGTTTGACTTTCCAAAGTGCAATACCTCACACTTATCTGCATTGAATTGCTTTTGCCAATCCTCAGCCCACTTCCCCATCTGATCAAGATCCATCTGTAATATTTGATAACCTTCCTCGTTAATAGCGATATCTCCTGATTTTGTATCCATTGCAAACTAGGTAATCGTGCCTTGTACATTCACATTCAGTCACATTGGATCCACGGTGAGCTGGCAAGATGGAAGGAGATGGGCTTAATCATAGAAGGCAGATTAAGGGTGGAAGGGTGTTTTTGTGACTAGAGATCTGTGACCAATGGTATTTTGCAGAGCTGAGTGCTGGGACCCCTGTTGTTGTAATATATACTTTGTACATACATACATACACATATTTAAAAATAAATAGTTTGAAGAAGAATGTAGGTAGTCTGATTAGTAAATTTACGTATGACACCAAGATGGTGGAGCTGTGGATAATGAGGAGGATTGCCAGAGGATACAGCAAGATGTAGATAGGCTGGAGACTTGGGTGGAGATATGGCAGAGTTTAATCTGAACAAATGTGAGGTGATGCATTTTGGAAGGTCTAATGCAGTAGGGAAGTGTACAGTAAATGGCAGAATCCTTACTAGTGCCAACATAGAGGGATTTAGACGTACAGACCATCAGTATCCTGAAAGTGGCAACACAAATGAATAAAGTGGTCAAGAAGGTAATATAGTTAGCTTGCCTTCTTCGCTCAGGAAATAGTGTAAAAATTGGTAAGTTACATTGCAGCTGTATAGAACTTTAGTAAGGCCACATTTGCAATATTGTGTACTGTTCTGGTTGCCACACTAACAGAAGGACGTGGAGGCTTTGGAGAGGATACAGAAACAGTTTGCCGGGATGTTGCTTGGTTTGGAGGGAATTACCCGTGAGGAGAGATTGGACAAACTTGGATTGTTTTTGTCTGCTGAAGGATGAGGGGCGATCTGATAGAAACTTACAAAATTATTAGGCACAGATAGAATGGATAGTTGAGCCTTTTTCCCATGGTAGAAATATCAATTACCAGGAGACATAGGTTTAAAGTAAAAGGGGAAAAGTTTAAAGGAGGTGTGAGAGGCAAGTTTTCTTTTTACACAGAGGGTGGTAGGAATATGTTTCCAGAGGAGGTGATGGGAGTAGATACAAGAGCAACAGTTAAGAGGTACCTTGACAGCTAACTGAAGAGGCAGGGAATAAAGGGATATAGACTGCCTGGAGATGAAGAGTTTTTAGTTTAGAAAGGCATCATGTTGGGCACAGTCTTGGTGGGCCAGAGGGCCTGTTTCTGTGCTGAACTGTTCTTTGGTCTTTTAAGATGCCCCCTAAGACTGAGCTTTTCATTGCTTGTCCCCAGCATCTCCTTACGTGGCTGTTGGTTAAAAGTTGCCTGAAAATGTTTCCATCTATGCGGTACAGGTCACCCTCCATGTGCAGGACGCCACAGACCTGTCAGCACTCACTTGCTGAGCATCTGCTGCTGATCTTTCACGCCCTGCCTCTACCCCCACATAAAATCCCTTGACCTCTTTAGCAACTAGAGCTATATCTACCACCTCCTTGAAAACACATCAGGTTTTGACCTCCACCACTTTCCATGATAGTAAATCCCACAGGCTTATCACTGTCTGGGTGAAGACATGTCTCCTCCTCTCAGTCCTAAATGGCCTACCCTGTAATCCTTAGACTGTGACCCCTGGTTCTGTACTCCCACGCAGTCGGGAGAAATAAACTCGTAGGGCCATTGGGATAGAGCAGCATTGCTGGGCAGAGCTGGTGTGCGCTGAATGGGCTGAATGAACACCCCTTGTTTTGCTCTGAAACCTTTAGGGGTTAATGCAGTGAAATGCCAAGTTTTTTTTTTCCGTCTTAAGTGCTTTTCCCCCGAAGAGTGTTGAGTATTTGAGCTGCACTGCTCTTTTCCAATACAAAGGTAATTTGCTGGTCTGTAGGCTGAGCGCATCAAGATTGCCTAAATTAATGGAGTTACATACGTACTGAACACTCCATCTTCCGGATCATGCCCCTGTCCAGATGATTAACAAACCAGTAGCATCCATACAAAGTTTGCCAGACAGATGTCTGTATCCCAAATCAAACACACCAGTTGTTTGGCCCTCTGAGCATGTGAAGTATTAAATCACGTGCAAAGCTCCAAGACATTACAGCCGTTAGGCACAGATGGAAAATTTCTATAGCAACCGTGCTCAATAAATCGTGTTACTTGAGCCCCATGCACAACTTGAACTTGATATTGCAAATCCTATGCAAATCATCCCACTCGTTGATCACTAAGCACCACTAGGAAAAATGACAATAAATATTCACCAGCATTCTGTTCCTAGATTCCTTGCACTGGCCTGTCACTGTATAACACTGGGGTACAGTATTGGTGGGGACAGGTCTGTCACTGTATAACACTGGGGTAC
>NC_063374.1:5259079-5292396 GCF_021869965.1 Rhincodon typus | reverse complement strand
GGTGGGGACAGGTCTGTCACTGTATAACACTGGGGTACGGTACTGGTGGGGACAGGTCTGTCACTGTATAACACTGGGGTACAGTACTGGTGGGGACAGGTCTGTCACTGTATAACACTGGAGGACAGTACTGGTGGGGACAGGTTGTAACTGTATAACACTGGGGTACAGTACTGGTGGGGACAGGTCTGTCACTGTACAATACTGAACAGCATTTGTGGGTGGAGAGACTGAGGGGCTCTCTCTGTGTATGTCTCTGCCTGCCTGAACCTCCCCCACCACCCTCCCCTGACACATCTGTCTGTCTCTTTCTTTGAGTGAGCTCCTAACTCACCAATGAATCATGACATTCTGCTTAGGGAAGTGTATATGTGGAATACCAGCTCTGAAGGTTAGCTGCATTCAGGGCCGAGGAGAGCCGAGCAGCTCCCTGTGGTTACAGAGGGCAATTTCCTCCTTGGCAGACACAGTATCCTGGTAGGCTGCCAGTTCAGTATTCAGTCACCAGGGCTGTCGGGAAAGGAGCTGAACTATCAGAGCAGAAACAGAGCATTTAGCTTATTCTGCCAATCAATTTGTAACTTAACACCAACTACCTGTTTCCATTCTGTAACCTTTAATCCCATCAAAAATCTAACAACTTTTAGTTTTGGAATTCTCATTTGATGACTTGATGTTGTCCCCTCTCCACATTGGATTAATGTGAATTTTAAAACAAAAATTTAACCTATTTTTCTAATTGACCTGTTCGGAGATGTTATTGTAGACTTCTGGAACAGGTGGGACTTGAACCGCTCTCTTGGTCCGGGGTAGGGATGCTATCTCTGCACCACAGGAGGGCCCATGCCTCCAACCAGAGAAAATAGTTTCTCTCTCGACCCCTCTATCAAGTCCCTTAATCGTCTTAAACCAGAAACTCGACTGGACTCACCATGTAAACACAATGGCTCCAACAGCAGGTCAGAGGCTGGGAATACTGTGGCGAATAACTTCCCAAAGCTTGCCCACAAGGCACAAGTCAGGAGTGTGATAGAATACTCCCCACTTTCTCTGGATGGGTGCAGCTCCGAAAACACTCAAGAAGCTTAACACCATCCTAAGCAAAGTAGCCTGCTTGATTGGCACCACGTCCACAAGTATCCACTTCCTCCACCACTGATGCTCAGTAGCAGCAGTGTGTACCATCTGCAAGATGCTCTGCTGCTACTAAGCATCGCTTGTGGAGGAAGTGCACTGCAGCAGTTCACCAAAAATCGTCAGACATCACCTTCCAAACCTATGACCACTTTTATCTAGAAGGACAAGGGGAGCAGATACATGGGCACATCCAAGCCACTCACCATCCTGATTTGGAAATATATCAGCGACCCTTCACCCTCACTGTCACTGGATAAAAATCCTGAAATTCCCTCCCCAGCAGCACTGTGGGTGTCCCTACAGCACATGAACTGCAGCAGTTCAAGAAAGCAGCTCACCACCAGCTTCTCAAGGGCACCTAGGGATAGGCAATAAATGTTGGCCAGCCCACAATGCTCATGTCCCATGAGTGAATTAAAAAATCTTGATTAGATCACTCTTTTATCTTTTTCACACGAGGGTGTGCAAGTGTAGTTTGTGCAGCTGGTTCTTGTAATGTAAACGTCTCAGCCCCTGATCCAGAGGATTTTCCATCCTCTTTGTTAGCCTGTTCTATGTTTCCCATTCTTTACTTGCCTAAGTCACTCAAGTTAATTCTTTTCTCTTTTTTTCTGTCTTCTGCAGCGTATTTATTACCTGTCCCTGGAGTTTTACATGGGTCGCACACTGCAGAACACAATGGTGAACCTGGGACTCCAGAATGCCTGTGATGAAGCCATCTATCAGGTAAAGGGGCCAGGGAGTTAGGTAATCGTAACATTCCTCCCCATCCTGTCTTCCTCCATATGTGACATTGCAATGTGTTGACTCTCCATGGCATCATCTTCCAATATCCCTGGTTGTTTGACGGATTATCTATGTCCCACCCTTCAAGCAAATTCACTTCAAAAACTGGTCCTAGATATGCATTGTACACCACAGAACTATCCAACTAATCCTGCTCTCTTAATTTCCCACTTGCTCTCTTTTGTCTATTGCCCTACATGTTTTCCCCTTCCATTTTGAAAGTCATGTCTGAATATGCTCCATCGGTTCTTGTGGATTCTCAATATTGTCTGAGTCCCCATTCTTAGTAGCAGCAGGACGTTCGATGTGCCTGCTTCCATATCTCATGCTCGCGCACGCTCTCCCTCCTCCCCTCCCCTCCTCCCCTCCCCTCACCTGTATATTGCTACCTTTCAGCAGAGGTTCTCAGGGCCGAGATCTGCCAGGAGCCTGGCAAAACCTTGTGAGGTGATCCGCTACCCAGCTTTGCTCAGAGAATCCCTGAGAAGATGTGTTACGACGGGGTAGAGGGGTAGGTCATTCTAACCCTCAGGCCTGCTTTGCCATTCACGGCTTACCTCCTACCTCAATTCCAATTTCCCGCACTGTCCGTCACTTTCTGACATCTGGAGACCTATTGACTTTTGTCTTGAACATTCTCAATGTTCCTTCTGCTGTCAGATATAAATGGCCTTCCCATATTCAGAAATGGTACTTCCTGATTGTAGGCCAGAGGAGACATCCTTCCCTGTTGATCCCTGGAGAATCTCTGCATGTCCTGCAACGAGTTAGCAAAAGTTGACTGCATGCCACATTGACCAAAATCTGTTCCCAGCCAGGGTACAGTTGTAACAGAGAATATTCTACCCCATTGTGCCCAGGATAGAGTGAGTGCAGCAGGGGTCCCTGTTACTGGACTCCTATTCATTCTTGGGATGTGGGCATCGCTTGCTGGTCCAGCATTTATGATCTCTTCCCAGTTGCCCAGATTATGAATCAAGCACATTGCTGTGGGTCTGAAGTCTAATGTGGACTAGAGTGTGAAAGGACAGCAGATCCACTTCCCTGAAGGGGCACTAGTGAGCCAGATAGTTGTTTACGAGAAGTGACAGTGATTAGATGGTCACCACTATTCCAGAATCTATTGAGTTTACATTTCACCATCTGCCATGCTGGGATTCGTACCCATGTTCTAAGTGTTGGCCTGCGGTTTTGTATTGCTAGCTCAGAGATGTTACAGTGCTGCCACCACCTCCCCTCTGTAATCTGATCACACCTCTCTCTTTGGAGCAGGTTAGTCTTAAACCCAGGCCTCAGAGGCAGGAAAATAACCACTACACCACAAGAGCTCCCTCCTTTGCTGTTACATAACAAGTGTGGCTATTGGGGGGTTGTGGCACTTTTTCCCAGCCCCAGCCCCATGTGAGGAGGTGGGGGGGCATGGTGCCTTTTCAACAAGGGTTTAGCCGTCTTAATTTAGCTTAAGTACAGCACACGCTCTGTCTCTCTCTCTCTGACTCTGTCTCTCTCTCTCTGACTGACTCTGTCTCTCTGTCTCTCTCTCTCTCTCTCTCTCTGTGCTAGGCGAGGTCTCTCTGAAGCCTGCATTCCTGGCACCAGACACCCTTCGTTATGGGAGTAAATTTAATGGGCTTTATTGCAACGTGACAAGGATTGGCAGGGCCCAGAGGTTTGGGTGTCTGCCCTTTTGGGGCCATGGGCTGCATTCTGAGGCTCTGTGACATTTACGAGGCTGACTGACTAGTCAGGAGTCAGCTGCAGCTGTTCAAAACGCCTTCTCACATTACAGGCCTTGATCTCCCTCTGAACTGCTATAAAGGTGATGCCGAATAAGGCAGAAGAGGAACCTAACTTTGAGGGTCTTTCAACAGTGACATCCACCATTTACTTCTTCCATGATGCTCCTTCCCATGTTAACTTCTGCGTCACAGTCCTTGCCCCATTTTGTTTTCGATTCCAACTCTGCAATTCCAGCTGTATTTTGTCCGTTCCTGTCTAATGCTTCCTCCCCAAGTGGCCTGCGTTGTGGCTTCATGCTGAGCTGGTGTTACTTGCTGGTCAGAGGCACCGGTGATGACTGCCTAAATGACAAGCAGGCCGGTTGTTGTACCTCCACCTGAGATTGCCTCTCAAGCCTGGAACTGTCCTGCTTTCTAAAGCCCCAGTTCCGCTGTCTGTTTTGGGGTCAGGCTGACATGGCTGGATGGAGACTTGCTTATCTCTTTTTTTTGCCTTTCTCCTGCAGCTCGGTCTAGACATGGAGGAACTGGAAGAGATCGAGGAAGACGCTGGGCTTGGAAATGGGGGTCTAGGCCGGCTAGCTGGTGAGCAACTCCACCCCCTCACTCCGTCTATTTCCACAGCTTTCATCTATCCTTGGTTCAGCTGGTCTCCCCATTTCTCTGTGGCCCCGCATGTGCAGACTGCTCATGGTTCAGTTTTTCTCTGCAATGACAGCTCATCCAGTCTAAGTCTGGTCACTCCCCCTCAGGGCCTGATTCCCCATCCTCTTGAGTTTGTCCAAGCTGGGTTTCCAAGCTCTCTACCTCTATTCTGCAGCGGGGATGAGGGACTGCAGTATTGAGACTGTTGGACTTTTTCCCCATTTTTTGGTGATCAGGGCAGCACAATTAATGAGTACCTTCCGAGGGTGATTATGGTGAAGGGGGGTATCTTGGATATGGAGCACTGTTCCATCCATGTGAGTGTATGACATAAATCCCTGTTTCTATTTGTGTGTGCATACATTTGAGACACTCATTCCTGTCCAATCACTGTCCTTTTTTTTATTAATTCACGTGATGTGGGCATTGCTGGCTGGGACAGTATTTATTGCCTGACCCTAGTTGCCCCTTGAGAAGGTGGTGGTGAGCTGCTTTCTTGAACCACCGCCGTCCGTGTGCTGTAGGTAGGCCCACAATGCCCTTCAAGAGGGAGTTCCAGGATTTTGACCCATCTTCAGTAAAGGAACAGCTGATGTATTTCCAAGTCTGGATGATGAATGGCTTGAAGGAGAACCTGCAGTGGGACATGGGGTGTTCCCATGTATCTGCTGCCTTTGTCCTTCCAGATATGGTCGTGGGTTTGAAGGGCGCTGTCTAAGGAGCTTTAGTGAGTTTCTGCGGTGCATCTTGTAGGTGGTACACACTGCTGTGACTGAGCGTTGGTGTTGGAGGGAGTGGGATGTTTGTTGATGTTGTGCCAGTCAAGTGGGGGCTGCTTTGTCCTGAATGGTGTTGAGCCTCTTGAGTGTTGTAGGAGCTGCCCCCATCCAGGGGCAAGTGGGGAGTATTCCCTCACACTCCTGACTTGGTGCCTTACAAATAGTGAACAGGCTTTGGGGAGTCAGGAGATGAGTTACTCACTGCAGTATTCACAGCCTCTGACTTGCTCTTGTAGCCTGTGTGTGTGTGTGTGTGTGTGTGTGTGTGTGTGTGTGTGTGTGTGTGTGTGCGCGCGCGCGCCAGAGAGAGAAGGAAGGGAGATGTGCACATCCATTTCATTGGTATGTGTGTGTGGAGAGAATCACTGATGCAGGCCCTTCTATCGCATTGCTGTGTGTGAAAAACAGATACCATTGTTACAATTGGGAAATACTCCTCAAAATTTGCAATGAAGTGGCACTGATGGCTGATGTTCACCGCGAATTCTAAAATGGCTGACTAGCACTCTCTTGTGTCCAGCATGCTTCCTGGACTCCATGGCGACGTTGGGTCTTGCTGCCTATGGTTACGGCATCCGGTATGAGTTTGGCATCTTCAACCAGAAGATTTCCAATGGCTGGCAGGTGAATTAACTTCCATTATTCCCTATTCTGTGTTTCTTATCGTGACGCCTTTGGGACTAGGCCCAGAGTATGATGCTCAGTCATGTGGGTTGTGACGTGGATGAAGAAAGTAGTGATTGCAAAAGCCGTCAAGAATTTGTAATCCAGTGCCACAAAGCTTAAGGCTTCTCTTTTTTTTCCCCTAGAAGAAGAATCTTGTGGGTTATGGGAGCAAGGATGGGTTATAAATGTATTCATTGCAGTTTGGAAGAATGAGGAGGATCTCGTAGAAACCTATAAAATTCTAACAGGACTAGATACAGTCAACGCAGGAGGGGTGTTCCTGATGACCCAGTGATGAGGCAAAATGCCTTCACTCAGAGAGTGGGGGACCCTTTGGAATTCTTTGCCACAGAAAGTGATTGAGGCCAAAACATTGAATGTTTCTGGAAGGAGTTAGGTATGGTTCTTGGGACGAAAGGGATCAAAGGGTTTGGGAAGAGCAAAGTGGCAGTAGAGTATTGAGTTGAATGATCAACCATGATCCTGTTGAATAGCAGAGCAGGCTCAAAGGGTTGAATGGCCCACTCCTGCTATTTTCTATCTTCCTATTTTTCCAACATGGTAACTCAGTGTCCCTAACCTTAATGAGCTTTGCTTAGACCATACTCTCTGCAATTCTGGTTGCCATTTTATAAAAATGACAGAGGCACTGTAGAGGTTACATAAAAGATTTCCAAGGATGATACTGGAAACTGCATGTGAGGAAAAGGTTTACAAGGTGCGCATTTTCCTTCCTCTGAAGGAGGCTGCTTAGGGATGACTTTAAACACTTCCTTAAAAACAAAGTGCTGGAGAAACTCAGCAGGTTTGGTAGCATCTGTGGAGAGAGAAACACAGTTAATGTTTTGAGTCTGACTCTTCTCCAGAGGCTAAAACATTGACTCTGTGTCTCTCTCTGCTGATGCTGCCAGATCTTTCTCCTTTTTATTTCAGAGTTCCTGAATCAGCAGTTCTTTTAAAAACACTGAGGCTTTGATGGTGTGGTTAGGGAGAGACTGTTTCCTTATGTTGGGGAAGAGCGTAGGTTGAGGTCATCGATATGGGATAGTCATCCAGAAATCTAATTGGGAACTCTTTTTTTATTGAGAAAGTGGTAAGCATGTGGAACTCACCAATGCAGGGAGTGGTTGAGGTCTGTCCTAGAGATATGTTTAAGGTGCATCTTTGACAAAGACATGAAGGAGAAGGGAATGGAAGATTAAGCTGGTAGATTTAGATGAGGAAGGAGGTTCGAATGGAGTGTAATTACCAGCCTAGACTAACTGGGCCAAATGGCCTGTTTCTGTGCCATTTATTTGACAGTAAGTCTGATATTAGCCCCAAGAGCACGAGGGGGAATTGAAGGAGTCGGCGATTTACAGAGGAATAATTCCAATCTGATTCAAAATAGAGACTGGGAAACCAGAGGGAGAATGGCGAGGCAGAAATTTTCCCAGCCCCCCCCCCCCCCGCCCTTTGCCTCCCTGATCATGTTTTAGAGTGCTCTGATAAAGGTCAAACGGGACTGGTTTGAACTTTCAGGGCCTGAAGGTCACTGCAGTAATCCTGGAACCAACAACAGGTGCTGCCTATATTGATGGCTGTGCCTCTCCCACACTATCTGATACTGCTTATCTCTCCTGCAGACACTGGATATTTGTGCTCTCTGACAGGATGTTGGACTCCTGTCACGCTTGTAATATCTGACCAATGCCTCCCAGCCCCCTCTCACCGAAATGTCCCCCTTGCCTTTTCCCCTCAACTGAGGACCTTGGCAGGGCAAGAGTGTGCCTGCTCTGAGATTTAACCCTTTAGTGTCTCTGAGCTCAGACACAGCTTGCGTAATGCAATTCCTGTTCTCAGTTGAAGCACCGTACTTAATAGTTACTGCTGTGATGCAGCTGACACCGATGCTGGCTCATACACAGCAGAATCCCCGGATTGATTGGCCGCCTAGTTGAGAGAACTCGCCTCTGCTGTTTTTCCAGGAGGTGGACATGGAGTCTTTTTACTTCCACCCAGGAGGGCAGACATTGGGTTTATTATCCCATTTGGAAGTGACATCAGCATGAACCCTAGGGCAGTGTGGCACAGACCCTTAGGCATTGTGCTCCCTCATTGCAAACTCTTGAGTGGCGGTCTCTCAATGGAGACTCTCGGATGGTGCAGTCCACCCTCAGCAGGACCCCTTTCAGTGTTTGTCCTTGATGTGGCCAGTGCCAGGAGTGTTGGGCTGCGTTTGTGATCTGTATCCATTGTAATTTGGATTGTCTCTGAGCAGAGCGGTTTCATTGCAGTTAAAGAAAGGGCCAGACTCTGCAGTAATATGCCTCTCCTCAAACTATCCACTCTTATTTTACTCACCTGACACAATCTAACTCAACTCTTCTCCTCACTGCCCACATCTGTTCATATCTAATTGTCTAATCCCTCTTTCCCCTTCTCTCCCTGCACTATCCTTGTACAGCCCATCCCATGCAGTCTAAGACAATCTTGTCCTCCTCCTCATACCAAATATCACACTTAATCGTGTCCTGCTCCTACTCACTCACTGCACCCTTTTAAAATCTCACCCAGTCAAATTCCACTCTCTTTATTTACTCACTCCACCCAATCCTACTTCCCTCTTCACTTTCTGAATCCCTTTAATGCCCCACCCAGGTCTAATCATCCTCCCGCTAATCCCAGGCTAAACTTGGAACAGTATCGCTACAGCACAGCCAGGCTTATCTCAGTGCCCGTCACACAGTTCTGTGAGGTGCCGTGTTACAGGGCAGCGGGTTTCACGAGCTGCCCTTGTTAGTTTGTAGAAGCAAAGCCTTTCAGCTGCTGGCTTAGCCCACAGTACATCACAGACGGGTGACTGCAGTGTTGCCAGGGGATCCTTTCCACCCCTTTCTCACCCTGCCCCTCCTCCCCACCATCACTGTCAGATTTTAGTGACTGCAATGCGGCACTGTCAGCCTTTAGACCAGCAGGGGGAGGGTCCGTCCCTTCATTGGCAGCTCACAGATAGCAGCACCTGTCCACCTCTGCTGCTCTGTAAGACTGACCCAGGCCGAGTGACTGAGGATCCCAGCTTTCCTGTCCATCGGTGTCCACTCACATGAAGTGCCACACATGATTAACCCTTGATGTGTGTGTGTGTGTGTCACCTGGGATTGTCACATCCAGTGTTCAGCTTGGGGAGCAGTTTAAACCTTGCCTTTGTATTTCCTGAGCCCAATTTCATTAGAACATGGGAACAGGCCGTTCAGCCCATCAAACCTGCTCTGTTATTTAATAAAATCACACTAATCACACACTTCAGTGCGTTTTACTCACCCCATCCCTGTAATCCTGTACGTCACTGATAGATTTCTGATTATCAAACTCTATCTTTAAACAATCTTAAAGATTAGAATTTTCCACCGTGGAGAGAGTTTAAAGGCTCACAACCCTCAGAATAAAAACAGGTTTCTCCTCACATCAGTCCTAAATGTCATCCTGTTTATTTTTAACTTGTGCTCCCTGGTTGTAGACTCCCCAAGCAGGGAACTGGTGAGATCACAGCTAAAAGGTTGCAAATTTGCTTCTTATGGTAGTCACTGTACCTCGTGTAATTCCCAGTATCTGAGACAGTCAGATGTGGTGACATAGTAGTCTTGTTCGATTTTAAGATTTACATTTCGTTATTGAATTAGCCAATTCACAAAGAGTTCATTGCAAGAGCAACCACTACATTTCCCGTTTATAGTGGCTCCTGGAGTTATGCACCCTGAAATTAGAGACTCCACATTTGTTTGCAAGGAATTCAGTACCTCAGTGATTGTAAGGTTTCCATCTTCTCAGTTAGCTGAGTATTCTGTTGTTGAAAGCTTTAAAGTTGCTCCCTCCCCATTTGAGGTCCTGCTTCCTCCAGCCCGGCAGCTTTTCTCGTGACTGCCGTTATCATGGATGGTTTCACTTCCACGTTTGCTGCTGATAGGCTCATAGTGAAGTTAATTGCTGGCAAGTGCAACTGAGAGCCAGCCTGTGATCGCAGCAGTAGCTCCTCACAAATTCTGTCCATTCTGTTTAAGGCGCAAGTTTTCTCCAGTTGGTTGTCCCTATTATTGAATTTTCCCCGTTGTTTTTGGAAACTTTCAGGGACAAATTTACTCTCTGCCCCTCTGAATTTTTAGTGTTGGTGGTGCAGCATTCTCTTGGCACTGACCTTTGAGTCTGGCATCTCCTCTGTACTTGACCCATGATGAGCCCCAGGTTCTCTCCGTGTTGATCCTTCAACAGTTCGGTGGTTTCTCAACACCGACCTTTGACCAGTCCCTCCTTCCCTCGGTGCTGACCCGCGCCGGGCCCTGTGTTCCCTCGGTGCTGACCTTACAGGGAGTACCACCTTCCCTCAGTGCTGACCCCTGACCCTTCAGCAATGCAGTGTGACCTCTGAACTGGGAGTGTCACCCTAAATCATGGAGCCCCGGCTTCGGTGTGGAGTTAGTGAGCAGCGGTTGAGAATCGGTGTGAGGCCCTAACTGCAGCCCTTCCCCAGCCTGTGGATACTATTGTTTTGGGTGTTTGTGTATTGTTGGTTTTTGGGTGGGGGGGCTGCGGATGGGCACTGCCTGCCCTTTCTCCCCCTTACCCTGAGGAGCAGGAGAAAGGGACCGCTGCAAGTGGGATGAAGCAGGTAGGATCTGTTTGGTGTGTGCTGGGCGGTGCATGAGTTGGCGATGGAGGGGCCCCTCACTTGCTGCCAGAACGCTGGCGGGTTTGTCTTCCCAGCTCTAACCGCTCTCTGTGCCGGCAGGTGGAGGAGGCTGACGACTGGCTGAGGTTCGGCAATCCCTGGGAGAAGGCACGGCCCGAGTACACCATCCCCGTCAACTTCTACGGCCGAGTGGACCACACCCCTGAGGGGGTCAAGTGGGTGGATACCCAGGTAAGGCGCGCTGACCCCGACCTCGAGAAGCCTGCAGATAGAGCCATGCAGAACCAGCAAGTGGGCCAAATGGCTGCCGACCTGTGTTTCTGCCGTGGGATGTCCCAGAACGGTTCATAGCCAGTGAAGCTTTTGCTCTGAAGTGTTTTCACTGTTTTAATGCTGAAACTGAATTTGCACAGAGATCCCACAACAAGCCCCTCAATAACAGTTAGATAGCCTGTTCTTCTTTTGATAACCATGGAGTAGATGTTGACTCCGCACCCCACTGTTCTTCCAATAGCGACGTTTTGGGCACAACTGAAGGGGCAAATGGGAACTCGGTGTAACGTCCCAGCTGAAAAATGGCAGCTGATACAGTGCAGCACTCTGTCAATACATCCTGGGAGAATTTAATGGGAACAGTGCAAAGGGAGCTTCACATTCCGTTTTAAAGGGTAGAGGAAGCTTTACTCTGTATCTGACCCAGTGCTGTCCCTGCCCTCTTGACAGCATAGTGTAGTGCGAGCTTTACTTTTAGTTTAGAAGAGTAAAGAGAGGTTTACTCTGTATTTAAAACTGTGCAGTTCCTGCGTTGGGAGCGTTTGGTGAAGATAGCATAGAGGAAGCTTTACTTTTCAGATTAAGATAGTAGCGGCAGCTTTACTTCTCATTTAAGAGTAGAGGGATCTTTGCTTTTTGCTCAAAAGTGGAGAGGAAGCTTTACTCTGGATCTAATCTTGTACTGTACCTGCCGTTGGATTTTATAATAGGGACAGTGTTGAGGGACCTTTGTATGTAATTCTGTGCTATCCCTGTGCTGGGAAGGTTTGATGGGAAAAGCTTGTCCCTTTTGTATGGAATGCATTTCTGCTGCATTGTGGCGCTGTAATCCTTCCCTTGTGTGTTTAGGTTGTGCTGGCTTTACCCTATGACACCCCAGTGCCAGGCTACAAGAACAACACTGTGAACACGATGCGACTGTGGTCTGCCAAAGCACCCAATGAGTTTAAACTGGAAGACTGTGAGTTGCCCTTTTTTTAAATATAAGGTTCAGTTGTGTATAAAGCTAGAGCTACAGAGACTCTTCTCAGCCTGTCCAACTGCCAAAATTGTCGGTGTCTGTTCAACTGTGATGGGCTTTACTACTGTGTCCGGCTTTATCTTTCCATGAAGATCTGACCATCCCTCTGGGCAGACTGGGAACCCTGACTGGTTTCTATTTATGCTTCCTGCTGTCTTCATCCTGGGAATTCCTGTGGGTCTCAGCATCTGATTATGAGTAGCTCTGGGTTCCACTTCTACTCTGTCTCAGTTCAATGCAGTGACCACTAAAACAGCTGCCTTGACCTGGCCCACAGGCAGTGACTGAGGAATCTAAGACAAAACAAGCAACGCCCCCACATCCCCCCCCCCCCCCCCCCACCACCACCACTCCCATGAGTATGACAGAGCCCAGGACACTACCCCTGAGTATGTCCTATCCCGTTGCCAGGACAGATCCACTAGAGGTGATGTCCCGGTGGGACACAGTTGGAAAGGAATTGCCCAGGGAGTTCCTCAATGTTGACTCCGTGAAGTCTCATGACATCAGGTCAGAAAAGGGCAAGTAAACCTTCTGCTGATTGTCACCTACTGCAACCCCTCAGCTGATTATTCAGTGCTCCTCTGTGTTGGTGATCACGTGGATGGTCATAGGGGCACATTCCTGCAAACCCAGTCCAATAGCTGGTGATGAGGGAGCCAATAAAAGGGAAAAACATGCTTCACTACAACCTCACTAATCTACCTGTGTCAGATGTGTGTGTCCATGATAGAATCACCAAGAATGACCACTACACAGTCCTTGTGGAGACCATATGAAATAAGAACAAGCGTAGGCCATTTGGCCCCTGGAGCCACCAGCTTTGCCATTCAATAGGATCCGGGTTGATCCCACATTCCTCATGTCCACTTTCGGGTCCCTTCCCGTTGATTCCCCTACTGATCAAGAATCTACCTATCTCAGCCATAAATACACACAAGGACTCTGCCTCCACAGCTTTCTGTGACAACGATTTTCAAAGACTCTCAACCCTCTGGGAGAAGAAATTCACCCTTATCTCAGTCTTAAATTGGCATCCCTTTATTCTGAGACTATGCCCTTTGGTCCTAGACTCTTCTGTGAGAGGTAACATCCTGACAGCATTTACCATTTCAAGCCCCTTAAGAATCCTATGTGTTTCAATGAGATCATGTTTGTCTAAACTCTGGTGAGTACAGACCCAACCTATTTAACCACTGGTCATAAGGGAATCCCTCCATAGCGGGGATCACCTTAGTGAACCTTCTCTGAACTACCTCCAATGAAATAATATCTTTTCTTAAATAAGGGACCAAAACTGCTCTCAGTACGCCAGATATGGTCTCACCAGCATGTTGTACAGCTGCAGTAAGACTCCTCTACTCTTATGCTCCAACAGATAAAAGTGAAATAAGGGACAATATTCCATTAATCTTCCCAATTACCTGCTGCCCCTGTGACTGTCTTTGTGATTGGTGCACAAGTCGCGTCAAGCCCCTTTGTATTGCAGTTTCTATCTATTTAAATAATACTTTTTTTTTGTTTTCCCTTCCAAAATTAATGACTTTACATTTTCCCACATTATACTCCATTTGCCAACATTTTGCCTACTTAATTAACCTATCAATATCTCTTTGTATCTCTCTCATAGCTTGCCTTTCCACCTAATTTTTGTGTTAGTCTGCAAGTCCCATCTTCACATTGAGATACCCTCCATCACGTTGTGTGGCTCTCCCATTATGCTGAATGGGATAGATTTCAAACTTAGCATCCATGAGCATTGTGGGCAGCAGAATTGTGTTCAACCACAATGTGTAGCACACTCCCCAGCATATCCCCACTTGGTGGAGATATCGACAATGGATTCATGGTCATCAATAGATATTTATTTCCAGATTCTTTATTGAATTTCAAATTCCACCATCTGCCAAGGTGGGATTTGAATCTGGGTTCCCTGAACATCAGCTGAGTTTCTGGATTAATTGTCTAGCAATGCCTCCCTGAATGGTGTTGGATAGTTAAGTAACTAAGAATATGAAGGGTCCACAATGGGGAAACCCAGGACTTCAGTGTAAAAGACCAGGCTAAAGCATTCAGTTTCATCTTCATTCACCTTCAGTCAGAAGTGCTGAGTGGACAATCCATCTCATTGTCCTCCAGAGGACACCAGCATCTCAGATAATTCACTCCACACGATATGAATAAACAGCTGGAGGTACTGGATACTGCAAAAGCTGTGGACCCTAACTACGTTCCAGCAATGGTACTGAAGACCTGTGCTTCAGAACTAGCTACACTCCTTGACAAGTTGTTCCACAACAACGACATCACTGGTATCTACTTAACAATATGGTGAGGTGCCTATAAACAAAAAGCAGGGCAAATTCAACCTGGTAAATAACTGTTACCATGGTCCAGTTCAGTTATTGGTGATAGAGTACTCTCCAATTGAATGAATGAGTATGGCTTCAACAACATTCAAGCATTTCACCCATCCAAGATAAAGTGGCCCATTTAATTGGCGGCTCATTCACCACCTTCAGTGTTGTCTCCCTGTATCACTGGCGCCCAGTGGCAGTAGGTGTACCATCCTGCCTACACGACATCAACTTGCCAAGGCTCCTTCGACAGCACCTTCCAAATCCACAACCTCTGCCATCTAGAAGGACAAGAGCAGAGCGCGTCACCACAGCCTGCAGGTTTGCCTCCAGTCCATATCTCATTCTAACTTGGAACTACATTGCTGTTCCTTCATTGTTACTGGGCCGAAACCCTGGATTTCCTGGAGGTTGGAATGTCTGCTCTGGCCTGGATGGTGTGGAGCACTCATCCAGGAAAGTAGAAAGTAACCCTTCTTGCTGGACAGCTGGAATCGCCCCACAGATAGCAGAGAGGCTGTTGCAGTACGTCCATTTTTGGTGCTGTAACTGAAAGCATTGGAAGCATTATCAACAGCTAGAGCTAAACTGGGAAAGGGACCATCTGCTTTCTGCATCTTCCTCTCTTGCTCCCCCTTTTGTAAGAAGCTCCTTTTAAAACCTTCCACTTTTAACCAACCGTTTTGACACCTATCCTCATAGTTCCGCACGTGATTTGGCATCAAATATTATTTGATGTTCCTGCGATGCACCTTGGAATGTTTATGATATTGCAGTGTTATATAAATACAAAATGTTGACGCTGCTGCCCCCCACACTCATCCTTTTGTGTGTATGTCTTTTTGTCTCTCTCTCTCGTTTCAGTCAATGTTGGTGGCTACATCCAGGCAGTCCTCGACAGGAATCTGGCTGAGAACATCTCCCGCGTCCTCTATCCCAATGACAACGTGAGTTCCCGATCGCTCAGAGGGTGACTGGTACATGGCAAGCCACTCTGGGCTCCAGGAACCAGAGTGCGTTGCCATGACTTGCAGTGGGTCACCAGCCCCTAATGCAGTGCTGCCTAATGGCAGCAAGCTGTTCTTCCTACCAGCTCAGGTTTCGCTGTGTGATGCAGGCAGCTTTAAGCCTCACAGTCCTCAACATATTTAGTCAGAAAGCGTCAACAGTCTGTACCATGTAGCACAGATAAGGATATCCTCCAACTCCTTATCTGATGGCCTGAACAAAGCCCCTGGGTTAACAGGAAGCTGGTTTTGTTTATTTTTAACAGCTGCCTAGTGTTACAACTGTGACAAGCGGAGTGCACTGATAATTTTGTCCCACTGCTCCTGAAATAATATAAACTTGTTGATTCATTTTCCAAAATGACTACTGTATTGGTTGTTATCCAGAATTTAAAAAAAACCCACAAGGCTCGTTAAATAAACTCAAGATAATCCATTTTTATTATAAACAAACCTTGTTGGTGAATCAAATGGCAGACTCTGGTTAACACTTGATCTCTAAGACCAGAATTAGAACTACTTTCCCCTCAGTCCCTGAGAATTGGTCACTGTCCACTATTTCAGGTTTTGCCAGGCAGACAGAAATGCTTGTAGTGGAAACTCTATCAGGTTTGTAGTGGTTTCTGCTGGGAATAGGCTTACAAGAAAGAGGCTTCTGCTCCAGGGGTGCTTCCTTCCCTCTGAGATCCATTCTACAGACCCAGGAGCCAAAGTCGACGGAGAGAGTTGCTAGGCAATCATTAGCATGGTGACCCATAGTCCTCTCAAAGCCTGGTTTTTTTTCAGTATCAGTAATTAAGACAATAAAACCCTATGTCTCATCTCCTTAAAAGCTTTGCTTAGCTGTTTTTCTTCCCCCCCCCCCCCCCCCCCCCCAACTTGATTTTCAGTAATAATAGCAGATGTCTTCATTTCCAAGCAATTACTTGGTTAAATACTTTTTTAAATCCAGGAAATGGCCAAATAGTTACATCTTTCAGCTTTTCCAGGTAGTCTTTTTATATAAATGGGAATCCCCAACTCTAGAGACTGCTGCCATTCTCGAGACCCCTCTCTCTGACTGCTTCTCGCTATCTTGAAGAGATCATTTTTTGCATGCAGTTATGTCTTCACCTGTCTCACCATTCTCTGCATGAGTCTCTTGCTGTGTCTTTACCTCTGTGTGTCATTCCTCTTTCATTGGTTGACCCTTCTCTTGCTTCATTTTGTGCTAATTCCATCCCTGATAAGCGGTCACTCATGCATACTCTTTGATTCAGTCGCACTTGCTTCCCATGCAGCTGATTTCTATTTGTCCCTCTCACACCATCTTCCTCTACCCTGCTGCCACCCTATACCTTCACCATCTCGTTTCACCATCCTGACTCGTGCTCACATCCCCACTGCTTCATGCTTCTGGCACACAAGGCCGTTCAGCCCAGTTGTCAGTGCTAGCTTTTCACAAGAGCAATCGAGGTAGTACCACTCCCATGCCTTTCCCTCCAAATCTGGTTTCTCTTCAGAAAATGATTAAAATTTTGTTTTGGACGTCAGGATTGAACCTGCCTCTGCCATATTCTCAGGCAGTGCATTCCAGACCCTAACTACCTATGCTTTGAAAGAACCCTTGTTTCATTTGTCGTTTGACCTTCAATGATGTCCTCCAGCACTTGCACCCAGTGAGAACAGTTTCTCTCCACTTACTCCACCTAGATGCATTGGGATTTTGAACCACCTAAATCAGATCTGCCTTCGACCTTCTCCAAGTGTAATAGCTCCAGCTTCTTCAATCTATCATGTTTCTGGACACGTTCTCGTAAATGTTTTTTTTTCTGGAGCCTTCCCAGACATATGGGATCCCGGGACTTTGTTGTTGGAAGCATAACTCACTCTCTCTTTGTCTCTTGCTCCATCTCTCCACAGTTCTTTGAAGGGAAAGAGCTGCGTCTGAAACAGGAGTATTTTGTGGTCGCTGCCACTCTGCAGGATGTCATCCGCCGCTTCAAATCCTCCAAGTTTGGCAGTCGTGAAGTTGTCCGAACCACCTTTGACGCATTCCCCGACAAGGTAATGACTTGGCAGGAAGGGTGGGCGAACGAGAATCCCTGCTGTTCAGGCCATGTAGGGGACATCTCCCTCCAACTCTAACATTTCCTGCCATCCCAGGAGTGAGTGAAGCTAGCTCTCGATTGGCCCTGCAGTAGTATTGGAACAGGAGTGTGTACAAGTACGAGGTGGTGGTGGTGGTGATGATGTGATGGAGGATTCAGCCTAATGGCGGGGGGAGGAATTGGCGAAATAGAAGAAGAAACAGAGTGTGTGTGGAGCAGGGTTGGCCACTCCAGTCACATCTGGCGCCGGCCTCGCACGCTCTCATGTGCGCTCTCACTCGGTAAGTTGAAAGGTGTGCTGAAATGTTGGAACTGGGAGAAAGTACGCTTGGACAGAGCTGATTAGTTTCAATCCCAGTGTTCCTCAGGGAGATTGTTAGAGACTGTCCTGTCGATAATTTATCTCATGCGGTAACTTGATTGGTACCTGTTTGGTGAGCATCAAATTCCCACTGGGCAACGCTCTTATTGTCTTTTCTACCACCCACTGTCATCAAATAACCCTGGACCTTTGGACAAAACCCCATGTTCAGCTGCTGTTTTTGTTCTCCAGCAAGTCCAGCAGTTGTTGCCAATCCCAGTTGTGCCTTGAACTGAGACTCGCTGAACCATTTCTGAGCACCCTTAAGAGTCTACCCCATTGCTTTAGGCCTAGAGTCCAAAGTAGGCCAGAACCGGTAAGGAGAGGGGATTTCCTTCACTAAAGCGCAGTAGTGATCCAGATGGGCCTTTTGCAACAATCAGTGCTGGTTGTCCTGGTCTTGGTTACTGACATGAGCTTTCAGTTCGAGCTTTTCACTCCCACCATTGCCCTAGGAATCCTGTTCCATAGTTTGACCTCTGTCACTGTTTGGACCTCTTTTTGTTTTTTCCTTTTGGTAGAGTGCTTTGGAAGTTGAGCGGGCTATGCTGAGCAAGGTGTAACAGCTGATCAGAGCTGTTCGTGCCCCTGACTTTCCCCACCTCTTCCCCACTCTTCTTCTCTTCTTTTCCCCCCACCCATGGGTCATTGGTCATTAACCCTTCCAGACATTGGTGGTGGTTTGGGAGCTGGATTGGCCTCCACCTGTTTCTCGCGTACCTCATTCCCATCACTCCCACACTCCCCACCTTAGTGTCAGGGCTGATGGCTCCAGGGTGGAATGTAAATTGATGAGCTGGTAATGTTTTGTATTTCTGTGCTGCCTTTCATGCTGACTAGCACCTTTATGGGGACTACGTTATTGCGATGTGGAAACTCGACGGCTAACATCGGTGAGGGGTGGGCCTCTCTCCCCTGCACAGTACTGGGATCTTTTGCACCCACCTGAGCGGGCACACAGAGCCTCTGTTTAAACATTGCATCTGAAAGTTGGTGCCTTTGTAAACAACTCCCCTTGGAGCTGGTCCTGGACGTGTCACCCTGGGTGACAGTGCTAAAGCTCCCTGCACTGGTGCACTCTCCTTCTGAGTTCATTGTCAACATACACTTATTATTTCTGCCTTTTGTTTTCCAGGTTGCCATTCAGCTGAACGATACCCATCCTGCCCTCGCAATCCCAGAACTCATGAGGCTGCTGGTGGATATTGAGCACTTGAGCTGGGAGAAGGTACAGACCCCAGTTAGCAACCTCAAAAGCAGTAGGGAAGGGTAGCAGTGTGGGATCTCTTGCCTCGAGAGTCCTTTAAAGCATTCCACATTCACTGAATTGCGTCCCTGGGCAATCACAGGTATCTGGTACCTGCATGGGAGGATCCCAGCAGCAGTAAGTGAATGAAAGAGTAATCTTTTTCTTTTGTGATAGTGAAGCTGAAGGTGGAAGCCTGTAGACAGGCATTCTCACTCAAAGTGTCACTCAGGCAAGGATAGTCAAGGTCTTCTCCCCAGGGTAGGGGAGTCCAAAACTAGAGGCTATAGGTTTAAGGTGAGTGGTAAAATTTAAAAGGGGCCTAAGGGGCAACCTTTTCACTCAGAGGATGCTGTGTGTATGGGAGTTGGTACAATTACAACATTTAAAAGGCATCTCGATGGGTGTATGAATAGGAAGGGGTAGAGGGATATGGGCCAAATGCTGGCAAATGGGACTAGATTAATTTAGAATATTTGGTTGGCTTGGATGAGTTAGGCCAAAGGGTCTGTTTCTATGCTGTACAACTCTCTGACTCTAAGTGGGCTATTCAGTCTGTATCTGCTTGATCCAATAATCTTTAAGTCCACTTTCCTGCCTTTTCCCCATAACTCTTGATTCTCTTGCTGATTAAACATCTGTCTATTTCAATCGTGAATATACTTAATGACCCAGCCTCAGCATCCCTCTGGTAAAGAATTCCACAGATTCACTCCCCTCTGAGAGCAGTACCAACCAGGCAAGCCCTCACTGAGATTAATTTGTTTAACGAAAATAACTCCAACTGGTCTGTAATTATCACGTTTTCAACCTTGCAATGATAATCTTAAAGAGTACTGTAGGATTATAAACCACCCCTTTGCTGAACAGACAGGAAGAGTGAGGGAATTATAAGGTGTCAGTTGAAGAATCTAGAATAAGGCCTTTGGAGATGAAGAGGTGAATCTCAGAATTATTGCAGTGCAGAAGGAGGCCACTGCCCATTGTGTTGATGCTATTTCGCCAAATGAGCATCCCACCCGGCACTCTTCCCCTAGCTTCTCCCCGTAACCCTGAACATTGTTCCATTTTTGACAGTAGTTCCATTTCAGATAACTGTCTCATTTCTTTTTGAATGCCTACGTTGAACCTGCCTCCTGCACAACCTGAGATAGCAGCTGTGTGCTGAATGTCCTGGGCTGCAGTGCCCATCTTAATCCCACATCGTAAAACTTCGTACCATGACTTGTACCTCAGGAGCCAAGGCTAGCATAGACAGTCACACCGACTCCTGTGTAACCTTCTTTATCCCATCCGATTGGGATAATCTCAATGATCCCATAGCCTTGATCAGTAAATTGTATTCACCAGGTATTTAGTGGTATCATCACCCCATCCTCCCCATAGACTGAGAGCAAGACTAGGGGGCCATAAATGTAAGGCACATTGTGCATAGTCCCTGCTAGCAAAATTCATGATTGATTGATTGGTAATGGGATTTATTCTCTTTTTTCCTCTCTGTCCTTTCACTCTGCATTTTCTGTCTTGTTTTGATCTGTTGTGTTCTTTCCTCTCATTCTCTCTCTCACTCTCCTAATGTTTGCACTTTCCCTTAAATGCTCTGGTACTTGCTTCATGTTTGGTGTCTCATTCATTCTCTCGTAAACTCCCGCCACTTCTGTTCTCTGTCTTCCCTCATGTTCCCTGTCTCCCTTGTGCTGGCTCTCGCTGCTTTAGGCCTGGAATGTCACGACCCGTACCTGTGCCTACACCAACCACACGGTGCTGCCCGAAGCCCTGGAGCGCTGGCCTGTCCATCTCTTTGAGTCACTGCTGCCGCGGCATCTCAGTATTATCTACGAGATCAACAGGAGGCACCTGGAGGTAAGTCTGACCCTTCTTACCTCGGCAAAGTAGGGGAAAATGTCAACTTGTGCAGTTTTCCAGAAAGAATAAATATTATTGCAATGCTGAGAGAGCTCTGAAATGCGGAGGTTGTCCAAATGAGTGAATCATCGAAGTTGCAGATGCAGCAAGTAAGTAGGAAAGCTAGTAGAACCTTACCATTAATCATGGGGGAGAATTGAAAACAAAAGTAGAGAAATTATGCTTCAGTTATACAGGGCACTGGTCAGACCATATCTGGAGGACTGTGTACAGTATTGTATCTTTATTTAAGGAAGGATCCAAATGTGTTTGAAATAGTGAAGCAAGGGTTTACTCGACTAATACTTAGCAATATCAGGAAAGGTTGGACAGGCTGGGTTTATATCCACTGGAGTTTAGAGCAAAAGGTGAACTGATTGGAAGGTCTAAGATTCTGACGGGACTTGACCGGGTGGATGAGGAGATTGTTTCCTCTTTTTGGGAGAATCTTGATCGAAGGGTTACTGCTTACAAATAAATGGTTACCTGTTTAAGATCAAGTTGAGGAGAATTCCTTCTCTGAGGGTCAGGAGGCTTCAAAGACCTTCCTGTCAAAAGGAGGCAGGGGTCGAATGTTTGTGTATCTGCCTTGGCTTAAAATTATTCCAAGGGGACAGAGGTGGTTGTGGGTCAACAGGAATGTGGAGTAATCAGATCTGCCCAAACTTTACTGAAAGGCAAACCATGCTGCTGCCTCCTGCTCCTGATTTGTATGTTCACACAGTTTACAGCAAGTATGAGTGCTCAGGAGGCCTGATACTGTGTCTGTTGGGCTGCTGTAATCTGTGCCCTTAGAGTTCATTTGGAGTGGTATCGACATACTTCTCATTAGGAACCAGAGGAGGCCACTCAGCCCCTCAAACCTGTTTTGAAATGTCTGACCTGCACCCAGTTGATTCTCAGCCGAGAGGGTGCGGTACACGCGGGTGTGGTTGTGGTGGATGTGTTGATTTGCCTGCCAGCATGGGTTTGCCAGGGCTATGGTTCTGGTTTCAGGCCCCCCACCCCCGCCGCCACCACCACTGTTGTTTTCCCTTCTACAGACATTTGGATAGGTACATGAGCAGGAAAGGTTTAGAGGGATCTCAACCAAACACGGGCAAGTGGGATTAGTTTAGTTTGCGAACCTTGGTCAGCATGGGCAAGTTGCACCAAAGGATGTATTTGTGCTTTATGACTCTGTACCTCTACAGAATGTTGCTCGGATATACCCGGGAGACAACAACCGACTGCGCCGCATGTCGCTGATCGAGGAAGGAACTATCAAGAGGATCAACATGGCTCACCTGTGCATTGTTGGGTCTCACGCTGTGAATGGAGTTGCCCGCATCCACTCTGAGATCCTGAAAAAGACCATGTAAGTTGTCCAAGCAACAGCAGCAGGGTGTCTCAGGCAGCCACATCATTGAGAGGGTTAGGCCCTTGGACCTTCTGTGTGATCTCCATATACCTGCCATTGTCCTGTATCTGTTGATCTCTGATGTAAAATTAACAAATGACTGAGCAATGGTTGCAGTTTGTGGATGGGACTTCCAAACTCCTGTTCGCCACCCCACTCGGGCTTCCAACACCTCACCCTCACCAGCTTTGAGTGAGGTTCTGTCATGCTGCACTCAACTGAGATCGAAGTCACGAAAACACACTGGGAAGGCAGACCTGCAGTCAGTGAGGAGACAGAATGTGCATTGACATAGCACTGTCATGACCTTGTGTGACCTCTATTGGGACTATGTTGGACAGTTTGCTCTGACTAACTCAATTGCTCTTCAAAAGAGCTAGCATAGAGTTGTTAGGCTGAATGGTCTTCTGCTGTGCTATTTGGTGAAAAGACAGAAGTTCACCCCTGGGGTTAGAAAGGGGTCTTGGGCCTCTGTTGCCTTGGTGTAGTCCCAAACCCTTCCTCAACTGCGCCGGGGTGCTAAATGTAGGGCCATTCAGGAAGGGATTCGAGTGCGACATGGGGAGGCTGTGTAGCTGTTTTGAAAAGGGACTGGAGCTTTAATTTCACCTGCACTTCTCTGTCCACAACCTCCACTCTCATCCTTACAGATTGGAGAGGTCATGGATTAGGGAAGGTTTTAAGGAGCCTTGGTGAGTTGCTGCAGTGCATTTTGTAGGTGGTCCACCTGCTGTTGCGGATGGTTGGTGGTCCTGAGTCTTACTTGATCTCGTTGGTAAAAGCTTTGAGTGAATAATGTTGACTGACAGCCCCTCCCTACCACCGACTCATCGCCAGATGCTGTAATGACAGTGTTGGCCTCTGTCTTTTAAAATCTTTACTTACTCTTCCTTGCAGCTTCAAAGATTTTTATGAGATTGAGCCTGAGAAGTTTCAGAACAAGACAAACGGGATAACCCCACGCCGCTGGCTGGTGCTGTGCAACCCTGGCCTGGCTGATGTCATTGCCGAGGTAATAACTCGTGCAGGTTACTTTCTGAGGTGGGAGCAAGTGCTGCAGGCAGCCGGGGATTTCTGGTTAGAACACCATAGCTGCCTCTTGGGTAATGGTGTAACCTCACTCGGTGTGTCAGTCCAATGGTGGCCCTGATGCTGTGTCCTGTTAGCAGGCATCTAGGGGCATCTACCGTCTATCACTCTGTTTGTATTAATATGTGGAGAGTCCAGACTCTTGGCATCATAGAATTCCTACAGGGTGGGAAGAGGCCATTCAGCCCATCAAGTCCACACCAACCCTCCGAAGAGCATCCCGCCCAGACCCAACCCCCAACCTATCCCTGTAACCCTGCGTTTCCTATGACTACTCCACCTAGCCTGCACATCTTTGGACTGTGGGAGGAAACCGGAGCCCCCAGAGGAAACCCACGCTGACATGGGGAAAACGTACAAACCCCGCACAGACAGTCACCTGAGGGTGGAATTGAACCTGGGCCCTGCTGCTGTGAGGCAGCAGTGCTAACCACTCAGCCACTGTGCCACCCTTGGAAATGGAATAGTCCCAACGATTCCTGTACTCCCAATTTGATGTCACAAAGCAATATATCCTAAAACAGGCTAACTATAAGCTAGGTTTTGCTGTTTCTCTCTCCTTCACCCCACCTCCCCCAACGCCCTCCCCCAACCCCCCCGCCCCCACCCAACCTGCTCCCCACTTTCCTCCTCCTGAACTTACTCTTCCTTTCTCCTCCTCGTCTTTCAGAAAATTGGTGAAGATTATATCTTTGACCTGGATCAGTTGAAGAAGTTGCTGTCATTCGTCAATGATGAAGGGCTTATTCAAGCCGTGGCTAAAGTGAAACAGGTAATCAATTCTTCCCCTCCCTTTGGTATACCAAGGGGCAAGTTCTAGGCTCGAACTGCTGAATTTCGGTGATTCATTAAAACCCTGGCTACATGCCAGTCGAGGATTGTGGGATGTGATCGTGGAGCTGTGTGCTTGAAATTCCAAACACAGATCATAAGCCAAAGAGGGAAATTTTTTAACCTGCCAGAGCAAAGCTGGCTCTTGGGAAATAAAGTGCCGTCCGGGAACAGTGCCAGGAAAAGGGACAGCTGAACTGTGGAGGGTGACAGAAAGAAGGGTTTATTTCGGTGGAGTTGCTTGGAGGACGTCATGGAGCAGTGACAGATGGTGCTCACTGGATGAGGGAGGTTTGTGCGAAACAGCTTTGCATAACACAGCATGGCCCCAGGTCTCCCAACAGGGTCAGGTAAAAGCAGCAGCTGGACGATGTACAGACTTGAGGAAAGGCCTGTGTGTTTATCAATGTCGCCTTTCATGACCCAGTGCTGCACAGCCATAAAAACATTTTATTGAAGTGCAGTGACTGGTGTACAGTAGGAAAGGTGGCAGTCAGTTTGTGCACAGTGAGATCCTGCAAGTGACACTGACTAGATGCTCCCCACCTAAGACTAACAGAAAGATTAATATTGACTTAAGAGGCTGGGGATAACCACCCCTGCTCTTCCACCATTAGCGTCTATGTGGCTATTATGTCTACTTGACAGGGCAAAAGGGACTTTAGTTAGAAGATGGCACTTCCAACAGTGTGGCACTGTTTCTCCTCCACCACCCCCCGCCCGCCCACCCCCACGCCGCTGCCGCCAACTGCAGAGCGTTGACTTGTATCACAGAATCAGAATGCTGGCATGGGATTTGAACTGAACTTTCTGTGGGACCGAACCTTGTGGCCAGGCATCCATACTTTTTTTAAAAAAAATGTTTTGATTGCTGTAAAACTTGTGACATGGATTCAAATACTGTAATGCTGCTGAACCTAGGGCCATGGATTTGAGACAGTCTCTAATAAACAGTCAGGAAATCCAGGACCAGCACCTTCACCAGAGAACAGGGAGAATGTGGGAACTGCTCCCCCAGAGAGTGATAGAGGTGAATCGAAGCTATGTACTTAAGGTGGGCTGGGGAGACACTAGATAAACACAAGGGAGAAAGGAACAGAAGGGAGAGAGTGATGGGGTGAGATGAAGAGGGAGGAAGGAGTCAGTAAACAGCCAGCACAATCTTTTTTTTTCTGCTGTGTTGCAGGAGAATAAGCTGAAATTCTCTGTGTACCTGGAGAAGGAATACAAGGTGAAGGTCAACCCCAACTCCATGTTTGATGTGCAGGTCAAGCGCATCCACGAGTACAAAAGGCAGCTGCTGAACTGCCTCCACATCATCACCTTCTACAACCGTGAGTCCTGACTGCAGTATAAGGGAGGGCTAGGTTTGTGGCCTGGGTCCCCAGGCAGGGTAAGAGAGCCCTGTCTCTGAATAGGGAAGCTTGTGACGTACAGCTTATAGTGTGGGTTTCTGCACCTTCTTGGGGGTTTTTGAGCTTGTGGGTTACTTGAGCTTTTGGAGAAGGCAGGTTTAATTCATTCACTGGGGTGTAGGCATCAATGGCTAGGCCAGTATTTATTGTCCATCTCTAATTGCCCAGAGGGCTGTGGGTTTAGTGCCACATGTAGCCCAGACCAGTTAATGATGGCAGGTTCCTTCCCTAACAGGCATCAGTGAATCAGATGGGTTTTCCCGACCATCAACAATGGATTCATGGTCATCATTAGACTCTTAATTCGGATCTTTTTATTGAATTCAAGTTCCGTTTTCTGTGGTAGGATTCGAACTTGGATACCCAGAACGTTACCTGAATCTTTGGATTAACAGTCCAATGATAATACCACCAGGCCATTGCCTCGTGAGTTGCATTCCCATTATTTCCATCCCACTGTCACTAACGCCCCACAGCTCCATCCCAGTTTCCTCTTAGTCCCAGCAGCCTTGCTGTACAGAGTTCAGTTAGCAGTATGGTTCTAGTCTAGCAGAATCTATTTGGTTTTTGAGTGGGGTGGAGGGTGTCATAAGTGTAAAAAAAAAAAAGGTCATCCCTTCCTAATGATTGAACCCCCTCCCCTACAAAGCTCCTTGAAGGGCTAATGTTACAGATCCGTCAGTGTGATTCACCGAGATGGACCCTCACTGAAAATACGACACTGTAGATGCTTTCTCATGTGAGATGAGCATGATGAGCTGGAAACAACAAAAGGGTCTGGCAGCGTCTGTGGAGTGAGGACCAAGTAAACCTTCAGGTTGATGGCATCTTGTCAGATCTGGAAAGTGTTTACAGCGCAGCAGATTTTGAGCAGGTGAAGAGCGAAGAGGAGTTGTAGACAAAATGGAAAGCTTGCTGTAGTTTGGGTTGGAGGGGGAGAGACCAAGTGATGATTGGTGTCAGGAAAAAGAAGGTGGTGACAGGATAGAAGGAAAGAAACCAAAGCTGTGCAGAAGAGGTATGAATGGCAACAGCCGATATGTTACCAGCACCTTTCTACCCCACCTTCCCTCTGCCAGGATGGTGAACTGATGTTATTGAAAGTCTCTGTGGACCCTGGAAGTGTACAAGGTGCCTCATGGAGAGATGAACTGCTGCTCCTCACGTTTCCGTCAAACTTCGATGCAGGCTGAGGACAGGGAGCTCAGGGTGGGAATGGGACTGAGGATTGAAGGGTGAGGAATTTTGGGTCACGGTGCACCGAACGGAGGTGGTCTCCGCAAAGCGGTCGCCCAGCATTGGTGAGCTGAGGTGGTGAGCAGCAGGCACGGTGTACTGGATTGAAAGGCATACGTGTTAATGGTTGCTCGGCCTTGAAGGAGTGTTTGAGAGCAGTCACGATTGTCAACCAGCCCTGAAACTTTTGTGTGTTGTGTTGTTACAGGCATCAAGAAGGAGCCAAATAAACAGTACACTCCTCGCACCATCATGATTGGAGGGAAGGTATGGATATTTCAACGGCATGCCCCCTTCTTCCTTCACTTTCTGCTTAATGGGAGGCGCTCATGTCACTGTCCTAAATGTCCAGAGCTCCACGTTAATGTTCTGAGGAAATTGTTCAAGTCCAGATGGTGAAATTTGAATTCAGCAAAAATCTGGTATTAAAAAGGCTGCCTATTGATAGCTGTGTAACCATCGTTAGTTGTCATAAAACTCCATCTGTTTCACTGAATACCCACTAGGGAAGGAAATCTGTCACCCTTACCCTGTCTGAGTTGCATGTGACTCCAAACCTGCAGCAATGGGGTTGACTCTTAACTGACCTCTGGTCAATTAAGGATGGGCAATAAATGCTGCCCATGTCCCATGAACAAACTTTTAGAAATCATTAAATGATTCAATGGACCTGAAATGTGTCTCAGCTGCAGAGGAATTGATTAATGTGGTGCTGCAGTGTGGTGAGCCTTCGTTACTTTATAATCTAACTCTGTACTGTCCCGGTCATGGGAGTGTTTGATAGAGACAGCTTTACTTTTAGTTAACGGGAGTAGAGAGCGCTTTACTCTGTATATAAAGCATGCTGTCCCTGTCCTGGGAGTCTTTGATCAGGACAGTGTAGAGGTAGCTTTACTCTGTCTAACCCTTTGCTATTCCTGCCCTAAAGTGTTTAATGGGGACAGTGTAGAGGGAGCTTTACTCTGTATCTAACCCTGTGATGTCCCTTGGAGAGTTTGAGGGGTATGGTGTGGAGGGCCCTTTTACTCTAATATGACACAAAATGGTGTCAGTCTTATTGCACTAGTGAAGGAGGCTCTCGGTGCCACTTATCACCTTGTTTTGACCTTGTTGGCTGCTCTTCAATCTCTTGGTCTCTCCCTCTTCCCTCTCTCACAAGGTGCCTTGTCCTATATCTTCCCCTTTGATCCTTGTCTCTGTCCCTGCCTCACAGTTGTTTGTTTTTTCTGTCCCTCACAGGCGGCCCCAGGTTACCACATGGCCAAGCTCATCGTCAGACTCATCACGGCCATCAGCAATATCGTAAACAATGATCCGATAGTGGGTGATCGGCTGAAAGTTATCTACCTGGAGAACTATCGGGTGTCGCTTGCTGAGAAAGGTTCGCTATCATCTCTCTGTCTCTGTCTAGCCGCTGTCAGGGTAGATGTGCATTCCCATGGCCTTGGAAGCTTCCAAATCCCAACAGAGAGGGCTTGCGTTCAACATCTCTGCCAAAAGCATGTGGCCCCTGCTGTGCAACAAGATTGGTGTAGCAGCTCGGCTGTGATGCGATGCCCACTGTGCCTGATTTGCTAGCTGAAATGGAGCTTGTGCATCTTTTCTTTTTGTATCACATTGCCTTTCCTGTCCATCCTTTGGCTCGCCCTTTATATGGGCTTTGTGAGGTCAACCATGTTGCATGTGCACCAGGCTGGGTAAAAATTTCCTCCCCTGAAGGACATTGTGAACTAGATGTGTTATTCCATGCTCTGATATGTGTGCTGATTTTTTTTTTTGTGTGTGTGTGTATTTAAATTCCCTGGCTCCTTTTACTGGGATTTGAACTCCCGTCTGTCTGGAGGATTGGTCGGTGTCTCTCGATTACTCAAATTGCCATCATGTTAGTGTTCCTCCAGCAACACCAAGTCAGAATCCTGGGACTCCCTTTCTAACAGCACTGTGGGGTGTCCCCACACCCGAAACCTGTCACTGTTCAAGAAGGAAGCTTGACCCCAGTCAGGGATGGGCAACAAACATTGGCTTGGCCAGCAATGCTCACAGTGCAGGAATGATTATAGAGCTTGGAATAGAGTAGAATCCCTACAGTGTGGAAACAGGCCCTTCGGCCCAATAAGTCCACACTGACCGTCGGAGCATCCCACCTATAACCCCCCAAATCTACGCATCCCTGAACACTATGGACAATTTAGCATGGCCGATCCACCTAGCCTGCACATCTTTGGACTGTGGGAGGAAACCGGAAGGAAACCCACGCAGACACGGGGACAATGTGCAAACTCCACACAGACAGTTGCCCGAGGGTGGATTTGAACCCAGGTTCCTGGTGCTGGGAGGCAGCAGTGCTAACCACTGAGCCACCGTGCCGCCCTTTCTGCAGGATTGTCTCCACACGTATACCTCCTGTATCACTCTCTGTTTTTGTATATATATCTCTCAAGCACACATGCCTGTGAGGGGGCAAATTAGAGAGTGGGTGTGTTGAGTTCCCTTTTAGGAGATTCCTTCGCACTTGATACAAACACAATACGCCAACTTCTGTGAAAAGCCACAATTTATTTAAGCAAGTACAAGCTTTGGAGGATCACTTCTCAGGGCTTGCAGAGTCGTGTCAAGCGATGCTCCCTGTAAGGGAACCGTCCTCCCTTTATATAGGTTTTTACAGCACAGTCAGACATGCATACAAGATACAATTTTTTTTCTCTCCCATAATCACTTAACTTAATCATCTAACAGTAAAACAAAGGTTAGCTGCCCTTATCCTTTTAGCATTTACAGAGAGCAGAGTATAATTAGATTACCATCTTTTGTCTGCGAGATCTTTTTAGCCTTAGTTCAACATTTACAGAGAGCAGAGTATAATTAGATTACCATCTTTTGTCTGCGAGATAGGGGTGCCCACGAAGCACCTAATTTCTTATATGTCAGCAGAACAGATATTAACCCTTTAACATTTCAGGTGCAAGTATGTGTGTGAGAGAGAGCATGTGAGACATTGGAGTGAGTGTGAATCTGAGAGTGCAAAGCCCACATGCAACAAGAGCAGACGAGCGTGTGACTGAGTGTACTCCAGTTGCTTGTTAGCCTGATGTTCTATGCACAGTATGAGAATGTAAAATGCTGCCCTCACTTAGCCATACAGAACCATTGTCTGTCTGCCTCTTTCTTATGGTCCCACTCTCTACTGCAAGTCTTCTCTTTCTCACGCTCACTCACACACTTTGTCTTTGTGTCTCCCACCCCCTTTCTCCATCCCTGCCCTTCCCTGCCTGCTCCATCTGTGTGCCCCTCTGTCTCACTCCGTGTCTCTCTCTCTCTTCTAACCGCCGGCCTGTGTCTGTCTGTCTCTCTCATTTCCCCATCCCCACCTTGTGTCTGTGTGTCTTTCTCTCTCTCTCTCTCTCTTATGTGCGTGCACCTCTCTCTCTGTCCCCCTCTCTGTCTCTAATTCACTGTCTGTGCCTCTCATCTTGCAGTGATCCCAGCTTCTGACCTCTCGGAACAGATCTCCACTGCTGGTACTGAGGCATCGGGAACCGGCAACATGAAGTTCATGCTGAATGGCGCCCTTACCATCGGCACCATGGACGGTGCCAATGTGGAGATGGCTGAGGAGGCTGGCCAAGAGAACTTCTTCATCTTTGGCATGCTGGTGGATGAGGTGGACGCCATGGACAGGAGAGGGTAAGGGAGCAGGCAAAGGGCTGGCAGCCCAGGCCTGGTAGCTGGGAGCAGAGCTCATTGGGTGACAGTGAAGCAGAGGGATTGATGTGCAATGTGAGAGATGGCACAGCAAGAGGGGTGGTTAGGAGTGCCACTGACTCTGTTGAATGGAGGATGTGGAACTCGGAGTGCAATGTAAAAGTCCAAGTTGTAGCGAAAGCCTAGTCAGCAGAGAGCGAGACGGGTCATCCGCCAGTTTAAGCCTCATGCGGGTACTGAGAGCATACCCCTGGCTCAGGTACTGGGGCAAGGGCTTTCTCTGAACATAGTTGGCTTGGCTTTTCAGGAGAGCTAGTGGTGGGACACAGACAGCTCCCCATCACTGTCCAGCCGGCTGTTATTCCAGTCAGAATTAGTGGCAGGAGCAGGCCATTCAGCACTTCAGGACCTGCGTCACCACTTGATAAGATTGTAGTCAAGCCTATCTTGCCTCAACTCCGGATTTCCGCCTTTAACTCCCTCCACTCCACCCGCCAACCCCCTCATTGTCCTGAAACTCTTGACTCCCTTGTCAAATCTACCTCTGTCTTCAATACTTGAGGACCTTCCCACCTCTGCTCTGTGGAAAAGAGTTGCTTCTGAGAGAAAATAATTGTACTTGCCTCTATTTTGAATGGAAAACCTCTTATTTTATCATTGTCCTGACCCCCGCCCACTGTTCCATTCTCCCTTACAAGGGGCAACATCCTTTCAGCATCCTCCCTGTCAAGTGTCCTGAGAAGATCACCTATAATCCTTTTCGACTTCAACAGATCCAGGCCCAACCCTTCTTGGCCTTCACTCACAGGGGAAGGCCTTCACCCAAGGAATTGGTCCATCTCCAAACTGCTTCAAACACCTCTGTGTCCTTCCTTGAGTGTGGAGACCCAACACGTAGCTCAGACAGGCAGCCATATGACTGCTCTGTACGCCTATAGCAGGCTGTATGTTGGGAAGTGGGGCTGTGATTAGCATAGGGGATGTTGATAAGGTGTCAGTGCAATCCCTGCTGTGGTCCAGTTTCCAGCTGGCAGCCTGGGCTGCAACATGCCAGGGAGGGCATCTGTAGGGTGCAGGTTGTGGCTGTCTTGGGCATTGGGACAGGGTAGTGTTATTTCCACTCTGACGCTAGGCCCCCTTCACTAAGCAGTGTGCTCTACTTTGGGATTTTGCAGCTACAACGCCCGGTCCTACTACGAGCGTCTGCCTGAACTCAAGTTGGCCATCGACCAGATCAACAGTGGATTCTTCAGCCCAAAGGAGCCCGACCTCTTCAAGGACATTGTCAACATGTTGATGCACCATGACAGGTGAGGGCACACCCCCTTCAGGTGGGCACATCACTGCCTGGGTGGATGGAAGGCTGGTGCTGCTCTGAGTGTAGGGGTGGGCACGGGGATGCTGAGACCTCTCTGCCTGTCAGTGGGATTGCTCTTGGAGGGACAAAGGAATACAGGAGTGTCGAGGATCTACAGAGTGTGTGTGTGTGTGTGTGTGTGTGTGTGTGTGAGTGAGTGAGAGAGGTGCTCGCTCTTTTGAGGTAGTTCATTGTGGGATCAAACCCCCACTCCAGACCATTGATTGCTTAACTCCAACCCGACATCCCAGGGTCAGGGCTGAGGGAGCGCCATGCAGTTGGAAGGTCAGCACTGAGGGAGCACTGCCCTGTAGGAGGGTTGGCAGTGAGCGAGCACTGTGCTGTCAGAGGAAACAATTTGTTGTACAATGTCCTAAGGCAATATGAGGCACAGGTCTCCAAAAATTGGTCAAGGGGTTCCGTTTCAAAGAATGTCGAAAAGGAGGGAGAGAGCAAGAGGCAGAGAGTTTTATGGCAAGAGTCCTGAACATTGAGTGCCCTGGTATCTGAAGGAACAGCCCTGAATGCTGTAGCAATGTGGGAATAAAGGATGTTCAGGAGGCTATAATGGAGGGATACAGAAATCCTGGAGCATTGAGGGGCTGGAGGAGACTACAGAGATTGAAGGGAATGGAGGAGGGTGTGTGCGAGGTCTTTTGAGGGGTTTGAAAAGAAGGAGAATTTTTTACAGTTGCATCAGGAACAACTGGAAGTTTGTGAGCACAGGGGTTGAAAGGGGCTCGGTGTGTATTTGGACATGGGGCTGCAGTGTTCTAGATGAGCTGATGTTTACGGAAGGTGGAATGTGGGTGACTGGCCAGGAATGTGTTGAATTGTGAAGTCAGAAGGGACCAAAGGCACATAGCAGGGCTTCACCAGTTGAGGAGCTGTGACTTGCTGGGAGGTGTGTGACATTACGGTGGTGCCACACCACCGGAGCTGGGAGGGCCATCGCAGGGTTGGGGGGAGGTGCTGGCAGCACCACCCTGAAGTGCTGGCATACTGAGGGGCTATGCAAGGCTCCTGCCAGCTCAGTGTCCCCACCCCCCTATTCAGGTCCTAACTCACCACCTTTCCCTTCTCTCTCTCTCTCTTTGTCTGTCTGTCTGTCTGTCTGTCTGTCTGTCTCTCTCTCTCTCTCTTTCTCTGGCCTTCCTACAGATTCAAGGTCTTTGCTGACTATGAGGATTATATCAAATGCCAGGAACGTGTCAGCGCCCTCTACAAGGTTAGTACGCCCAGTGCCAAGCAACGGAGAGGGGAGATGGGGGCTGCAGTCTACTCGTACTACCCGTAGCCACTGCCCTCTTGTGCAGCGCACAGCAGAGTGGAGTGGCCTTGTTCAGGAATGTACACTCAGTTCCCACTGCCGAAAGGATTTCTGGTTAGGGAGCTGCTGGAAAAGCCAGTTGTCCATCCGTAATTGCCCCTCGGCTTGCTAGGGCCATTTTGGAGGATGGTTAAGAGTCAAACCCCATTGCTGTGGGGCCTGGAGTCACATGTAGGTCAAACGGGTAAGGATGGCAGATTTCCTTTGCTGAAGGGCGTTGTGAACCTGGTGGGGGGCTTCCTTCGCTGCAGGGCGTTGTGAACGTGGTGGCGGGCTTCCT
>NC_063374.1:5251717-5259069 GCF_021869965.1 Rhincodon typus | reverse complement strand
GGCTTCCTTCGCTGCAGGGCGTTGTGAACCTGGTGGGGGGCTTCCTTTGCTGCAGGGCGTTGTGAACCTGGTGGGGGCTGTGCAACAATTGATGATAGTTGTCATGGTCTCTGTTTCAGAGACTAGCTTTGCATTTCCAGTGTCAGTGAACTGAATTTAAATACCGCCGACTGCTGAATCCAGCTCCTCAGGGCATTAGGCCTGGGTTCTTGGATTACTAGGTCAGTGACATTCCCATCCTCTTCCCATTCCATATTCCATCCAGTTATTCATTACCCAACTCCGTGCCTGTCTGGTTGCCCCAGTGTTGAGTCAGGCTGTTCAGGATCGCCATTCAGTGCCTTGGGTGATTCCTTTCAGGATGGATGTGGGAGGGTGGGAATAACCTGGATCAGGGTCGCTCCATGGGACCAAACCCCATTTTGTGTTACCTTTTATAGGTGCTCCAGATCACAACTTGCTGCGTTAAATAAATTCTCATCTTCCCCCTCCGATTAGTTCACTTCACTGTGTCCCTCAGACCCTCCTGCCACCGGGAACAGTTTCTCCCTTGTTGACTCAATCAAAACCCCCTCATAATTTTGAGCGCCTCGATTCAATCTCTCCTTTGGTTCTCCTCGGAGCGGAGGAGATTAATCCCAGCATTCCCAGTCTCTCCGTGCTGACTGAGTGGTACTCATCCCTGAGTCCCATGCGTCCACCTCCACCACAAGGCCTATGATCCACCTCTCTCTTTTTATCATCATCATCATCATCATCTTCCCTGTGTCTCTCATCTTGCAGAATTCCAGGGAATGGACCAAGATGGTCATCAAAAATATCGCCACTTCCGGAAAGTTCTCCAGCGACAGGACGATCTCGGAGTACGCCCGGCAGATCTGGGGTGTGGAGCCCAGCAAGCACAAGATCCCGGCCCCCAATGAACCCCGGGATTAGAGTTCCCTCGGCGGTCTTCCGTCTCTTCATCCCCCAACACCCCTCATTCCCCCCGCACGCTGGCTTCCCTGTTTTTCTCCCTCGTGTTCTCCGTGCCTGAGCGCTCACCTCTGTGCTGCTTGCGTGCTTGACCCTCCTGGAGAGCAGCCTGCTGGTTATTGGAATGTAGCTTCCTGTCCCAAGCCCTTCCCTCCAAACCGTGGCTCAGAGACCTGCCCAATAGCTGGCGCAGTTCCGTGTTGATCGGAGGAGGGTGGGGAAGCTCTCTTTGCTCCCTCAAGGCCTCCCACTAGGCTGTACAATAACCTCTGCTCTCTTTTGCTTGGCATGTTGCATGCTTTGGCAGTGGGAGAATTCCAGGAATAATTGTCAACATGGCTAACTAACTAGGCTCTAATTTTGCTTGCCCCCTTGGTCCTCCAGAGTTGGAGTTCTCAATATTTTCCACTCTCTGTTCCATCTCTGCCCTCCCTTCCAACACCAAATTGCAGGGTAGTCTGGTAATGGAGCACTTGCGGCCCAGCCGACAGGCAATAACCTGAGTTGCATTTGCCCAGGCAAGCACCCTCCTGGTGTTTTTTGCTCCCTCCCTCCCTGCCCCCAGCCACTGATCAAGTTAAGAAACCAGCTGTTTTTGTTTCTGAAACCACCCTTCCATGTAGAGGGCGTTAGTTGGCCTTTGAGCTGAGGGCTTGTGGGTGCAGTTTGCCTTGTGATTGAGCTGTCTCGTTTCTAGACTGTTCTTGACTGTGTTGGGAGGTGGGTGTTTCAAAGTGCTAGGCCTTTATTGTTTTTGCTGAAGAAAACAAATGTATTTTGAGAAGCATCACATTGCGGTCCATCGTTAGGATGGAGATAGCTTGCTCTCTGAATGCTTTGCTGATCCACGGTTTTAAAAAAAGAAAATAGCTGCTGTGGTGCTCTCCCTAACCTTTGACCTCGGTCATGGTATAGGACCAGCAAGTTTAAGTCTTCCCTCGTGTGTATTTAATGTGTGAATAACTAACTTATTTTTAAGTGTAAATATTTAAAGGAAACTGCACAAAAAAAATGTATTTAATTCAGCTGCTGAGTGTCAGTGCAATAACTCCTTGACTTGGCCAAGCTCTGCTCATCTCTTGGAGAGGGTGAAGGGGTTGTTCTACCACCTGAATTTACCCTGTGGCGTGTCCCTTCTTGAGCCCATGAGGGCTGGAGAGAAAGATACCCTGGCCATTTCTGGCACCAGAAGATGAGCGTCATTCATGTTGGGGCTATCTGCGCGGTGGCGACTGTGTGACTCCTTCCCCATCCAAGTCCCTTGTATGCTGCTTTTGCTTTTTGAAGGCGCTAAACACTGCCCCCACCCAGACCAGAGCGTTTTTACATCAAATGCTGCGGATATGTGTGTCTGAAACCCTCGGAGTGAAGAGAAATAAAATGGACTGAGTTGTGAAGCGATCCTGAGATTTGAGATTGCTGAATTTCTGACCTCGTGTACTTTATCCTTCCTCTGCCCCTACAAACGAATCCTTCAGCATTGTGTTGGGAGTTTCCTAACCTCCCCAAGTGGTGCCCTATTCATGATCGCTGTCCCTGTTGCCTTGCGTGAGCTGCATGTTTTTTCCCCCGGTGCAATATTGTGGTGAGTGTGGCTGTCTTGACATTCGGTTCAACACAGAATAAAAGTGACAATCAAAGCAGTCCTGGATCTGTTATTTAACTGGCGACAGAGGCTGCGGCCCTCCCAGTCTGGTGGAGGGGTGAATGGGTGATCTGAGCCTCTATAAACATCATGACTCTTGTGTCTGCACACAAAACGGGGTCTCTCAGAAAAGGAGAACTCAAATGAAACATACAAAATGGAAATTAAAGTTTGGACTCGAAGCGTGATTATACGTTCCAGCCCCTGTCGTGCTTGCCAGTCGTGGAATAATTGGAGCGTACCAGTACATGCAGTATGTTTCCTCCCTGAGGACACCCTGCCACAGATATGACTGACTGAAAAAGATGAGGCTAGCTGTTGTGTATAATGACCAACTCCCTACATCCTGGATGGACTGGTTAATGGCTACCCACAAACAAACATCCTGGCTGTACCAGATATCAAAATTCAGGGTGTTGGGGTTGAAACAGCAAATGTAACTTTAGAACCAAAAAAAAGAAATGGGAGCCAGGGAAAAACCCCCCCCCCCCCCTCCTGTATAGATGGTGTGCATAGACTCTGTGCCAAGTTCTTTATAAGTTCCAAACCTCCCCAGTCACTGGTGTTTTGTTTGAACTCGCAAGCTAAGTGTTTAGCCCTACCCCTGCCAATCTGGTCTAACACTGAGACAGCTTCCTTCCACCTCAAAAACATCACCCTGACTCAGCTCAGCAGCTGCCAAAGACCTCGTTGTTTCCTCCTTTCAAGGTTCGACCATTCCGATGATCTCTGGGTCAGTCTCTGCACTCCTTTTGTCTTAGATCAACTTAACTAAAGTTTTGCTGCGGACGTCTCTGTAAGGCCCTACCATACAGCAGCAGAATTAGGTCATTCAGCCCAATGAGCCTGCTCTGCTGATTGATCATGGCTGAGATGTTTCTCAACCCCAATCGCCTGCCTTCTCACTGTAACCCCTGATCCCCTTACTGATCAAGAACCTATCTGTCTCTGTCTCAAAGACATTCAATGGCTTAGCCTCCACAGCCCTCTGCGACAATGACTTCCACAGATTCACCACCCTCTGGCTGAAGAAATTCCTCCTCATTTCAGTTCTAAAGGGTCGTCCTTTCTCTCTGAGGCTGTACCATTGTGTCCTAGTCTCTCTTACTAGTGGAGACATCTTCTCCACATCCACTCTATCCAGGCCCCTCAGTCTTCTGTAAGTTTCAATCAGATCCCCCTGTCATTCTTCTAAACTCCAACGAGCACAGATCCAGAGTTCTCAAGCACTCCTCATATGACAAGACCTCCATCCCTGGGATCATTCTTGTAAACCTCCTCCAAGGCCAGCACATCCTTCATGAGATACAGGGCCCAAAACTGCTCTCAATATTCCAAAGGTGGTCTGACCAGAGCCTTATACAGCCTCAGCAGCAGATCTCTACCCTCGTGTTCTAGCTCTCTTAAAATGAATGCTAATGTTGCAGTTGCCTTCCTAACTGCCAAGTGAACCTGAATGTTAACCTTAAGATAATCCTGAAAGTCCTTTTGTGCTTCAGATTTCCAAAGACTTTCCATTTAGAAAATAGTCTATACCTCTACTCTTCCCACCAAAGTGCATAACCTCACACTTTCGCACATTGTCTTCCATTTACCACTTCTCTGTCCACTTGCATAGCATGTCCATATCCTTCTGCAAGGATTGGACATGCTCCCTCAACACAATCTGTCCCACCATCTATCTTTTTGTCATCTGCAAACTTAGCAACAATGCTCACTTCCTTCATCCAGATTGTTCCTGTATAACGTGAATAGTTATGGTCCCAACACTGACCCCTGCGGAACTCCATTAGTTATCGGCTTCCATCCTGAGAAAGACCCCCTTTTGTCCCCACTCTCTGCCTTCTGCCTTGCCTCTTATCACCATGGGCTCATCTTATTTGGCAGCCTCCTGTGCGGCACCTTGTCAAAAGCCTTTTGGAAATCCAAATAGATCATGTCGACTGTCTCGTTGTCTAATTTGCTCATTAACCCCCCTCAATTTTAACAGATTTGTCAGGCATGACCTCCCCTTGATGAAGCCATGCTGACTCAGCCCTATTTTGCCATGTACTTCCAAGTACGCTGCAATCTCATCCTTAATAATGGACTGTAAAATCTTACCAATGACTGAGGTCAGGCTAACAAGCCTATAGTTTCCTGTCTTCTGCCTCCTTCCTTAAATACTAATCTGCACAGGCTCCAGTTTAAGCCAAGTCGCGATTAACCTCAGCCATAAAACTCTCTGAGATATCTGCATGCCTCTAATTCTGGTCTGTTATGCATCCCTGATTTTCATCACATTATCCAGAACCTTCAGCAGTCTGATGCTGCAAAATCCCCTTCTGGGACTTCCACATTGCTCCTTTAAAACGCTCCTGACAATCACCTTATATAGGGTTTTCTGTTTTAAATTACTAACCTTCTAACAGTGCAGCACTCCCTTGGTGCTGACCCTCCAACGGTGCGGAACTCTCCCAGCACTGTCCCTACTCAGACTGGGGCATCAGTTTGGGAGTAATACCTGGAACCTAGAAATCACCTGCTGCGGGGAATGTGTGTGCTGGTCTCAGAAATACTGCCAGTATAATCAGGCGTGTTCCTCATCCAACTCATGACATACAGTGGACAACATGATCGAGTGAAGTGTTATGTAGTGTTAACATATAAAAGCATTGCGTGAGATTTTCTCGTCAATAATATTCTACATTTACTCCATTTTCCTGCAAAATTTCCTTGAAAAGGTGGAAGTTTGAAATCATTCTTGGCCTTGAATCCACAGCTGTCTGAAATGGACAGATCCAGCATCCCACCTGGGTTGGAGACCTTTCTGCTGATATCTTTCAGAAATGGATGACCTCTTCATCCCTGAGACTCTGATCCTGTGGAGTGGATAGGGGATGGGGAGTGAGGATTGTTTGCCCTTAATGTTTTCTCCAACCCTTCACAAAGCTTCTTGGAGCCTCTTGTGATTGCTCCTTGGGCCTTCTAAATGTCCAGAGAGTTCAAGCCTGTTCTTAGAGCCATACAACACAGAAACAGACCCTTCAGTCCAATTAGCCCATGCTAACCATAATTCCAAATGATACTAGTCCCACCTACCTGCTCCTGGCCTGTATACCTCCAAAGTCTTCCTATTCATGTACTCATCCAAATGTCTTTTAAACTTGGTAATTGTTCCTACATCCTCCACTTCCTCAAGAAGTTCATTCCACGCGTGAACCACCCTCTGTTTGAAAAATTTGCATTTGCCCCTCGTCTTTTTTTGAAATCTGTCTCCTCACCTCAAGAATGTACCCCCTACTCTTGAAACCCCTCATCCTAGGGAAAGAACTGCCACCATTAACCCTATCTATACCCCTCATTGATTTATAAACTTCTGTAAGGTCACCTCTCAACCTCCTACTCTCCAGTGAAAATAGTCCCAGCCTTTCTTTATAACTTGCCTTCACTTCCTCTGGCAGCTCACTCCATGCATGCACCACATCTGCATGAAACAGTTGCCCCTCTCACCTTAACCCTGTGCCGTCTAGATTTGGACTCCCCTATCCTGGGGAAAAGACCTTGGCTATTCACCTTATTTCTGTCCCTCGTGATTTTATAAACTTCTGCCCTTGGGGTTGATCCAGCTGCAGTTTGTAATAGATCTGTAAGTACAAGGCACCCAGAAACTTCAGAGTGGACAAGCTGGAAACATTTCGCTTTTTGTCCCTTCTCTGTGTGAGTGAAAAGATAGAAAAACCAAGAAACTTGAAAAAAGGAAAGAACTATATCAGTTGCATCAAATATTGAAGAACAGCCATCGCTTTATAGACCACAGCATGTCATGATTGCTTGCATCAAAAAGAACTGAGAGAGATGATTTAGATTAAATCCGGATATTTCATCCTCAGAATCTTGTTTACCACTGTCTACATTTCTCCACCTGGATGCACTGTTTTCCTCCCACAGTCCAGGGATGTGCAGGTTAGGGTGGACTGGCCGTGCTAAATTGTCCCGTAGTGCCCAGGAATGTGCAGGTTAGGGTGGATTGGCCGTGCTAAATTGTCCCATAGTGCCCAGGGATGTGCAGGTTAGGGTGGATTGGCCGTGCTAAATTGTCCCATAGTTCCCAGGGATGTGTAGGTTAGGGTGGATTGGCCATGCTATATTGTCCCATAGTGCCCAGGGATGTGCAGGTTAGGGTGGATTGGCCGTGCTAAATTGCCCCATAGTGCCCAGGGATGTGCAGGTTAGGGTGGATTGGCCGTGCTAAATTGCCCCATAGTGCCCAGGGATGTACAGGTTAGGGTGGATTAACCATGGGAAATGCAGGATTACAAGGATAGGTTAGGAGGGGTGTGAGTCTGGGTGGGATGCTTTTCAGAGGGTCAGTGTGGGCTCGATGGGTCGAATGGCCTGCTTCCACACTGTAGGGATTCCGTGATTTTATAATATTTGTGTCAATTCATAGTCGGCAAACATCCTGGTAAATCTCTTCTCTCCAGCTTCCTATAACTGGGCAACCAAAACTCCAGAAGAGGCCTCACCAACATCCTGTACAGCCTCAACGTGACTTCCCAACTCCCGTACTCAAAGGACTGAGCAATGAAGGCAAGCGTGCTAACCGCCCTTTTCTTTACCTTGAAGGAATTTTGGTCTTGCAAATTTGGCGGCAAGTTTCTGGGTGCTGTCTTTTACCCTCTTGACGGCTGCGGAGGGAGGATGGGCCGAGAGTTTGGGAGAGCCGTGAGGGAGCTGGGGGTGGGGGGGG
>NC_063374.1:5242054-5251617 GCF_021869965.1 Rhincodon typus | reverse complement strand
GGGGGGGGGGGGGGGGGTTGGTGTTGGGGTAAGGGTGACGTCACAATGCAATGCAATAAAACACAGCCCAGCCCAGCAAGCTCACAGTTGAAGGTGATCTCACAATGGAGCTGGCCGGCCCCAGGAGAGAGCCCAGGGGAGAGTGGCACGGCCAACGGGGTTGATGAACTGGGGCCTGTGAGGACAGACTTTGGCCTGGTACCGGTTTCATCCGCGGGGCCTACGTCAACGGAAGGCAGCGGCGGGCCGGGGAGGGGGGGGGGGGGGGGCGGGGGGGGGAGGGGGCCCATCTCTTATTCCTTTGGACGTGGGAGCAGAATTGGCAAGCGGCGTCAAAAAGACAACGTTGGCCGACGGCGGCCATTTTGAGAGAGAGAGAGAGCGGGGCAGGGCCACAATTCAGAGCGTCCACAAGCCAGCCTGCCCCCCAAGCCATGGAAGTGTGCAAGTTGGAGTCGTGCAAGGCGGAGGCCTCCCTGGTGGCGCTGACGGACGCGGCCTTCGACAAGGATGACGGCGTGCGGCGCCAGATCTCGCAGTCTCTGTACGAGCTCGGCTGCCACAATACCGAGCAGGTGCTGAGCGCCTGCTTCGACTTCCTGCTGAAGCACAGCCAGCTGGTGCAGGGTCACCGCACCGTCATCTTGCAGTGCATGGAGCGCATCGTGCGCGACAACATCAGCCAGCTCGGCCAGCCGCTGGCCAAGAAGATCATCAACCTGGCGTCCGAGGAGATGATCAAGTCCAGCGAGTCGGCCCTGGGCTGGAAGGAGGCGGCCAGCAACGTGCTGGTGGCGTTGGGCTCCCGGTTCACCGACGAGATCCTGGAGGACATCTTGCAGAAGCTGCAGCCGGGCGTGGTGCCGCAGTTCTTTGTGGTGCAGACCCTGGCCAACCTCTCGGTGGCCAACGTGCATGGCATCGTGCCCTACCTGACCACCACCTTGCAGACCATGCTGCCCATGTTCCACACGATCAAGCAGGACAACATGAAGTGGGCCTTCACCTCGGCCATGGGCCTCTTCAGCAAGAGCATCCTGGAGTACCTGGCAACGGCAGACAAGGCCTCTAGGCCCGTGTTGACCCGGGATGCCTTCGCCCCCGAGATCTACGCCGCCTACAAGGTCTTATTTGGCACGTGGCTGCGTAACAAGGACACCAAGCTGCGTTCAGCCATCGTGGTGGCCCTCAGTCACATGGTGCACCTCCTGCCCCCTGAGCGCATGGATGACGAGTTGCCGCGCCTCATAATCAGCATCCTGGGCCTCTACAAGAAGCGCTGCGAGCCCTACCACATCACCCAGTGCCTGCGCCACATCCTGGAGGCCGCAGTCGAAGTCACCAGCCACGTGCCCGAGACCCAGATGGACAGTCTGCTGCCCCAGCTGCACCACCAGATCTGCCTACCTGTTGACTGCCAGGACTCGCTCAGTACCCGCAACCAGCAGGAGGTGCTGCAGTGCTTCACCGTGCTGTCGCACATCTCCATCGACTCCCTGGTCAAGTTCCTGCTGCAGAAGCTATCCAGCAACAACGACAAGGCGCGGGTGGGGACGCTGACAGTGCTCAACCATGTGGTGAGCAGCGGGTACAAGGCCCTGGAGAGCAAGAAGGCACTGATCGTCAGCGGCATGAAGCAGTCGTTGCAGGACGGCGACAACAAGGTCAAGAAGGTGACCGCCCAGGTCATCAGCACCATGGGCGAGCACGGTTACCTGCAGCTGGAAGGAGGCTCCATCTTGGTGGACTTCCTCGTCCAGCAGTGCACCCTGGTCCCCGAGGAAGGACCCGGGCACCATCACCACCACCAGGCCCCAGACTTGGACGAGGTGAGGGACGAAGACCTGCGCGAGCTCTGTGAGGGCATCCTCAGCTTCCTGGTGACGCTGGACAGGATGGAGGACGTGCTGTGGCCCTTCCTGTTGGAGTTCGTCACCCCGGTGCAGCACACCAATGCCTTGGCGGTGGTCTGCCGCTGCCTGGAGCAGGTGGGCAACCGGAAGAAGCGGCAGAGCCTGCAGTATGTGCTGTTGAACTACAACGAGAGGCTGGGGCTGCCCAAACCCCACACCCTCTTGGCGCGCCTGCTGGCAGTCTCTGCCTTGCCCTACAGCGGCCAAGGCAGGGGCCTAGCGGCCCTGAGCCTGCTGCAGGTTCTCAGCCCCAACATCCACCTGGATGTGGTGAAACTCTGGGACGAGGAGCTGCCTCAGCTCAGCCAGTTCCTGGCCGAGCACCGGGAGGACACGCTGCCCCAGAAGCTGTGGGAAGACAAGCTCTTTTTCTTCCTGTCCCGCACCCTGGAGACCATCACCGACGAGAAGTGGACGTGGGAGCTGAGCGAGGAGATGACCCGGCACATCCACAACTACCACAGCTACCCGCGGGAGAAGGCGTTCCTCTACAAGTGCGTGGGCATCGTGCTGGGCCAGACCAACAACAAGGACGTCATTAACAGTGAGCTGCAGGAGATGCTACTCAGCGTCCAGCACAATGAGGCGCTGGAGCGCGAGGGCTTGGCCACGGGCATCGGCTTCTGCGCCATGACCCACCTGGACGACACGCTGGCCAAGCTGGATGACTTTGTCAAGATGGACATTGTGAAGAAGACGGCAAGCTTCTTCAACATCCTGAAGGAGAAGCTGGACGGCGATATGGAGCGGGTTAAGAGCACCCTCATCCTATGCTATGGTTACGTGGCGCTGTATGCCCCCGAGGGCCTCATCCTTCAGCGGGTGGAGATGCACATCCTCGACCACATCCTCAGCCTCTCCAACACCAAGGTGCTGGGCATCAGGGTGGAGACCAAAGACCTGATGATCAAGTTGACCCTGATCAAGGCTGTGACCCTGATCGCCAAGGCCGTGTACGCCAATAAGGGCAAGCACCTGTTCAAGTTCAGCCGGCGCGAGGAGGTCCTCTCCTACATGCAGGACCTGATTGCCAGCGAGTCCAAGACCCACCTGAAGACCAGGGTGCGCCAGTCTGCCATCAATGCCTGCACCCACCTCATCCGCCTGGAGCCCCGTCTCAACGAGGTGGAGGCGTCGGACCTGATCCGCACCTGCCTGGAGGCCGTCTTCAGCTTCCCGCCCCTGGACAACGACAAGCGTAAGGACACCAGGAAGCTGAAGGAGCGCGAGGTGCTCCACACGGAGACCATCACCGCCCTCCACGAATTGCTCAAGGAGTTCCTGAGCCAGAACCTGAGCTCCGAGGGCCTGGATTTCATTTTCAAGCACGTGCAGGAGTGGATGATCTCCACCAAGGACCACGAGCGGGAGAGGGCCGTGGAGGCCATGTTGGCCCTGCTCATCTTCTATCGGGACCGCTTCAAGTTGGTTAACGTCAGCACCTTCCACAACCTGGGCCTCCTGGTCGGGTGTTTTGTGCCCCGTTGCGCTGACCCGGTGTTGTCCATCCGCTACATGGCCATGGATAGCCTGTACAACCTGCTGTACATCCAGGTGCGGTACGAGGGCTGTGTGGCCGATCAGCCAGACAACCTTGTTGACCACCTCGGCAACATTAAAGAACAGCTGCAGAATCCCGACAGCCACATCCTCTTCCAGATCTGCTATGACATCGCCAAGATCATCTCCAACAAGTTGCCCCGCGACCAGCTGCACCCGTTGCTGTTTGCCCTTTTCGAGGGCCTCTCGGACTACCACGCCACCTGCTCCAGCGCCACCTCGGTGGTGATGAACACCCTGGTGCGCAAGCACGGCGAAGGCCTGAAGGACCACATCCCCGAGATCCTCAGCAACCTGCAGTCGCGCATGCAGACCATCACCCTGGAGCAGGTCAGGTTCTCGGTCATTCACTTCATCTCCATCCTGACCTCCCAGTGCCTGCCCGGGGTCCTCTCCTACCTCCTCTTCCGGCCCCTGCCCTACGACAAGTACACCAGCGCCATCTGGCAGTCGTTGGCGCGCGAGGCCAAACTGGCCACCACCACCATGGACTACCTGCTGGGCAAGATCAATGACTACCTGTCCCACGACGACCGCAAGGAGAGCAGCGCCAAGCGCCAACCCTCCACCGGCACCTCGGAGACCGTGGCGGTCATCTACGCCCTCAACGAGATGGTCTCCAACCCTGAGTCCGTGGAGGCAGTGATCAACCTGTACCCCAAGCTCTTCGGCACCCTGCTGCTCTACTTGAGCTTTATCGTGAATGAGAGGATGTCTGAGCTCCAGGGCAGGGGTGTCTCCAAGAAGAAGAAACTCTCCCTGCAGCTGCAGAACACGCCCAACCTCAACGCCTGGGACTCCTCGCTGGAGGCCCTCAAGCTCTTGTTGTCCCGTGGCAAGACGGAGGAGGTGGCCACCATCATGGAGGACGAGGGTGGCTGGGAGCTCCTGAAGAGCCCCGAGGACCACCAGCGGGGGGTGGCGCTGTTGGCCCGGGCCTCGGGCAAGCACGGCGCCTCCTACCTGCCAGACACCATCCGCTTCCTGGCGCCCATCTTGAGCAACATCCACGAGCACCAGCGGGTGACCGTGGCGGTGTTTTTCGGTGAGCTGTTGGCACTGCCCGCTGTCCAGGAGCTGAAGGTGACCGAGTCGCTGGTGAGCAGCCTGCTTCGGAGCCTGGACGATGTGTCACCCACCATCCACTGGCTCTCCATCCGGGGCCTGGGCAACGTGGCGTTGGGTGCCCCGCAGGAGATCCCGCTCTACGCCGAGAAGCTGATGGCTGCCATGGTGGGCGGCATGGACGAGAAGACGGAGCTCAATGACCTGATCGTGCTGGAGGCCATGGCGGGCCTGGTCAAGGTCTTGGCGCAGCTGGACTCGGCCCATGTGCGGCCCATCCTGCCCAGCATCATTGGCACCGTGGAGCCGTTCTTCGAGAACGAGAGCGAGAAGCTGCGGGCAGCCGCTTTCTCCGTCTTTGGGAGTCTGGCGCGCTTCGGGGGCAGGCAGCCTGAGCCTACCTTCCTGGAGCACGTGCACTCCAGCCTGGTGAGCCTGGTGCTGCACCTCAACGACAACAGCCCCGACGTGGTGAGGGCCTGCAAGTCGGTGCTGCAGATGGTAGGCCCTCACCTGTGCCCGGAGGGGCCCGGTGCCATCTTCCAGGGCGAGCTGCTGGAACAGGCCAACGTGCGGTACTGGGAGTTCATCGCTGAGCTCAGCAAGGTCATCGTCAGCGAGTTCTCCGACAGGATCGGCCTCTACCTCAACAGCAGCATGTCCTTCTTCAAGAGCATGCTGCCCGAGATCCGGGGCAACGCCGTCATCCTGGCCGGCTTCATCCTGCAGAACCTGCCCAAGGAGTACGTGGAGGCCAGCACCGACGACAACGTCTGCGTTGCCATCATCATGATGCTCCACGACGTCTCGCCGTGTGTTCGCACCAAGGCTGCCAAGGTGCTGGGCCTCCACCGTGGCTTTTAACCGCGTTTCCCGACTCCCCTGAGCCAAACTCCCAACCGGGAGCACCGCTCATGTCAGCAGGCTCCCACCACCTTCCCCCACCCCGATCCCAATCCCACGCTGAGCTGTGGATGGCAGGAGGAGAAGCCGCCCCCAGCAGAGGGCGCCGGCTCTGGGAGGCCCAGCCGGTTGGGGTGGGGAGCGCGGGTTGGCGCCGGTGGAGCAGCGTAGAATTTAATAAAAGCCCGACCGTACGCAAAACATCCAAGGCTCGTTCTTTTCTACCCCCCAGTTCCTGTGCGGCCCAATCCAATGATCCCGAGGGCTGGATGGATGGGCAGGGTTGGTTGGAGTTTTGGGGGGGTTTGGGGGGGTTCAGAGGTACCGCCGGTGATCACCAGGGGGAGCCACTGCGTTAAGGAGAGGCCTGGGTTGTGGGCTCTACTGCATATTTCCAAAATCCTCTTGCACCCCTTACCAATGAGGGTTGGTCCTACCAATACCCAGCAGTCCAAGGGGTAAAGTATGCCCCCAATCCAATCAGTTTGCCCCCTCCCCCAAACAGCCCTGGGGAGTTCCTTATCCCCCCCGCCTCCAACCACCCCACGCAAAGGGGGTCATCCAATTCCCTTTTGAAATCACTCAGTGTCTCCCCTCCACCCTCGTGGGTAATAAGTTCCAGCTTATCGCCACTCGCGGAGGAAATCTTTCTCCTTCACATTCCCACAAGCCCCCTCCTACCCTCACAACCGTTAATCTGTGCTCCCCCACCTCCCCCAGTTCTCAGCCAATGGGACCCAGGCTTCTCTTACCCCATCCTACCCGAACCCGTCGCCATGGTGACCGCCTCGATCAAACCTTGCACCCCCCTTCCCCTCCTGCCATCTCCTTCGCTCCGAGGGGGAATAAGGCCCAGCTTCTCCGACCCCTTGAACTAGTGGCTAAAATCCAAAGGTTTCTTCTTTTTCCCCCGCCCGCTCGAACCGTTCTGGTCAATCTCCCTCTGGAGGGACCCTCGCCTCCTTCCTGAGGTGGGTGTCGTGGGTTGGGGGGGAGGTGAGGGGAGAACCAGGAGAGGTTTATAATGGCTCAGTGTGACCTCCAAGCTTTTGAGCTCAGTGCCTCAGTTGGTGAAGCTCAGGACCTCGCATGCTTTGCAAACGGCCCTCCCACCGTATCAACGAATAACGCGCGTGAACCCACAGCACCTCGTGTTCCTGTACTCACCTCTCCAATGGTATCGTGAGGGTTCATTTCATTGAGAGCCCAGATGCTTTTTCCCTCTGCGTGTTTACCTCCATCCCCCAGCTCAACAGTCCTCCAGAAAGTAGTCAAACTCTATTGCATCAATGAAGGGGGGGGCGCTGCAGCGGTTCAAGATGGTGGCTCACTACCACCTTCTCCAGAATAGAGGGACGCAACTAGGGATGGGCAATAAACGCTGGCTCATCCAGCAATGTCCACGTCCCACACCCACGAGAGGAGCAATGTTGACGATTGTGCAGCAGTCTCCAGTTTTGACCTCTTGAGTTGTGCTTACTAAGGTGTGAGGGGGGTCACTGTCACTCTCGAGGGGGTTTGGGATTTCTCCAGTTAAAAAAAGAGACAAGGAATTAAATCACCATTGACACTTTATTAAAACTCATGGACAAGGCCCGAGCCAGTGCATCCCGATCAAATGCCTCGGGCCAGCTGCCAAGGGCTGGAGGGATAATACGACGGACGCTTTTTGAAGCTGGATTTTACTTCGTAACCCACCCTCCTTTAGGGGATCAGGAAGAAAATGTACACAGACGAGCTCAAAAACGATGGCCATAGAAGTCAGGGAAGGCTCCCGAAGCTCAAAGATTGTCCCTTTGTGACAAACGTCAGGCCCACACCTCGGGCTCCACGTCTCAGGTTAAAGGAGACCAAACTAAATGGCCGACATAAAGTGAAAATAATTGGGTGGAGAGGCGCAGAAATGTTGAGGGTCTACGTTCTCCTGCGGTCCCAGTTCTTTAGGAAGGACGCCAAAGGCCTTGGAGAGGATTTGGACGGATGAGGGATGCTGGGAATGCAGAGAGACTGGACAACTTGCGATCGATACCGCTTGGGAAAGGGAAGTTCAGGAGGTGATTGTTCAAACTCACAAAAGGTGAGGCTAACTTGGGAAAAAGTGACAGAGGAGGGGTGACAAGAGCTAATCAGATTTAAATTAAGCTGGAGGAGGTGGGGGAGCCTTCTGTCATGGGTGATTTAGGAGGGGGTGGCCTTCTGCTGGAGGACAGTTTGATTTTAAGCAAGGGCTGTGTGCACTGAGAGGCCTAAGGTGAGGCAGGATCCCTGAAGCCATTCGTTCTCAACATTGAAGAATGAAGGGACTTGCTGACTCTGGCCAGTGCAGCCCTGTTGGAATATTTCACCTCAATGCTGGACTGAGAGCTTGAATAGGGCGATCTAACCATGGAGGCCAACTCTCAAGCCCCAGGATGGTGTGGTGAATCGCAAGCTTGCAACTCATCACTCTGGCGAGTGCCATAAGAATGCGAGTTGGCCAATCTGGAGACTTCCACACAGGACGAAGATGGTGTGGCCTCCAAGTCCATCCTTCCTCCCTGGCCACCCCCAAACAGGCAGAGGGTGACAATTAGCAGCGGAGAAATGAACAGGAGTAGGTAACGGCAGACAGGCAAATCCAGTTGGTTCCTACCGGAGGCTCAGGAAACGCGCACCCCTCCCCCCCATCCCCCCCCCCGCATTGTCATTTTGTCCAGTCTGCCCACCACGCCGGCCCACCACCGCAAGGCCATCGATGGCTCAGTGTCGGTCCCACCCGCTCCCCGAATCCCAGCCAAAGACGGAATGTCGCTCAGGGAGCAGGAGAGAGGCATGGCCAACGTTGAGCATGGGAGATGGTCAGCGATCCCACCTCGATACCCTTCAGGGCTGGAGCCTGCAACGAAACAGGAAGGAGGACATGACAGCAGGTAACAAAACACTCCCTGGGAAGTGTCAGAGGCAACAGGAATCTCACTCCTCCTTAAAACTGAAAGGAAATGTCCCAGGACACTGTCCCCCCTTCAAACACTGCTATAACAGGGTCAGCATGGAGTTAGACACAGAGTAAAGCTCCCTCTACACTGTCCCCCATCAAACAATCCCAGAACAGGGACAGCATGCGGTTAGAAACAGAGTAAAGCTCACTCTACACTTTCCCCCATCAAACACTCGCCAGGGACAGGGACAGCATGGGGTTAGATACAGAGTAAAGCTCCCTCTACACTGTCCCCCATCAAACACTCCCCAGGACAGGGACAGCACGGGGTTAGGTACAGAGTTAAGCTCCCTCTGCACTGTCCCCCCATCAAACACTCCCTGGGACAGGGACAGCACATGGTTAGATACAGAGTAAAGCTCCCTCTGCACTGTCCCCCCATCGAACACTCCCTGGGACAGGGACAGCACAGGGTTAGATACAGAGTAAAGGTCTCTCTACACTGTCCCCCATCAAACACTCCCAGGACAGGGACAGCACGGGGTTAGATACAGAGTAAAGCTCACTCTACACTTTCCCCCATCAAACACTCGCCAGGGACAGGGAAAGCATGGGGTTAGATACAGAGTAAAGCTCCCTCTACACTGTCCCCCATCAAACACTCCCCAGGGACAGGGACAGCACGGGGTTAGGTACAGAGTAAAGCTCCCTCTGCACTGTCCCCCATCAAACACTCCCAGGGACAGGTCAGGATGAGGCTCTGGTTCATGCCAATTGGCTCCTCGTGTGAATGAGGACCTACCGGTTTTGGGCTGTAGTTCAAAGATGGATATCTTGCACATCATCCTCCAGGTCTTCGACTTCCTCCTCAGTCACTGTGGAGAGGGCAGATTCACATCAGTCTGCAGCATCATTAGCATCAAAGCTGCACTGTTGGAGGGTCAGTGCTGGGAGAGCGCCGCACTGTCGGAGGGTCAGTGCTGAGGGAGGGGGCACTGTTGGAGGGTCAGTGCTGAGGGAGTGGGCACTGTCGGAGGGTCAGTGCTGAGGGAGTGGGCACTGTCAGAGGGTCAGTGCTGAGGGAGTGGGCACTGTCAGAGGGTCAGTGCTGAGGGAGTGGACACTGTCGGAGGGTCAGTGCTGAGGGAGCGCCGCACTGTCGGAGGGTCTGTGCTGAGGGAGCGGGCACTGTCGGAAGGTCTGTG
>NC_063374.1:5238266-5241954 GCF_021869965.1 Rhincodon typus | reverse complement strand
GTCGGAGGGTCAGTGCTGAGGGAGCGCCGCACTGTTGGAGGGTCAGTAATGAGGGAGCGCCGCACTGTCGGAGAGTCAGTAGTGAGGGTGTGCCGCACTGTCGGAGGGTCAGTAGTGAGGGTGTGCTGCACTGTCGGAGGGTCGGAATCATCTACAAACACTTTTTGTGATTGGAATAGCCACATGAGCCTCCTGCACTACCTGGCTACTTCTCCTACCATTCCCACCAGTCACCCATCCACGTGACTGTATGTAGCCTGTCTCCCTCTCCCTGAAATTACCATCTATCACACCCCCGGCCCCTGTAAATTCGTCATTGCCTCTAATTGACACTTCACCTGATCCATGCAGTTCGCTAAGATCCACAGCCAAACACACTTCGCACATGCACAGTCTCCAGGGACCGTCACATTCTTCCTGATATCCCCCATCTGACTGGAAGAGCACATCCCCCTGCTCAGAAAACATTTGTCTCTTCAACAATCTACAGACCTGGAAATATAAAGTGTTTGAGAAGATTTGTAGCTCGGGTTGCGGATGAGTTTGTGACTCGCCGAGCCAGTGTGTTTGGTTACAAACGTTTTGTCACCCTGCTAGGTAACACTGTCAGTGCGCCTCCGGTGAAGCGATGGGCGTTCTATCCCGCTTGTTATTTCTATGCCTCGGTTTGGTGGGATTGTTGGTATCACTGGGCGGTTCTGTTTCTCAGTGGTTTGTATATAGGGTCTGGTTCAGTGTGTTTGTTGATGGAATTCCGGTTGGAATGCCAGTCCTCCAGGAATTCCCTGGCATATCTTTGTGTGGCTCATGCTATTATAGATGAGCTGGTATTGCAAGAGAAACACTGCATAGGCCAAACCGGAAGAAAACTAACAATAAGGATACACGAACACCAACTAGCCACCAAGAGATACGACCAATTCTCACTGGTCTCAATACACACGGACAAAGAAGGACACGAATTTGACTGGGACAACACATCCATAATCGCACAGGCCAAACAGAGACATGCCAGGGAATTCCTGGAGGCCTGGCGTTCCAAACGGAACTCTGTTAACAAACACATTGAGCTGGACCCGATATACAAACCACTGGGAAACAGAACCGGAAGTGATGCCAACCACCCCAGAAAACTGAGGCATATAAATAACAAGCCGGACAGAACACCATCGCTTCAACGGAGGCGCACTGACGGTGTTACCTAGCAGGTGACGAAACGTTTGTAACCAAACCCACTGGCTCGACGAGCAAGTCTACAACCTCAAACCTAGAAATTACCTAAAATTCCCGCACTTTGCTCAAGAAGTTAGCGTTAGCACAGCCTCCCTGCTTAAAAATACTGCTCTGGAATAACTCAATGCCTATCTTTTATTTTAAAAGTCAGACAAGAATCAAATCTCATTAAAAAAAATGTAACCTCACCTTACTACTATAGATTTACAAAAACTAAATGCAAAAGATTAAGACTTCTTAAATTTAAACTCTTCACTGATTAGGCTCAAAAAATGAAAGGCTTCCTTTTCTAATGAACTCTGGTGTCGGACTGGGATGGACAAAGTCAGAAATCACACGGCAGCAGGTTATAGTCCAACAGGTTTATTTGAAATCTTTTGGAAAGCTTTTGGAGCGTCGCTGCTTCATCAGATGAAGTGAGGGTCAGGTCACCTGACGAAGGGGCAGCGCTACGAAAGCTTGTGATTTCAAACAAACTTGTTGGACTATAACCTGCTGCCGTGTGACTTCTGACCTATTATACTGTGAGGCAGTGATCTTTAGAAATCACTGATCCCTCTCCAACTGCACACGCTAGTCCCAATGCGTCTGATATCAGCTTTCCAACACCAACTGTGGAACAGCAACCCAACCTCCAGAGGCTTTTGCTCTGATCTTACTCGGTGGTCAGTCTCCCAAAACTTAATCATCCACTCGCTCTCTTGTTCCTCCTATTTAAAGTATGACTGGCTCCCCCCCTCCACCGCCCCCAACGCCTGTCCCACCATCGACAAGGCACAAGTCAGGAGTGTGAGGGAATACCCCCCACTTGCCCCTGGATGGGGGCTGCTCCAACAACACTCAAGAAACTCGACACCATCCAGGACAAAGCAGCCCCCACTTTGATTGGCACCACATCCACAAACATCCCACTCCCTCCCCCCACCGACGCTCAGTCGCAGCAGTGTGTACCATCTACAAGACGCACTGCAGCAACTCACCGAGGCTCCTTAGACAGCACCTTCCAAACCCACCACCACTTCCATCTTGAAGGACAAGGGGCAGCAGATACATGGGAACACCACCCCCTGCAAGTTCCCCTCCGAGCCACTCCCCATCCCGACTTGGAAATATATCGGTCGTTCCTTCAGTGTCGCTGGGTCAGAATCCTGGAATTCCCTCCCTAAGGGGCATTGTGGGTCTACCCACAGCACATGGACTGCAGTGGTTCAAGAAGGCAGCTCACCCCCACCTTCTCAAGGGGCAACTAGGGACGGGGCAATAAATGTTGGGCCCAGCCAATGATGCCCATGTCCCATGAATAAATAAAAAGCGTTCTCACACTCGCACACACTCTTACACAACACACACTTACATTCTTACACAATAAATACTCACATATTCTTCCATAACACTTATGCTCAAGTGCACATACTCAGTCACACATACACACACACACAAACACAGACACACACACACACACACAGACACACACAGACACACACACAGACACAGACACACAGACACACACACAGACACACACAGACACACACACACACAGACACACACACATATTTAGGTCCCAATAGTGTATATGATTACAATAACATGAGTGTGTGTCTACATATGACTGTGTTTGAGTTTGTGATCCTGCATATTGTGTGTGTTTATATTAGTGTGTGTGCAAGTCTCTGTGTGTCTCAGTGTTGTGTATGTGTGTCTGTGTGTGTGTGTGTGTCTGTGTGTGTGAGTGTGAGTGTGTGTGGATGACAGTTAACCTGTGCTCTCCTGGGTGTGACCAGCATCACCTTACCTGTATTGGAAGAGTCAGGGCTGGAGTTTGTGACGGGGAAGCTGAAGGACCTCCTGAGGGTGGGGTTTGGACTGTCCAGGCAGATACTCTTGGTGCGTTTCCGACACTCGACCACCAACAGGCTCTTGCACTGTTTGTGGCAGCTAATCCCACAGGCTGCAGGGAGAGAGCAGAGCGACACGGACCGTCAGGCAGAAGGAGGCAGTCTCACCACACACACTCACACTCACACACACTCACACTCACACACACTCACACTCACACACACTCTCTCACACACACACACTCACACTCACACACTCTCACACACACACACTCTCACACACACACTCTCACACACACATACTCACACACACACACACACTCACACACACACACACACACACACACTCACACACACACACACACACACACACACACACACACTCACATACTCACACACACACACACTCACACACACCACACACTCACACACACTCACACTCACACTCACACACTCACACACACACTCACACACACACTCACACACACACACTCTCTCTCACACACACACACTCTCTCTCACACACACACTCTCACACACACACACACACTCTCACACACACACCCACACACTCTCACACACACACACACTCTCACATGCACACACACTCTCTCAAACAC
>NC_063374.1:5237081-5238166 GCF_021869965.1 Rhincodon typus | reverse complement strand
GGTCAGTGCTGAGGGAGTGCCGCACTGTCGGAGGGTCAGTGCTGTGGGAGCGCCGCGCTGTCGGAGGGTCAGTGCTGAGGAATCATTGTTATAAAAATGTCTAACCTCAGTTCCCTGTCTAACCCAGGCTTTGTGTGTCACATGGTCTCTCTGACTAACCCAGAATCCCTGTCTAACCCAGTCTCGTATTTACAGTGCCAGTTACTCACAAAGTTCTTGCAATGTTCACAGTAGGTGGGCTTTAGGTAGGTGGTCTCTGCAAAGTTGTGAATGAATCCCATCTTGCAGTTTAGCAGGGAGTTTGCCTGCATGAAATAGGTGATCATCTCATCTCTGCTGATCTGTCCATCACTGTAAGAGAGATCCAAGGGAGGGACGGTTAGCAACAGCTCCCTACCAACTTGCATGTGGAAAGTTACCAAGTTTGCAGAGGATAGAAAATTAAATGGGAAAGCAAACAGCAGCGCCAAGAGTTTGGAGGTGGATGTCGGCAGGTTAAGTGAGTGCGACACTTGGCAGATAATGTCGGGAATAGTGAGGTTATGCATTTGGCAGAAAGAACAGAGGAGCCTAATATTATTTAAATGGAGAAAGACTGCAGAAAGCTACAGAATGGAGGGATTTGGGAGTCCTCGTCCATGAATCACTAAAAAGCATGCATCTAAGTTTAGCAGGTAATAGGGAAGGGAAATGGAACGTTGGCCTTTATTTCAAAGGGAATGGAATATACAAATAGTGAGGCTCTGCTAAAATTGTACAAGGCACTGGTCAGACCACAGCTGGAATACTGTGAACAGCTTTGGGCCCCTTATACAATGAAAAATATTTTGGCTTTGGAGGCAGTCCAGGGAAAATTCACTCGGCTGATCCCAGCCCCAGGGAGGGACTTTGTTTTTCCACACGGGGGATGTGGGCGGCTCTGGCCTGGCCCAGCATTTATTGCCCCCTGTCCCTAGTTGCCCCATGAGAAGGTGGGGGTGAGCTGCCTTCCTGAACCACTGCAGTCCCTGTGCTGTGGGTAGACCCACAATGCCCCTTAGGGAGGGAATTCCAGGATTCTGACCCAGCGACACTGAAGGAACGGC
>NC_063374.1:5225996-5236581 GCF_021869965.1 Rhincodon typus | reverse complement strand
GTGTGTGTGAGTGAGAGAGAGAGAATGTGAGTGTGAGTGAGTGTGTGTGAGTGTGTGTGAGAGAGAATGTGAGTGTGTGTGAGTGTGTGTGAGCCTGTCGTGTCTCCACGGAGCTCCGTTGATTTTTATGTGTTTGCTTCTGGTAACTGCTTATGGAACCTCTTCCAGAATCGCCACGAAAACCCCATAAAGCCCCGTGCTCTCGCTTGGTCGAGTGTACCAGTTTGATTGCTTCCATCAGATTGACGGCTACCTGCTGACCTGGCAAGGGTAGTGTTTTCTTTAGCTTTTTTTAAATGGCATTAATCCTGGCAGATTCCCAGGCTGGCTGGGCCTGATCTCAACCTCTCGCTTTTCTTGTCGGAGCACGCAAAAATCTTTCCAATGTTCTCCTATTTAAGTGCTCCTTAAATGGGTTTGAGGATGTCTGTTGCAAAGGATGTTGGCGTTGATTATGTTGTTAGTGGCCACTTCCACCAGTGAGGAACTGGGGTGAACCATTCAGCTCCCTGGAGCTTGCTCTAACGTTCAGCAAAGGTCATGGCTAATCTATCTGGGTCCTCAGATACACACTCCTGTCCAACCCCAGTCTGCAAGACAGAGTTACATCCACAACAAAGTTTTGGCTGAAGTTACTCTGAAGCACTCTCCTTCCTAACCTCTCCTCTCGCCTACAGTGTGGTGACCCTCAGGTCCAACCTCTGCCAGTTGTCTCTCTCTCTCTCTAGTGGGAGGGTAGCCCTCTGGGTTGGTGGGATTGTATGATCTTTACCTCCTATTTTAGTCTCTTCCACAAGGAAAAACATCCTTTCCAGCATCTGCCCTGTGAATTCCCGCAAGATCTTATTCTTAACTCACTTTTCCTCTTTATTTGTTCACAATTTGAAGGCATCGCTGGCTAGACCCAGCATTTATTGCCCATCCCTAATTGCCCAGAGGGCAGTTAAGAGTCAACCACATTGCTGTGGGTCTGGAGTCTCATGTAGGCCCAGACCGGGTAAGGATGGCAGTTTCCTTCCCTAAAGGACATTCGTGAACCAGATAGGTTTTTACAACAATGGTCATCATTAGACTCTTAATTCCAGATTTATTTAAATTGAATTCAAATCCCACCATCTGCCATGGCGGGATTCGAACCCAGGTCCCTAGAACATACCTGGGTCATAGATACATTGCGTGAGTGGGCAAAGGTCTGGCAGATGGAATACAATATAAATAAATGTGAAGTCATACATTTTGGTAGGAGTAATAGTAAAAAGGATTATTACATAAATGGTAAAAAGTTGCAGCATGCTGCTATGCAGAGGGACCTGGGTGTCCTTGTGCATGAATCACAGAAGGTAGGTCTGCAGGTACAACAAGTAATTAGGAAGGCAAATGGAATTTTGTCCTTCATTGCTAAAGGGATTGAAATTAAAAGCAGAGAGGTTATGTTGCAGCTGTACAAGGTGCTGGTGAGGCCACACCTGGAGTACTGTGTGCAGTTTTGGTCTCCTTACTTGAGAAAGGATGTATTGGCACTGGAGGGGGTGCAAAGGAGGTTCACTAGGTTGATTCCGGAGTTGAGGGGGTTGGCTTATGAGGAGAGACTGAGTAGATTGGGATTATATTCATTGGAATTCAGAAGATTGAGGGGGGATCTTATAGAAACATATAAAATTATGAAGGGAATAGATAAGATAGAAGTAGAGAGGATGTTTCCACTGGCGGGTGAAGCTACAACAAGAGAGCATAGCCTCAAGATTAGAGGGAGCAGATTTAGGACTGAATTGAGAAGGAATTTCTTCACCCAGAGGGTTGTTAATCTATGGAATTCCTTGCCCAGTGAAGTAGTTGACGCTACTTCAGTAAACGTTTCTAAAAAAAAGGTAGATTTTTTTTGAACAATAAAGGAATTAAGGGATACGTTGAGAACGCAGGTAAGTGGATCTCAGTCCACGAAAAGATCAGCCATGATCTTATTGAGTGGCGGAGCAGGCTCGAAGGGCCAGACGGCCTACTCCTGCTCCTAGTTCTTATGTTCTTATGTCTCTGGATTAACAGTCCAGCAATAATATCAGTAGGCCATTGCCTCTCCACTGCACCCCCCAACTTTGTTGTGGGCCAGACCAGACCCTCTCAAAATATTTTAAGAAGACAGCCTATACCCTAACTTTTTCTTATTTCTGAAGCAAATGTAACGCACTGCATCCAGATGCGATATGACTGGTAAATCTACTCGACGTTAAGCGAAACATAATTTATTCAAACACTGTAGTTATAATACATCAAAAGAAAGAAGAACTTCGAATAACTTAAACTCTGTTGGAAAACTTAACAGAATAACAGATACAGTAACTATCACTAACTAACTGTTCCAATATAGTAACATGCCATAAACGCATCCCTTGGCAAAAAACGGCAAATTTCTGAAATGTAGATTTGCCTCATGGGTGACCCAGTGGCAGAGAGAGAAACCCCAGCTTCCAGCTGTAACTGAGAAAGGGAAAAGATAGTTTGAAAACTCCAGCCCTTTGAGACTCCAACAGCAATTGTCTAAAACTAAACCTAAAAACTGAAAATTAAGCTAGAAACCCTGGTCTGCGAGAGCTGGCCACACCCATCCAGGCTGCTTCTATTGTTCCGACTTTAAAACGAATGCACCAGGCCTCACTTCACTGGAGTTCCAAGTAGACAGCTTGGCGTCTCTGTCTTAAAACCTCTCTTCATAAAAAAACAACAGGACCAAAATAACCTCTTAAAGCCACCGCATTGTCACAAATTCACACAGGGGATGTGGGTGCCGTTGGCTGGGCCCAGCATTTATTTCCCCGTCCCTAGTTGCCCCTCCTTGAGAAGGTGGTGCCTTCCTGAACTGTTGTAGTCCGCGTGCTACAATGTTCAATGTCATCGCTCCCATTTTTCTAAACTGCAATGGACACAAATCCAACATTTCCAACTTTTCCTTGGAAGATAACAAGCCTGACTCAGGCATCAGGCCAATGAACCTTCTCTGAACTACTTACCACCAAGAGTGGCTCAGCAGCATACTGCTGATCGAGCTGGTCAGGTCCTAAAGGACATGTCTGCTAGATTGGGTCTGCGGCAGGTGGTGAGGGAACCAACAAGAGGGAACAACATTCCTGACCTCATCCTTACTAATCTGCCAGCTGCAGTTGCATTTGCCCATGACAGTATCGCTAAGAGTGACCATCACACAGTCCTTGTGGAGTTAAAGCCCCGCCCTCACATTGAGAATAACCTCCATCGTGTTGTGTGGCACTATCACCGTGCGAAATGGGACAGACTTCGCATAGAACATAGAACAGTACAGCACAGTACAGGCCCTTCGGCCCACGATGTTGTGCTGAACTTTTACCCTAATCCTAAGGTCTATCTAACCTCCACCCCTACCTTATACTATCATCCATATGCCTATCTAATAGCTGCTTAAAGGCACCTAATGAGGCCAACTCCACTACCCTCTCCGGCAATGCATTCCATGCCCCGACCACTCTCTGAGTAAAGAACCTACCTCTGACGTCTCCCCTATATCTACCTCCACTCACTTTAAGACTATGCCCCCTCGTAATAGCTACCTCCACCCTAGGAAAAAATCTCTGGCTGTCCACTCTATCTACACCTCTGATCATTTTGTACACCTCTATCAAGTCACCTCTCATCCTTCGTCGTTCTAAAGAGAAAATCCCGAGCTCTCTCAATCTTTCCTCGTAAGACCTTCCCTTCATTCCAGGCAATATCCTGGTAAATCTCCTCTGCACCTTTTCCAACGCTTCCACACCTTTCCTGTAATGAGGCGACCAGAACTGGACACAATACTCCAGATGTGGCTGAACCAGGCATAGAACTAGCAACTCAAGACTGGGCATCCATGAGGCGGTGTGGGCCATCTACAGCAGAATTATACTCCAGCACAATCTGTAACCTCATGGCCCGGCATATCCCCAACTCAACCATTACCATCAAGCCAGGGGGATTGTTGTTTTGCAAATTATCGTAAGCTATTTTTAATTTGGCTACTTATTAAGAAATATCACAGACAATCAAATACTAAAACAGTGATTTCAACTCTAAAGAAGACCCCTCAAATAACCTGACAACTCAACTTAGCAGTCCTGATGAAGAGTCCCGACCCAAAACGTCAGCTTTCCTGCTCCTCTGAGGCTGCCTGACCCACTGTGCTCCTCCAGCTCTACACTGTGTTATCTCTGGCTCCAGCATCTACAGTCCTTGCTGTCTCCTCACCTTAGCAATTATCCTGTTAATGGTGGAATTTAGCTATGGTTCCAACCAATGGTGGTGTGTCTTTGGAGGTGTTCGGAGGGTTCGGGGTGTCCTCGTGCAGAGTGGTTCTTCGAAGTTCTGCCGTTGCTGCTGAGTTAAATTCTTTTGCGATTTTCTTTCTGTCTTGTTTGCCCCTATCCCTCTAAACCCTTTCTATTCACATACCCATCCAGATGCCTTTTAAATGTCATTGTACCAGCCTCCACCACTTCCTCTGGCAGCTCGTTCCACACATGCACCATCCTCTGCTTGAAAAAGTTGCCTCTTTAAAATCTTTCCCCTCTCACCTTGAGTTCTGAGGAAGGGTCGCCAGACCCGAAACGTTAACTCTGTTGTTTTCCTTCACAGATGCTGCCAGACCTGCTGAGATTTTCCAGCAATTTCTGTTTTGTTTCCTGATTTACAGCAGTTCTTTCGTTTTTTATTTATGTTTATTTCGCTCTCACTCTGATTTTCGAAAAACCCTCTCCTTATATACCTTACATACATCAATTTCCTTACAATAGCATTGACCCCAGATTGTCAAAACCATCAGATTTAAAGTCAATTTGCTATGAGTCGCTAAGTGCTTGGTTTCAATTAATTGGCTGATTCCAGCTCGTTGCCAAAATATCAAAACAAGCCTAGGGTTTCCAATCACACAGCTAACTGATCCATGTTTCAATTTCAGAACTAGCTATACCCCTTCAGACACTTTTTTGATCACGTCTCCGAGCTTAGAAAAGCACTTCACCTCTTTTTCCTTATCTTTTTTATTAAACAAACCAGTTCTAGTCTCTTGCCTTCCAATTCAGGATTACACTACACAACTTTGTAACAGTAGCACAAAGTGTTAACTTGTTTTCCTTGATGTAGGATCACGTTAGAGATTAAAACATTCCTGCGTCCGTGTCGTAATCCCTGCTTCAATCCTTATTTATGTTGCCATGGGTTGATTTTCAAGTTGAGCCTCTGAAAAGGGTTCAGGATAGTTTCTGTCATACTATACCTTTACTAAACGTTGGCGATATAATTCCCAATCATAATTCACTTCCTTTTTAAACAGTCCTATTGCTGAGTCCTCTGGAGGGAACTGGCCTAATTTTTTGGGATCGAAGTAGTTACTGAGGGCACGCAATTTTACTATCGGCCATCTTCTCACTTTTAAACATTCTGACTTCCTCTCCTGAAGCTGCTGTCTTGGTTGAACATAAGACCATAATAAACAGGGGCTGGAGTAGGGCATCTGGTCCTTCGAGCCTGCTCCCCCTTTCAATAGGATCATGGCTGATCTTTTCATGGACTCAGCTCCACTCACTCACCTGCTCACCATAACCCTTAATCGCTTTACTCTTCAAAAATCCATCTATCTTTGCCTTAAAACATTCAATGACGTAGCCTCAGGGAATTCCACAGATTCACAACCCTTTGGGTGAAGAAGTTCCTCCTCAGCTCAGTCCTAAATCTGTTCCCTCCTTATTTAGAGGCTATGCCCCCTAGTTCTAGTTTCACTCCACCCCCCAAGTGGAAACAATCCCCCCTACTTCTATCTTATCTATTCCCTTCATAATTTTATATGTTTCTATAAGATTGCCCTTCATCATTCTAAATTCCAATGAGTATAGTCCCAGTCTAGTCAATCTCTCCTCATAAACCAACCCTCTCAACTCTGGAACCAACCTAGTGAACCTCCTCTGTACCCCCTTCCAGTGCCAGTCCATCCTTTCTCAAGTAAGGAGACCAAAACTGTACACAGTGCTCCAGGTGTGGCCTCACCAGGACCCTATACAACCAATATCCAAACGATACTCTGGGAACTGAGCACAGCTCTGCTGGTCTGCTCCCTCCCACTGGTCAGCCATCCCTGCCTCAGCTCGAGATCTCTCGTGTTGTATTTTTGGTGGCTCGTCTTAATGTTGGGAGATCGTACCTGTCAAAGTTACCACAAGCGACTGCAAATTTCACTCTGTGGGACACAATAATTCCAATGATGTCTCTGCTCTGATATTTCCATCGCTTGGCTCAAATGATTACATCGTGTGCATTCTCTTCTGTATTAAAAAAAACCAGACTGATTTATTCGAAGCTGGGTCTGCTGCTGCAAGGCGAGGAACTGCAACAGTGTGGGCTCAGGGTGCATCAATAAGGTCATTTCTCACTTCCCTGCCACCATAACATCAGCCATCCCCTTCCTTCTGCTGTGAACCTCTGGCTCTGCCGTCTCTGATTCAGTTGCCCCCACAAGCATGTTGCATAGATATCTCCAGAAGCTCAGAATCTTGTGTTAGAACTTAGGACCTATGATGACGTTTTTACCTGGACCCAAGAACTGGATATTGGTAAGTGGCAGCTTTGCGCAAACATAGAAACCCTACTGTGTGTAAATTTGAATCTTTTACAGATTTGCGACTATTTAATTTCCTTTTTCTGAACAGGGGGCTTGTTGAGAAGAGTTAATTGTTAAGCTGCTTTGGCTGAGTGAATATACAGGGCATGGATTCACTGAATTCTACCATTCCAACTTGATTTTACAAGTTGCGCTGTTACAAACTAACGAAAATGCAAATTGGATCCAACCAGTCCATGCCGACCATAATCCCCAACTAATCTATTCCCACCTGCCTGCTCCTGGCCCATATCCTTCCAAACCTTTCCCTATTCATGTACTTATTCAAATGTCTTTTAAACGTTGTAACTGTACCCACATCCACCACTTCCTCTGGAACCTCATTCCACACACAAACTACCCTCTGTGTAAAAAAAGTTGCCCCTCATGTCTTTTTTAAATCTCTCTACTCTCCCCTTAAAAATGTGCCCCTCAAGTCTTGAAATCCCCCCACCCTAGGGAAAAGACAACTACCATTGACTCTATCTATACCCCTCATGATGTTATAAACCTCTATAAGGTCACCCCTCAAACTCCTACACTCCAGTGAAAAAAGTCCCAGCCTCCCCTTATAGCTCAAACCCTCCATTTGCAGCAATATCCAGGTTGATCTCTTCTGAACCCTTCTCTAGATTAATAACATATTCCTGTAGCAGGGAGACCAGAACTGGACACAGTATTCGAGAATAAGCCTCACTAATATCCTGTATAATCTCAACATAACGTCCCAGCTCCTATACTCAAAGGTCTGAGCAATGAAGGCAAGCGTGCTAAACGCCTTCTTAACCCCCCTGTCTACCTGTGATGCAAACTTCAGAGAATTATGTACCTCAGCCCCCTAGGTCTCTCTCTGTTCTACAACATTACCCGATCTTGTTGCAAACAATGGACAAAATCTGCCTCCAATTTTCTCTGCACTGGCACCCAATCACCCAAAACAGTGGATTGGTGTTGGGGTTGGCATGGTGGGTACATCAACATTGGCATGACTAAGCAATTCAACACTGATTCGAACTCCTCCACTCAGTTTCCTTAACGGGTCGGCAGACAGAATTGGGTCCATGGTTCTGCACAGGCTATTCCTCAAAGTTGACCTCAACCCTGTTTATAGAGAAACAAAACAAGGCGCGTTAGGCAATTTAGGTTGAGAAAAGTAAATCTGTTATCACCGGATTAAACATTACTTAAATCCACGAATGCCACAGTGTTTCTGAAAACTTAAGTTTCCTCACCAGCATCACGATCTCTCAGTCCCCAGCAGCTTCCCTCTGATCGCCGTCTCTCTCCCGCCTGCGAGACAGAAACATGAGCTTCGCCGATGTCCTGGAGACGGTCGGGAGTGTGGGAAAATTCCAAATCATCCACATTTTCCTGCTGGCCATTCCCGTTCTCTTCATGGCTAGCCACAACCTGCTCCAGAACTTTGTGGCCGTGGTGCCTGACCATCACTGTCGGGTCCAGTTTACCGGTTTGAACGAGTCTGGTCAAGCCAACGCCATGGGCAATCTTCAGATGGAAGGGCTTCTCCATGCTTTCATCCCCCTGGACCCGGACGGGCAGTTGGAGAAGTGCCTGGTGTACTCTTCACCTCAGTGGCACCTCCTGAACCACAGCGAGATCTGGGAGAATGCCACTGGGTCCAGCACTCGCGTATGCACAGAGGGGTGGACGTACAACGTCTCCAAGTTTAAAGCCACCATTGTTTCAGAGGTACGTCGTGAAACATCCGTTTCCACAAGCCGCGGAAATTCTGTCGTGTTCTGTAAACCAAGAAAGTTTTTTTTCATTCATTCACGATTTGAGGGTGTCGCTGGCTAGGCCCAGCGTTTATTACCCCATCCCTAATTGCCCAGAGGGCAGTTTAAGAGTCAACCACGTTGCTGTGGGTCTGGAATCACATGTAGGCCCAGACCAGGTAAGGATGGCAGTTTCCTTCCCTAAAGGACATTAGAAGCCAAGGGTAAGAGAGTCCAGAACTAGGGGGTGTAGGCTCGCGGCAAAAGGGGAAAGATTTACCTGCATCCACCCTGTCTATCCCTTTAAGTATTTTGCAACATCGAGATCACCTCTCGCTCTCCAAACTCTAGCGTTTGTCCGATCTCTCTCCTTTGGACATGTCCCGCTGTGAACCAGAGGGGCATAGGTTTGAGACAAAAGGGGAAAGATTTAAAAAGGGACCTAAGGGGCAACTTTTTCACACTGAGGGTGGTGTGTGTATGGAATGAGCTGCCAGAGGAAGTGGTGGAGGCTGGTACAATGACAACATTTAAAAGGTACCTGGATGGGTACTTGAATAGGAAGGGTTTAGAGGGATATGGGCCAAATGCTGGCAAATGGACTGGATTAATTTAGGATATCTGGTCAGCATGGACGGGTTGTATCAAAGGGCTTGTTTCTGTGCTCTGCATCTTTATGCCTCTAAGTGATCTTTGATTTAATGGCATGGATCACAGTGGGAAGGCCAACTCATAGCAACACAAGACCAGAGAAAACAAGGTGCAGAGCTGGATGAATACAGCAGGGCAGGCAGCATTGTAGGAGCAGGAAAGCTGACGTTTCGGGTCTGGACCCTTCTTCAGAAATGGGCAAGTCCAGAAGTGTGTACATTAGAGAGGTTACAGGATATTCCAGTGAGGTGGAGAATCTAGAGGAGCTGAGGCAGTTCTTCTTACGATAGTAGGAATTGGATTCGGCCATTCAGTCCGTTCCAAATGATCATGACTGATTGAACAGCTCAATGCGTTTTATTGATCCCATCGCCATTACTCTGTACACCCCCGGTAATCAGAAATCTATCATTCTCCATCTTAAACTGAGCATCCACAGCCTTCTGAATTTCTAAAGGTTCACAACCCTCTGAGTAAGATCATTTCTCTTCATCTCGGAATAAATTAATCTATCCTCCCCTCCGTCCAAAGTGGCCTTCCTCATATTTTAAATTGTGTCTCCGAGCACCAACTAGGGGACAGCGCTTACCTGCATCTACCCTGTCTATCCCTTTAAGTGTTTTGTATCATTGAGATCGCCTCTCACTCTCGAAACTTTAGAGTCGGTCCAATCTTTCTTCGTAGGACACGTCCCACCATCCCTGAAACAACATCCCTGAACCTTTGTCACAATCTCTTTCCTGACATAAGGAGATCAAAACTGCACACGGTACTCCGGGTGTGGTCAGATCAAGCTCCTACTAAAGAAAGATTCACTGCTCTTGTACTCAACTCCTCTTGCAAGAACGGCCAACATCCCATTAGCCTTCGCCCTAACTACTTCCTGCACCCGAACATTCACCTTCAGCGGCTTTTCGTTCAGAGGCTGAGCGCACGATCAAGAAATCTCCTTTCGCCTGTCATTAATGTTCTACAGAATTTCCCTCCAAGGGTATTTGGGAGCAATGACACGCTGCTTGGACCCTGTTTAAGTCTGGAGGACAAATTAGCCCCACTTCTGGAACGAAAACATAAAGTTGCTGGAAAAGCTCAGCAGGTCTGGCAGCATCCGTGAAGGAGAAAACAGAGTTAACGTTTCGGGTCCGGTGACCCTTCCTCAGAACCGACCCGAAACGTTAACTCTGTTTTCTCCTCCACAGATGCTGCCAGACCGGCTGAGCTTTTCCAGCAACTTTGTTTTTGTCCCTGATTTACAGGATCCGCAGGTCTTTCGGTTTCTATATTGTCCCATAGTGCCCAGGGATGTGCAGGTTAGGGTGGATTGGCCGTGCTAAATTGTCCCCTAGTGTCCAGGGATGTGCAGGTTAGGGTGGATTGGCCGTGCTAAATTGTCCCATAGTGCCCAGCGATGTGCAGGTTAGGGTGGATCGGCCGTGCTAAATTGTCCCATAGTGCCCAGGGATGTGCAGGTTAGGGTGGATTGGCCGTGCTAAATTGTCCCCTAGTGTCCAGGGATGTGCAGGTTAGGGTGGATTGGCCGTGCTAAATT
>NC_063374.1:5221164-5225496 GCF_021869965.1 Rhincodon typus | reverse complement strand
AGTTTGCAGGTGAAACCCTCTCTGCATTTCTACCTCCTCCTCCTCCTTCCAGCATCTTGTCCTGCTCAGTGTGACCTCCACGTTGGACACAGCAGGGTCTGGGATACACTGTGTGAGATTGTGAGGAATGCAGATTCAGTTGAGGAATTTAAACGGGAATGAGATTGTCGTCTGACGAACGGGGGGACCATGTTCAGGACTATGTAAGGGACTTGCTCAGAGAGCTGGGTGCAGGCGGGTGGGCCAAATAGCCTCTTTCTGAGCTGTAATGAATCTGTCCCACTTAAAGTCAGCCCAGGTTAGGGTTTCGCTGTTACATTGTCAATAAAACAGTCCCAACGTTTTTGTTCGATGTTGTACATTTCTGGCCAAACTTGCTTGCCTCAAACCTCCTGGTCTGTGACTCACCTGCTCGGAGGATATGTTATATCTTTGTTGCTTCACTCATTGGGATGTCCCCTGGCCTTTCTCAGGTTGCTGGCCCCTGCCCTCAGTCCTTCTTCACCTCCTGAAACGTCCCCGTTCCCCACATCTCCGTCTCCTGCCCTCTGCTTTTCAGCTTAAATCTCCAAAGTCCGCTCCCTCAGGACTCTCCTGTTCTGAACTCGAGCTGAATATCTGGCCCATACCCAGTGGCAGAGGCTCGTCGATGTATCTTTATCCTGCACCAACTGCTTTCTTTCACTAGATGGAACCCAGTCACTATTTCACCTTTTCATTTTAACAGTTATTTCGGTAATTCTGTACAAATTGCATTTCTTGCCTCTGTTTAAGTTTATTTAATTTTAAGGTTTTTACTTATGATTGTACAGCATATGAAACTGTATATTGCTTTTTCGTTACCAAGCAGGAAATGTCCATGGAACCTAACTCTAGCTTTAATATTGATCTGCATGGAAATATATGATTTACTTAAAGTTGCATGACTTAAATACAAGATTATCAAGAACATAACCACCACCTTAAGTGAGGACTTGCTACAGATATCTCCAGGACACCTCGGGACATGTTGAGCTTGTAATTACATGTCATTTTTTTCCCCACTTCCAGTCAGGAGAATCACAGGTTTGATTTAATGGCTGGAGAGAGAGAGAGAGAGAGAGAGAGAGAGAGAGATCCCGGAATGTCACACCTGATGAGGAAGTTTCAAAGGGATGGTCTTAAAAAGGGAGAAATGTGCTACAAATTGAATTGTAATCTTTTGGGAGTTACCTCAGAATGTGAACATGGCAGTCGAAATGATAACAGTCTAGGTGTGAGGCATATATATATTGTATCAAACATTTTCAATAACCTACCGGAATAAGGGTTAAAAGTCAGGTTTGTGTATGCTAGTGAGCTGGGATAATCGTGCAGTAGCCATGCGAGTGTGTTTTGTGAACATCACAGCACAGAGCAACCTGCTAGTGAGTCCTGCATTTTAGGGAAAGGGGTCTAACTCTGAGCACTAGAAGCCAGCAAGCAGTGAAATGGAATAAGAGAAGCGAAGGGCTGCTCTCTCTGACTATTGCCAGCCAACAACTTTCAAAATGAAACAGGACAAAACAATTTCAACCAACCTGCCAAACCAAAAATCCCCAAATCAACTGCTCGACTATAAACGTTCCGTGATTGAGTCTTCACAAACAACTCAGAGAAAGAACAGCAGATAGTGGAACCGTTATCATTTTTCTGCACTCACTTTTCATTTTCAGTTTGTGTGTGTCTGTGTGTCATTGTTAACACTTTGTGACTTTAGTAGCTAAAGAACTCACTCCGTTGGTAACCCAAGAAACTCAGCGTAAAACATCAATAAATTCAGTCTGGGAGACAGGACCCCATGAGGGAGGGGTCTGTTTGTAAGGAAACTGGTTCCGACCGACTGAGGGGATGTGTGAATAAAGGAGAGAGAGCTAGTTTATCACTTCCCATGGGAACAAAACAGGTTTTTGGATCAAGCAACCAGAACAGATATCACTTGGGAAATGTCACCTGGGTTTTGATGAAGAAAAATGAGATTAGAATATCAGTTGCCTGAGGGTTAGTTAAAGATTGGAATCTCAGCAAGGGAATCAGGAAGTTTACGTAGAGACTAACAGAAACCTGGGAGTGAATTACAGACTGGAATCTAATTGAGAGTTTCAGGGTGTTTATATATAGAATAACAGATACAGGGGAGTGAATTACAGACTGGAATCTAATTGAGGGGCTCAGGATGGTTCAATTATAGAACAGCAGTTACTTGGGAGTAAATTACAGACCAGAATCTTATCAAGGGGTTTGAGGTGTTTTGTAGACTCGAATCTAATCGAGGGGAATCAGATGAGGTTTTGGATGGAATAACAGAAGCCTGGGAGTTCAGGGTTTCCTACAGAATACTTCAGTTCTCAGTCAGTTGCAGATGTAAATGGAAAGGCAGGTTCCAGGTTAGATTCACTACAGAGTGAGGAAGTGGCTAAACACCACTGTGTCTGTGTACTGGTGCTCAGTGATAAGTGGTGGGAGAATCGAGGACTTTCAAGGCCATTCATCCTACACCATGTTACTGATAGCCCAGGCCACCTTCCTCTCACCCCATTGTTTCCCTGCGACTAAAGTCCCACCATCCAAAGTTGGGGCCTGACTGATCTCACCATCGATGGTGCTGACAAAATGACACCAGCTGCTCAGATGCTCATGACGGTTTATTAAAGGCAAGTGCAGAAGGGGAAAGACATTTCTGGTGGATCGCTCAGTCTTCAGGAAGGCAGCAGCAGGCAGGCAATGGAGCGATGGTTCCCATGTGTCACCACCGAGTGCCCAATACAGGCCTCAACACTGAACTGGTCAGAGAGGGCACTGGGATTGGGATGGAGGTGGGACCACCCATACATTTCGCATACAGAAGCTGAAGCAGACCCCTCTTAAAGTAGGCATCCAATTGAACTCCTGAGGGGTGTTCACGTGTTTCCCAAGTTCTCCTATTAGACAACACATGTACATGGATGGCAGTTAATTCCACAGGCCTGCTCCCCACGGTAGATTCGGAAATATCCCTGTTGAGTAGAAGGTGGGAGAGAAATAACAGCCATGAATATTATGCGACAATGGAGTTCAATAATTTGTTCATACATCCTCTCAGACAGAAAGAGAGAAGGGGAACACAAAGAGATTTGGAACACTGCAAGATTCCCCTCATCGTAGTGAAACCCGTTGATACAATTCCTTCCCAACCAGTCCCACTGGAAGTTTGAATGAGAATAATCTTTCTTATCCCAGTTGGTGTCATTCCCAAAGATCTGTGGGGGTCCTATTGTCCAAGATTGACTGTGCTCCCTTGGTCTGAGACACCCCTCTCCTCCCCTCGCCCACATTGATCAGGAGGAAAGGATCCCATTCTCTTGTTCGGGGTTGGGGGTGTGGGAGGTCACACAAGTCTGTGCCTCCAGCCCTCACGAGTGATCACTGCCAACCTCTCGCACTATGGAACATTGGCCAAGGAACAGTAACAGCACAGGAACAGGCCCCTTTGTCCTATCATGTCTGTGCTGACCATGGTGCCATTTTACACTAATCCCAGCTCGCTGCTTATTCTCCGTATCCCACAGCACTTTCAGATAAGGAGGCAGAATTAGGCCATTTGGCCCAGCGATTCTGGCCCACCAATTCAATCGTGGCTAATATGCTTTGTTAAGTCTATTCTCCTGCCCTTCTCCTGTAAATATATCAGATAATCAAGGGTGACACGACTTAGGCAGGGATCCAAGTTAAGATGCAGAGCAGCCAAGAGAGGAGTCAATAACACAACAGGTTGAAGGGGCAGAATGGTCTCGTCTGAATGGGAATGACTTACCCTCTCTCCCCAGTTAACTCCCCAACTGTTCTTGAGAATCCAATAAGGATGATGACCACCTGCAACAGGACAAGACCAAATTGGGATTAGTAAATCCAACGGCACTGTTTCTTCAGTTTGCTCTGATCACTGATCAGTGCCCTCTGCACAACCCGTGGGAGTGAGGACATCACATCAGGTTTGGAGCTCAATTCCTCAACAATTCAACACAGCCATCTTCAAAGGGAGTGGCACTGTCGGAGGGTCAGTGCTGAGGGAGCGCCGCACTGTCGGAGGGTCAGTGCTGAGGGAGCGGGCACTGTCGGAGGGTCAGTGCTGAGGGAGCGTCGCACTGTCGGAGGGTCAGTGCTGAGGGAGGGGGCACTGTCGGAGGGTCAGTGCTGAGGGAGCGTCGCACTGTCACAGGGTCAGTGCCGAGGGAGTGGGCACTGTCGGAGGGTCAGTGCTGAGGGAGCGCCGCACTGTCAGAGGGTCAGTGCTGAGGGAGGGGGCACTGTCGGATGGTCAGTGCTGAGGGAGCG
>NC_063374.1:5219961-5221064 GCF_021869965.1 Rhincodon typus | reverse complement strand
GGAGGGTCAGTGCTGAGGGAGGGGGCACTGTCGGACGGTCAGTATGTGTAAGGTAGCCCATAAATATTCTCTTGTTTGCACTTGTGCAGTTTCCTGTTTTCAAGTTGTTAAAAGCCCCTGAATTGAGATGTAACACAGTGTGGAGCTGGATGAACACAGCAGGCCAGGCAGCATCAGAGGAACAGGAAAAGCGACATTTTGAATTGAGATGTGATTTTTATTTTACAGTTGTGATTTGAAGAAGCAATGGGATTGAAGGTGTCTGATTCGAGAAGTGCAAATGTATGACTTACAATAACCGTAGCCCACAATCAATACCACGTGGGTCAGTCTGGTGGAGGAACATTGACCAAACCTGGGACGAATGATCCCCTGCCTGTATCCCTGGAGAAAACAAAAAGGGGTTGTGAATTAGTCAGGCCTGTATCCAGTCCATCGACAATATCATCAGTTCAAAGTCTTTTTTGGGATGTGAGTGACACTGGCCAGGCCCAGCATTCATTGCACATCAGTCAGTGTCCCTTGGCAACAGCTTGGTGATCTGCCATCTTGAATCTGTGCTGTCCATCTGATTCCCACACTACAGCCAATCCAGAGGAGAGATAAAGAGTCAAACACGCCTGGAGTTACGTGTAGGGCCAGGTTGGGGAAAGATGGCAGATTTCCCTTCTCTAACAGGGGTATCCGTGAGCCCTGATGGGGTTTTGATGACAGCCGATGTCGGTCACCATGGTCACCATCACTGGGACCGCCTTTCAACTCCCCATTTACTAAACGGAGTTTAAATTCCATCAGATTTCTCGGTGAGAATTTAACCCTGTGCCTGGGGGAGCCCTCTGGGTTGTGAGTCACATAACATTCAGTGGAGACATGACAGAACATTGCCAGGTCTACTTCATCTGCACTTCCATTTCTGAAAGAACAAAGCCCCACCATTTAATCCCACACCAGGACCAGGCAGGGTCAACGCAGGAAGGATGTTCCCGATGACCCGGGGAGTCCAGAACCAGGGAGTCACAGCCTAAGGATTACGGGGCAGGCCATTATGGACTGAGATGGGGAGAAATGTCTTCACCCAGAGAGTGGGGAACCTGTGGGATTCT
>NC_063374.1:5215418-5219861 GCF_021869965.1 Rhincodon typus | reverse complement strand
CCCAGGGACGTGCAGGTTAGGGTGGATTGGCCGTGCTAAATTGTCCCGTAGTGCGCAGGGATGTGCAGGTTAGGGTGGATTGGCTGTGGGAAATGCAGGGTTACAGACGGTGTGTGGGCAGTGGGATGTTCGTTTGAGGGTTGGTGTGGGCCGAATGGCCTCCACCTGCACTGTAGAGATTCCATGATCCTATTGAATGTACAATCGAGAGATTTGCAGATCTTGAAGATCTCAAGGATTGGTGTGGGAATGTATCATGGACCTAGAATGGCCGAGCAGTCTCAAAGGGGCCGAATAGCCTCTTCCTCATTTATGAAGGGGTCCCTAATGGAACGAAGCGTTGGAATAAACGGACGGACTTACCTTCAGTGCTGCTGAATTGATGGTTACCGCAATCGGACCCCTGTGAGCGACCCAGGCTTTCATTTCTGAAACAGGAGATTCAGGAGGTCAAGGAAAAGGCTGAAAGAGACTGTTCAGCCCATCTCCCACCCCCTACTCCCTTTGGTGCTGACCGTAAACCCCTAACGCCCTCCATGGCCAGCCCCACAACCGCCACCTGAAAAGAAAGAGATGACCCTCCCCACCCCCCTCCCCCCACTGACCAAAATGGCGTTGCCTCATGAGCTTGTCCATGTAAACCCCATCCCCCACACGGTAAAAACTCACAAAGCACATGGCTGTGCCGGGGGTAATTGATGGAGGGGTGCGGGGGTGGGGGAGGTGAGGGAGGGTATTGTGGGGGAAGGCTGAAGGGGGGGGCTTGGGCAGTCCTCTGGCAGCGAGTTGACGATGTGATGGGCACCAAAGCAATGCAAGTTTTCGAAAGGCCTCCTCCTCCTCCTTGAGGAAGAGTTGGCCCTTCATTGTTTGCGAAGGGGCTGGGGTTTCAATGGAAGGGAGAAGGGGTGGGGTTTGCTGCGGGGTTGGGGGGGCGTGAGGTTTGTGGGAGAGAGGTTGGCAAAGTGTCTACCCAGTTGGCCCTCCTCCTCCTCCGTGTCACCTTCGCCAACTCACCATCTTCATGTGGGCGAATGCTCTGAAAGTTTTGAATCTTCACTGACACCTTGGATTTGATCAGTTTGCAGGACCCCCGTGAGGCTCTGTACCTGTAGTCACGGTAACACATCAATCCCCCTGTTGGGCCAACAAGCACAACTTCAGTTCTCCATGGTGATGGACCTCAGCCCAAGGACCTACCTAATTGGCTGCTGTCTCCAATCAGCACCTCCCCTTCCCTCCCTCCCACTCCCCTCCATTCCCTATCTCCATAACCTTCTCCGACCTGCCCTTCGAGATCCTCGCCCTCCTCTTGTACCCACAATTCCAAAGCCTCCTCCATTGGCCGCTGTGCCTTCAGTTGCCTGGAGCCAGATCCTCCAACCCCGGACCCCCCACCCGCACCCCCTCCTCGTGGTTGGGTTTTCCAGCCCCTTGGCCTGACGTTTCCCTCCACCCTGACCTCACGCTGTTCGGCGATGAACTGCGCTCCGTACGCCCCAGTCTCTGCGACAGCGTGAGAGATGCTACAGCAATGCGGCTCGCTATTGTTGGACTGCTGCCATCTCACCACCCAAAAGCACCCCCACTCGGAATGAGCACACAAAGAGAAACACGGCAGTGCTGGGAAGCTGACAAAGAGTTTCTGGAATGGCCTGCCGAAGAAAGTTAGGGCTGGCATTTAACAGCATGAGGAGCCCAATGGGTGATGAGTTTTTTTTCCAACCGCTCAGTGTCCCATGGCCCTGAAAGGGAACAATTTAAAATAATGCTGCTGGACTGGTGTTGGAGAGTCTCACACCTTCAGGCCCTGGATCGTTCCTGGACATATATCTTTCAAAAATGTGAACCTGAACTTTCCCTCCTCCGATCTGTTCCTCCCCATTACCTGGTCTTTCATTCCTCTCTTTATTTTACTCTCTGCGCCCAACTTTCGTACCTAGCCTGAGAATAGAGTTGAAAGCGTTGTATGCAAAGCCTCCCTTGCAGCTTTTGTCCCATGTGTCGCAGTCCAGGAGTTCTGAAATGGGAGATGGATCGAGGTCAGTACATGGTGTAGGACCCTGGCAAAACCAGGACGATGAAATTCAACAATGATACAGCAATGCTGGAATCAGCGAAAGTCCCCACCCGCTCAATTTACCTTGCTCTGAGAGGGATAGCAGCTGTCTCTTCTTGATATACCACATTGACTCGATATTCGCCACGACACCAAAGGCCCAGGAAGAAGCACAGTGCCCCTGGAGACAAATGGTAGGCATTGAGCTGTTGAATGTCCAGGTCAACAAACAAACCAACTCTTATCTCCCCAAACTCAGACCCTGGGCAGAAGGGGGCAAGATGGAGTGTTGTGGGGGGGGGAGAAGCAGGGGAAAGGAGGGAGGGGGAGGGAAAGATATCACCCTCTGCTCCCATGCCTGCTTACAATCTCTGTGACTCCCTCCAGCCCATTAACATGTCGCCGTTATCCAAACGTATGACCCCATCTGCAGCAAGCACCCAGCAGCCCTCCCAAATCTGAGAGCCCCTCTGCTCCTGTGACACTCACTCATTCCCATCATGGCCCTCAGTTCTCCCTGGGGCTTACAGTTCCAGAATACACTCCCCACCCTGAAACCACTCCACCTCACTTTGTTCCCCTCTGAGATACTGCTCTAACCTCATCGTCTTTGACCCAATGTCCCATCATGTGCCTTAGAGATAAACTTGTCTACTTGCCAACCCAGTGAATATCCCTCAGGATTATTCAGGTGTCAAAGGTACTATTAAAATGCAACTTCCCTGATTAAAGGTGGTATGTCGTCATGAGTTCCAGAAGAGATCAAGGTTATCAATTTGACTGAAATTGTGAACATTATTTTTTTAAAATTACAAAATAATCAGACAGAGATATGTAACAATATCAGACCAAGTGTTAAACAGAGACAGTGTAGAGGGAGCTTTACTCTGTATCTAACAAAATGATCAGAGGTATAGATAGAGTAGACAGCCAGAGACTTTTTCCTAGGGTGGAGGTAGCTATTATGGGGGGGCATAGTTTTAAAGTGAGTGGTGGTAGATACAGGGGAGGCATCAGAGGTAGGTTCTTTACTCAGAGAGTGGTCGGGGCATGGAATGTATTGTCGGAGAGGGTAATGGAGTCGGCCTCATTAGGGGCATTTAAGCGGCTATTAGATAGGCATATGGATGATAGTATAAGGTAGGGGTGGAGGTTAGATAGACCTTAGGATTAGAGTAAAAGTTTGGCACAACATCGTGGGCCGAAGGACCCGTACTGTGCTATACAGTTCTATGTTCTATGTTCTAACCCCGTGCTGTCCCTGTCCTGGGGAGTGTTTGATAGAAGACATTGTAGAGGGAGCTTTACTCTGTATCTAACCCTGTGCTTTCCCTGTCCTGGGGAGTGTTTGATAGAAGACATTGTAGAGGGAGCTTTACTCTGTATCGAACCCTGTGCTGTCCCTGTCCTGGGAGTGTTTGATGGGGGGACAGTGCAGAGGGAGGTTTACTCTGTATCTAACCCCGTGCTGTCCCTGTCTTGGGGAGTGTTTGATAGGGGACACTGTAGAGGGAGCTTTACTCTGTATCTAACCCCGTGCTGTCCCTGTCCCTGGGGAGTGTTTGATGGGGGACAGTGTAGAGGGAGCTTTACTCTGTATCTAACCCCGTGCTGTCCCTGTGCTGGGGATGTTTGATGGGGGACAGTGTAGAGGAAGCTTTACTCTGTATCTAACCCCGTGCTGTCCCTGTCCCTGGGAGTGTTCGATGGGGACAGTCTCCAAGTGGAATTTCTTGAGGAACAGAGTGAGTTGCTCGGAGTCCTGGATTCGGGGTTGGACGTACCTGATTTTTAACTCTGGTGACTGCTCCCTTTTGCCTCCAGTCAACATTACGTGGACAGGACAGATTTTCTAATCGCTCACCTTCTTCTGCCCATTTATACCCCTCTGGCCAAGTCGAATTATCCTCATTTATAGCTGGGTTGAGGTAAAACTTCTCAAATTCTTCATCTGTTGATGTGAAACCACATTGAGTAACTTTCCACACGTTCCCACGCTCATATAACCGCAGCAAGCTGAGGGAGCTGGCTTTAAGGTGCACAGATCACTGAACATGCCAGGCCAGGCCGAGAGAGCACTTTCTCAAGCACACAGTGCCCTCAGCTTTATCAATAGGGACAAAGAGTCCAAGCATGGGGAGGCGATGTTAGTGCCCGAGAGTACAGCACGGAAACTGACTCTTTGGTCCAACTTCTACATGCTGACCAGATATCCAAAGTTAATCTAGTCCCATTTGCCAGTATTTGGCCCCTATCCCTCTAAACCCTTCCTATTCATGTACCCATCCAGATGCCTTTTAAATGTTGTAATTGTACCAGCCTCCACCACTTCCTCTGGCAGCTCATTCCACACACGCACCACCCTCTGCGTGAAAAAGTTGCCC
>NC_063374.1:5214294-5215318 GCF_021869965.1 Rhincodon typus | reverse complement strand
CCCAGGGATGTGCAGGTTAGGGTGGATTGGCCGTGCTAAATTGTCCCGTAGTGCCCAGGGATGTGTACGTTAGGGTGGTTTGGCCGTGGTAAATATGGGATTATGGGGACAGTGTTGGGGGGGGTGGTATGTTCTTCAGAGGGTCAGTGCAGACTTGATGGGCCGAATGGCACTGTTGGGAGATGCTTCACCAGCTGACCTCCCAAAGCCTGAACAGTTGAAGAATGATTGTGCCAAGTGCAGAATATTTCCCACGCGTGTCCCTTACCGGAAATGTCACTGAACTTGTTCACTCCATAGACAGCCGTGGCTCGGTCTTCTCCCTGCATCTGTTTGGCATCTTTGAGATTCTCCATAAAGATCTGGAACCTTCTCTCCTCTTCAGCCGAACACAGTTCAAGAGAGAGTCAGAGACCAGCAATCAGTGTCACTTGGCTTGGTGAGTGTGTGAGAGAATGTGTGTGTGCGTGTGCGTGACTGTGTGTGAGAATGTGTGTGTGTGTGTGCGTGACTGTGTGAGAGAATGTGTGTGTGTGTGTGTGCGTGACTGTGTGTGAGAATGTGTGCGTGTGTGTGCGTGACTGTGTGTGAGAGAGAATGTGTGCGTGTGTGTGCGTGTGCATGTACGTGACTGTGTGAGAGTGTGTGTGTGCATGTGCGTGTGTGAGAGAGTGTGTGTGTGAGAGTGTGTGTGAGAGAATGTGTGTGTGTGCGCGTGACTGTGTGTGAGAATGTGTGTTTGTGCGCGTGACTGTGTGTGAGAATGTGTGCGTGTGTGTGCGTGACTGTGTGTGAGAGAGAATGTGTGCGAGTGAGTGTGTGAGAGAATGTGTGTGTGCGTGTGCGTGACTGTGTGTGAGAATGTGTGTGTGTGTGTGCGTGACTGTGTGAGAGAATGTGTGTGTGTGTGTGTGCGTGACTGTGTGTGAGAATGTGTGCGTGTGTGTGCGTGACTGTGTGTGAGAGAGAATGTGTGCGTGTGTGTGCGTGTGCATGTACGTGACTGTGTGAGAGTGTGTGTGTG
>NC_063374.1:5202042-5213794 GCF_021869965.1 Rhincodon typus | reverse complement strand
ACACACTCTCACACACACACACGCTCTCTCACATAGACACACACACTCTCACATAGACACACACACACACACACTCACACATAGACACACACACACACTCTCACTCTCACACACACAGACACTCTCTCTCACACACAGACACCCACTCTCTGTCTCACACACACATAGACACACTCTCACACACACACTCTCACATAGACACACACACACACACACTCTCACATAGACACACACTCTCACATAGACACACACTCACACATAGACACACACACACACTCCCACGATGACACTATGACCCTGAGCATCTCCAAACCCAATGCAACACCACCACCTGCTGGCAGCCATGGGAAACTTCAGGTGCTGAGCTGGTGTTGGAGCACAGAGAGAGAGTCATTGAGTCACCCAGCATAGAAACAGGCCCTTCGGCCCACCATGTCAATGCTGACCAATAAATTACAAACTACACTAATCCCACTAACCTGCCCTTGGTCCATAGTCTACTATGCTCTGGTTCATCCAGATGGTCCTTAAACGTAGTGAGAGCCCCTGCCTCCACCATCTCCTCTCCAGCAGCACCTTCCATATTTCCACCATATTTCTGGGTGAAAACATTTTTTTCTCACTCTCTAAACTCCTCACCCTCCGGTCTTCGACCTGTCTACAATACTGATGAGATTCTCTTGATCTCCTCTGTCTATGCCTTTCATGAGTTTGCTTCCCTCAATGTTTGTTCAAGATGCTTTTAAACTTTTGTTAACAATGAAAACGCAATGATAATACCAACCGTTCCGTCTCATAACTTCTGGTATCAAAATCCCACACTTGCAGGTTTTCACTTATCTTTGGAGGTCATTAATCTGGATGCCGGACTTTCTGTCATATCTTGCTCTCTCAAAGAACCGTTTGCTCTAATCTTACATAAATATCAAAACCTGTCAGAACATCTTCAAACGTATCTGTGGCTTTGCGTATACTTTGGCAACTCTTGATGTTATCTGCTGAACACAATATGTATTTGCTCAGAAGGGTTCTGAAGAAGCATTACATTGGACTGGACGCATTAACTGTACTGCTCTCTCCAAACCTGCTGACTTCCTTCAAAACTTTCTGTTCTTCACTCCAGTGCGTTGACTTGTTCAAATTAGGGTTTGGTATTTAACTTTGAATCAGTTCTGTGTGTGGCTTTAAGAGGTTATTTTTACACTGTTTCTGTTTTAATTTGAAGGGAGATTTTAGGACAGAGGTGCTGAGCTCTCCACTTGGAAGGTAAAGTAAAGTAAGCAGCTAGTGAGGCCTTTCTTTGGGGTTTATTTTTTAAAGTGGGAACAATAGAAGCAGCCTGGCTGGGTGTGACCAGCTCTCACAGAACCAGGGTTTCCGGTTTCCCTTTTAGTTTCTACGTTTAGCTTTTGGCAGTTGCTGTTGTGGGAAGTGGAAACTATTTTGTCCCCTCTCCCAGTTACAGCCAGAAGCTGGGGGCTCTCCCTCACCTTGAGACAAAATCCGTTTTCCGAATATACCTTGTTTTTGTCAAAGGGTGTGTAAATTGGCTGTTACTATTTGGAATAGTATTTACTATACAGTAACTACTAGTTACTATATCTATTCTTCTGTTAAGTTTTCCAATAAAGTTAAGTTATTCTAAGTTCTTCTTTCTTTTGTTTGCATTTTAAGTCTAGTGTTTAAATAAATGGTGCTTTGCTTAACTTTGAATAGTTCGACCAGTCACATTGCATCTGGAAGACAGCACATTACGTTTGTCTTAAAAATGAGTAAAAGTTAGGGTTGAGGCTACTTTCTTAAAATATTTTGAGTGGGTCGACCTGCTATTGTGTCTGCTTCCCCCACCTCCTCTGGCAGCGCGTTCCAGGCGCTCACTACCCTTTGTGTGAAAAACTTACCTCACGCATCTCTTTTAAACTTCCCCCTCTCGCACCTTGAACCTGCGTCCCCTACTAATTGACCCCCCCCCCAACCTGGGTAAAAGCCACATACTTTCCCACTCCATCCACACCATTAACAATCTTATAAATTTCTATCAGGTCGCCCCTCCCCAAACCTCTTGCGTTCCAGTGAAAACAAACCCAGTCTATCTAACTTTTCTTCCTAGCTAAAATCCCCCCATACCAGGCAACATCCGGGTAAACCTTTGCCGTACCCTCTCCAAAGCATCCACATCCTTCTGGTGGTGAGGTGACCAGAACTGTACGCAATATTCCAGTGTGGCCTAACTAACTAAAGTTCTGTAAAGCTGCAACATAACTTGCCTATCCTTATACTCAATGCCCCTTCCAATGAAGACAAGCATGCTATAAGCCTTTTTTACTGCCTTATCTACCTGCGCTGCCACCTTTAGTGATCTGTGGACCTGTACACCCAGATCCCTCTGCATATCAATACTCCTAAGGGTTCTGCCATTCTCTGTATAATTCCCATCTGTACTTGACCTTCCAGAATGTATCACCTCACATTGTCTGGATTAAACTCCATCTGCCATCTCTCTGTCCACACCTCCAGCTGTATCCTGCTGTATCCTCTGACAATCCTCCTCACTATCCACAACTCCACCAATCTTTGTATCGTCCACGAACCTACTAATTAGACCAGCTACATTTTCCTCCAAATCATTTATGTAGATCACAAACAGAGGTCCCAGCACTGATCCCTGTGGACAACCACTAGTCACAGCCCTCCATTCCGAAAAATATCCTTCCATCGCTACCCTCTGTCTCCTATGACTATCCAATGGACTATCCATTTGTATCCATTTTGCCAGCTCACCCCTGATTCCATGTGACTTCACCTTTTGTACTGGTCTGCCATGAGGGATCTTGTCAAAGCTTTACCAAAGTCCATGTAGACAACATCAAGTGCTTTTCCCTCATTAATCATCTTCATCCCCTCCTCAAAAACCTTAATCAAGTCGGTGAGGTATGACCTCCCCTGGACAAAACCATGCTGTCTATTGCTATTAAGTCCATTTGCTTCTAAATGCATATAGATCTAATCCCTGAGAATCCTTTCCGGTAATTTCCCGACCACCAACGTGAGACTCACAGGCCTGTAACTTCCTGGATTATCCCTGTAACCCTTCTTAAACAGTGGGACAACAGTGGCTATTCTCCAGATATGATTCTATTGGTCCACCGCTAGGCTTTAAGCAAAACACACCACATTTCTATTTTGTTACCATCCCCACCGCTCCCGCTCCCCCCCCACCAACCTCAGCATTTAGTGTCCCACAGCACCCATGTTGTGTGTGTGTGTGTGTAACTGCAGGGACTCAGTGAACACACCATCGTGCAAATAATTTTATTCAATATTTCCACCACCAGGAAAAGCCCCACGTAGTAAGGGAACCCTCAGACCATAAGACATAGGGGCAGAAATTAGGCCATTCGGCCCATTGAGTCAATCATGGCGGATAAGTTCCTCACCCCCGTACTCCCGCTTTCTCCCCGTAACCCTCGATCCCCTTGATAATCAAGAACCTGTCTATCTCAGTCTTAAATGTACGCAATGACCCGGCCTTCACAGCCTTCTGTGGCAGTCAATTCCACAGATTCACCACTCTCTGGCTGTAGAAGTTTCTCTTTACCTCTGTTCTAAAAGGTCTTCCCTTTACTCTAAGGCTGTGCCCTCGGGTCCTAGTCTCTCCTACCAATGGAAACATCTTCCCAACACCCACTCTATCCAGGCCATTCAGTATTCTGTAAGTTTCAATTAGATTCCCCCCTCATCCTTCTAAACTCCAATGAGTATAGACCCAGAGTCCTCAAACGTTCCTCATATGTTAAGCTTTCCATTCCTGGGACCAATCTCGTGAACCTCCTCTGAACTCTCTGCAGGGCCAGTGCAAACTTCCTGAGATATGGGGCCCAGAACTGCACACGATACTCCAAATGTGGCCTGACCAGAGTCTTATAGAGCCTCAGGAGTACATCCCAGTTTTTATATTCAAATCCTCTCAAAATAACTGGCAAAGTTGCTACTGACTCAACCTCAAGAGTAACAGGCAAAGTCGAATGGGGGTAACACTTACAAAAGTGAAGGGGGGGGTAAAGGATTAATTAGTAATAGAAATTGAAGGGGAAAATAAAGCACTCCATACGAACACCCCACCCCACCTCTGCTGGTACACACCGCATGCTCCCTCTCCAGGGACACACGGGCGCAGACGTAGCTGTGGAAGAGAGGCAGGTAGTCAGCCATAATGACCCCCCACACCATCCCCCAACATCCACACCCCGCTGCCAGGGCCTGTCAGTGGCCAGCTTGGCCATTCCCAGGAGCGGACCCCACTGTCGGGAGGAGATCCGCCGCTCCTGCCGAAGCGTGGCCGGGAGAGAGAGAGAAAATAAAATAAGCCGGAGGTTCTCTGGGGAACCGTGAAGGGTGTGCGGGCGGTGCGCACGTTCCACGGCGCCTCAAAAACGCAAAAAAAAATAAAACACGCGGCCCCGGGCTCGGAGTCTGCGAACCGCCGCTGCCATCCACGGTCCCAACTCAGATCCCTGAGAGAAGGAGGGATCCACTCCCTCGTGGAGGGGATCCCTCCCCCACGCCACTCGGAGGTAAATCCGCACGTGTCTGGGCGATGGGTGAAGGGGAAGAGGTTAGGCTGTTCTGCCTCTCCAGGAGACGGTGCGTTATCCCGGGATCTCGCGCGCTGTTCCTGCGCCGCAGTTAAAATAAAAACAAACAAGGAGAGGGTTGCGGCTTTAACTGTATTGAAGCACGTCATGAAACGAGATGTTACTGAGGTACTAATCACCAACGGCTCCGATATCCCAGGATCACACCCTGGGCGAAGATTTTCCCCTCAGGAGAAACGAACGCTGATGGAAGTAGAGGGAGAGAGAGAGAGAGAGAGGGAGGGATCGCAAGGATTTCGCTGCAGCAGAGAGCGAGCCGTATCTATCAGCTTCAACAGGCCACTACAAACCCCAACTGAAGGCAAAACAAAACTAAAGCCCTCCATACGCACCTCGAGCAGCGTTTCCCCGCCCCCCAACACCTCAACATTCCTCCACACACTCCCTCCCCCCATCCCCTCCTCCAAATCCCTTCCCCTTCCTCAGCCAGAGCTGCACAGCCCTGACCCCAGCCTCCCCCCACCACCCCATCACAATGGAGGTGACACCGAGTAACAGTGAGGGGGACCGGGGGTTGCGGGGTGGGTGGGGGGGGGGGGGGGTGGGGGGGGGGGGGGGAGATGGCTGATTAGGGATGGAGTGACAGAGCAGCTACACGCCGGGCGAACACGGACCCTCAGGCACATCCTGAGCTCGAGTTGCAGGCTTCTTCCCCTCCCGATCTCCCCACCACTCCCCACCCCTACTCCCCTGCCGCCCCCACCCCGGCTCACCCTCCTGTCCACCCCATCTCCTCCCCTCCCCATTACTTTCGGCCTCTGGGAAAAGGAGTGAGGCTCGCGGTTCGCCGGGAGCCATGGCATCGCTCCCAGCGGTCGTGACGATGGAACCCGTGGCATTGCTCCTGGTGAGTGTTGACAGTGGAACCTGGGGAATTGCTCCTAGTGAAGTGTGATGGTGGAGCCCATGACATTGCCCCTGGTGAGTGTGACAGTGGAACCTGTGGAGTTGCTCCCAGTGAGTGTGATGGTGGAACCCGTGGCATTGCTCCTGGTGAGTGTGTCAATGGAACCTGTGGAATTGATCCCACTGAGTGTGACAGTGGAACCCATGACATTGCTCACACTGAGCGTGATACTGCACCTGTGTCAAATGCTCCCAGGGAATTTGATGGCACACCCATGGCCTTGCTTCTAGGAGATCTGATGGTGCATCTGTGGCATTGAAACCAAATGACTCTGATAGCGCACCGGTGTCATTGGCCCCAGTGTGTATAGTGGCGGACCATTGGCATCACTCACATTGATTCCAGTAGCTCTCCCGTGGCATTGCTTCCAGGGAATCTGATTGCTCACCAATGACGCTGCTCTTAGGAGGTTGATTGTCCACCACTGGTATTGCTCGTGGGGGGATTGATCGTCCACCAGTGGCATTGCTCGCAGTGAGTATGACAGGAGATACCAGTTGGTGAGACCGCACTGTGGGAGTGCCATTGCTGTGACAACACTTGAAGAAGCCTCGCAGTGGGATAAGGATGGCTCAAGGATCAGGATTTGGGCCCCTCGTTGCAGTGGATGGTAACCTGGGGTGTTTATTTTTTGTGTTTTATGCGTTCCAGGCAGAGATCGAGGATGGAGCGGAGGGCAACTGCGTTGAGCTGTACCTGAGGGCCCTGATCTCGGCGGTTTCCGACAACGATGAGACAGTGCGGAAGCAGGTGGAGTGGTCGCTGCGAAAGCTGGGTTGCCAGCGGCCACGGCAGCTCCTGAGGTATTGCTGCACCTGGCTGTTGGCTGGGCAGGGTCAGCGGGTATTGGACAGCGGGCTCCGAACCTCAGTCCTGCGGGGAGCAGGGCTGATCGCCAGCGAGGGGGCAGAGCGGGCGGGGACGCCCCTGGCCCAGGAGGTCATGGCGGTGGCCGTGGCAGAGCTGAGGCCCTCCGTCCGCCGGAGGCCTCAGGAGGCAGAGAGTGCGGCCGGAGAACTGCTGGCCTCCCTTGGCAGGGCCTACCCTGCTGAAGCCCTGGGCCTGGTGCTGGGCTCGCTGGTGACAGACGGCCCCCCTCGCCTCTCCCTCCTCAAGGCACTGGCCTCCCTGGTGAGGACCAATGCCCGGGGGTGCACCCCAGGACTCCCACCGATCCTTGGGGCGCTGCTTCGGGCCCTCGATCTGGAGAAGGATGGCGACCAGGTCCAGGCTCTCATCTCCACCATCGGCCTCCTCCACAGGAGCGTGACGGAGTACCTCGGGAGTCCCGGGGGACAGACCTCAGAGCCGGGCCTGGGCCGGGAGGCCTTCTCAGGACACGCCCGCACCTTCTACAGGGACCACCTCTCCAGGAGGCTGCCAGGGAAGGACCCCAACCTCAGGGCAGCCGTTCTAGAGGCCCTGGCGGACACGCTGCCCCTGCTGCCCCTGAACCAGGGGCTAGCGGAGGAGCTGCCTGGCCTGGTGACCCGGCTCCTCTCCCTCTACAGCAGGCCGCCCAGGGGGTCCCTGGTCACCCGTTGCCTGCTCTCGGCCCTGGGGCCCGCTGGGGGGGGCTCCTGCCCAGGCCTGAGGGCTCAGGCCCACCAGCTGATGGAGGCGGTGTGGGGGCAGCTGGGAGTGGTCGGCCCCTTCCCAGATGAGCCGGGGCACAGGGCCCTCCTCCTGGACTGCCTGGGCCTGATGGCCCGACTCTGGCCTCAGCCCGCAGCCCGGTTCCTCCTCCGCCTCCCCCCACCCCCCACAGCCCCGTCACCGGGCGGGCAAGGTGCACGCCTGAGGCCTGAGGCCTACCTGGAAGCCTTGGCCCAGCTGGTGGATGGAGTCCCCCTGTCGGAGGTGGAAGCTGAGGGAGGCGGAGGAGGAGGAGGAGGCCAGGTCCTGGCTGTGGTGGTGCAGACCATCCTCACATGCCACCCCTACCCTGCCCCTGGCGCGGGTCCTGGCTTGGAGGGGGCCGCGCTGGCGGCCGTGGGCAGCTTGGCCCGGCGGGGTTACCTGAGCCTTCCCGGAGGGGAGGCCCTGGTGGAGTTTGTGGTGAGCCTGTGCGCCAGGCCTGGAGAGGAGGTGAGGAGTTGGGGGGCTGCCGAGGGGCGCGATGTTCCGGGCAGGGCTGGGGCTGGCCCCCTGTTGGAGTGGCTGGCCTTGGTGGAGGGCTCGGAGAACATCCTGTGGGAGACGCTGCTCCGGTGTGTCCTGGTTGACGCCTACGCCCAGGCCTTGCCAGCTGTGTGTCGCTGCCTGGAGAGGTTGGCTCTCAGGGAACCCGGGAGACCTGGCCTCAGGGATGGGGCCCAGCACGGCCTCCCCTCGCCTGAGGGCCTCCTCATCAGGCTCCTCGCCGTCTCCTCCCTCCCAGGAGGCTGTGCCCCAGACGCCCTGAGGCTCCTCCTGGCCCTGGGCCCCAGCCTCCCCACGGCCGCACGGGGAGTGTGCCAGGCCGAGATACCCGGGATCCTCCTGGTGCTGCCGGGGGCCTGGGCTGGAGGCCGGGGAAGGGGTCGGTGCCGCTGGGAGGAGAGGGTGTGGTTACTTTTCCTGTCTGCCAGCGGCAACGACGAGGCCTGGGCCGAGCGGATGGGCCAGGAGGCCATGAGGCAGGCGGGCCGAATGGCGTGCGGGCCCTGGGAGAGGGGCTTCCTGCTCCGCGGGGCCGGTGGGCTGCTGAAGCAAACTGGGAGCCGGGAGCTGGTGAGGGCCCGGCTGCAGGAGATGCTGGGGGCGGTCCGATACCAACGGGCCCCAGAGGTGGAGGGCCTGGCCCGTGGGATCGGGCTGTGCGCTGCCCGGCACACGGACGAGGCACTGGAGGAGCTGGCACGCTTTGCCGGGAGCCTTCTGGGTCAGGGCAGCGGGGGGAGGGGCCGGGAGGAGGAGGCAGTCAGGAGCGGGATCATCCTGTGCTATGGGTGGGTGGCGCAGGGGGCTCCAGTTCAGCGCCTCCTGCCGGGCCTGGACGCTGAGCTGCTAAGACCTCTCCTCCTCCTGTACCAGGCGGGGGAGCCCCCAGGCTTGGGGGGCAAGGCCCAAGGCCTGGGCACAGGGCTGAGACTGGCCAGGGCCCTGGTCTGGGTTTTGCACCTCGCCCTGGGCAATGGGCAGCAGGTCTGCAGTCCTTGCCCCTCCAAGGGGGAGCTGCTTTGCTGCCTGCAGGAGCTGCTGGGGGCCCAACCCCTGGGGGGTTGCGCGAGCAGCCCCCTCCGACGTCACGCCCTGAAAGCCTGCAGCCTCCTCATCCAACTGGACCCTGCACTAGGCCGGGACAGCACTTTCCAGCTGGTGAGGAGGTGCGTGGGCAGCGTCATTGGACTTAGGCTCTCGGAGTGGCCTGCAGGGTCGGAGGAGGAGGGGTGGGAGGAAGACGAGGGCGAGGAAGAGGAAGAGGAGGAGTGCGAGGCCCTACTCCCTGACCTGACAGGCCAGACATTCCGCGCCCTGCGAGGCCTATTGGAGCAGGCCCTGCTCCAAGACCTAACGTGGGAGGGACTCGGGTTACTGCTCCGGGCCCTGGAAGGTTGGACGTTGTCGGTGGAGGCCCGGGAACGGGAGAGGTCTCTGGAGCTGATGGCTAAGCTGCTGGCTCTCTACCGGGAGAGGGCTGGCTGTCAGGTAAGGGATGGATGTCCCACTGGATACAGGCCCGAGGCCCTGCTTGGCCGGCTGCTACCCAGGTGCCTGGACCCTTCGGGCCCAGTCCGCCTCCAGGCCCTGGATTGCCTGCTGGAACTCTCCCACCTCCTTGGGCCAGGCCCAATGGTAGCCATCAGCCTGCAGAGGCTGGGGGAGCTCTGGGAGAAGGCAGGAGGGCCCAGCCGCCTGGGCCTGTGTTCGGAGCTGGCCAAGTCACTCTGCCAGGCCGTGCAAGGCCTGGGACTGAGCCCCCTACTGGCTGCCCTGTGCCAGGGCCTGAGGGACCCCCATCCAGAGGGAGCGGGGGCCTGTGCAGCGGTGCTCCACGCCATCGTCTGCGAACGGGGCCCAGAGCTGAGGGAAAAGGGAGACCCTGGACTGACGCTGCTGCTGAGGGAACTGTGGGCCCATCTTCGGGAGAGCAGACACCTCCACATCCAGCTGGTGGCCCTTCGCAGCCTGGCCCTGCTAGCTCGCTACCACCCAGAGCCTGCCCTCCACTTCCTCCTGGATTGCAGCCACGAGCCCAGGCCGGGGGAGGGCCGAAGGCTCTGGGCTGCCATGGGCTGGTGTCCCGGCCTGGCCCTCCGTCTGACAGAGCTGCTCCTGGAGAGGCTGAGAACCGGTCTGGCCCAGGAGGAGGCAGAGGAGGTCCAGGAGGAGGAGAGGAAGAGGAGGAAGGAGGCTGAGGCACTGGGCCATCTCCTGCCCCACCCAGGCCTGGGCCCTTCCCTGCCCACCATATACCCCAGTTCCTTCGCCATCCTGCTCCTGCTCTGCTCCCGCCAGGCCCTGGGCCTAGCCTTGGGCAAGGCATCACCATCCGAGAGGGCGGTGTCTCTGCTCAGGGTCCTGCTGACCCGAGGGGACAGGCCTGAGGTGGCCTCCTTGATGGAGGAGAGGGGAGGCTGGGAGCTGCTGAGGTCCCCAGGTTCCTACCAGCGAGGGATCTCGCTGCTGGCCGAAGCAATGGCCCGAGGGGCCAGTCCGCACCTGCCTGCCATCCTCGAGAGCCTCTCGTCGGCACTGGATGCCTGCAGAAGGGTAGGGGTGGGCCCGGGGAGGGGCGGGTCGCCCACCATGGCCACGGTGGCTGCCTTTTTCAGCCAGGCCGCCCAGTACCATCCCGCACTAGGCCTGGGACATGCCGACCTCCTGCTGAGTGGCCTCCTCCACTGCCTGCTCGACCCCTCGCTCTCCACCCGCCTCCTGGTCCTGAGGGGCTTCGGTAATGTGGCAGCCGCCCCCTCCCCTACCCCCGGGGAGACGGTGGGGCCCACCCGGAGACGCCGTTACACCACCAAGCTCCTGGCCGCTCTGCTGTCTGGCATGGAGGGGGCAGGCGAGGCTGGGCAAGGGCGAGAGGAGGAGGCCCAGGTGTTGCTGGAGGGCCTGAGGGCCTTGTCCAAGGTCTTGGCTCAATCGGAAGGCGATGGAGAGGGCCAGGGGACCCCTGGGGACATCCTGGTCAACCTGTGCCTGGGGATCCGACCTCTCTTCGAGGCCCAGTCAGCAACGGTGCGTGCGTCTGCCCTGTGCGTCTTTGGGGCCCTGTCTCGTTTCGCTGTCGGGTCCCGGAGGCCGGTTTACGTGGAGCAGCTCCGTTCCGTCCTGGTGGCCCTCCTGGTCTACGTCAATGATAGCAGCCTGGAGGTGGCACAGGCCTCGGGCCTGCTCCTGGCCTCGGTGAGGCCTCTCCTGGGCTGGGACGGCCTTCAGATGGAGTTGCCGCTGAAGGACGGCGCTCACGGATACCAGGCCTTCCTGAGCCAGCTGAGCCGGTCCGGCCTACACCAGGGGCCTGGCTACACCAAGACCTACCTCAGCAGTGGGCTGCGTTTCTGTAGCCACCCGCGCCCACAGCTCCGCGCTAATGCCATCGCCATCACCGGGCAGCTGCTGAGGAACATGCCCAAGGACAGCAGGCACCCCCTGGGGGACGATGAGCAGCTCGTCCACAGGACCATCACCTCGATGATCAGGGATCCAGCCCCCATGGTCCGACTTCAGGCAGCTAGAACCATCAGCCTCTTCTTCTCCTAGCAACGCCGTCAGCTGGGCCCAACCTGGGAAGGTGGGCTCACACAAGGACCCACTCATCACCAGGAGAGGATCCTTCATTCCCAATGCTCAATTTGACCCTCTACTCCAACCGTCCCCCATGGTGTAGGCAATGCCCCCCATGAGGTAGACGACCCCCTACCCAGCCTGGAATAGACCACCTTCCCATGGAGTAGACCACCTTTCCATGGAATAGACCACCCCCTACCCAGCCTGGAATAGACCACCTTCCCATGGAGTAGACCACCTTCCCATGGAGTAGACCACCTACCCATGAGCTAGACCACCCCCTACCCAGCCTGGAATAGACCACCTTCCCATGGAGTAGACCACCTTTCCATGGAATAGACCACCCCCTACCCAGCCTGGAATAGACCACCTTCCCATGGAGTAGACCACCTTCCCATGGAGTAGACCACCTACCCATGAGCTAGACCACCCCCTACCCAGCCTGGAATAGACCACCTTCCCATGGAGT
>NC_063374.1:5196658-5201542 GCF_021869965.1 Rhincodon typus | reverse complement strand
CAAAAGTTGGTGCGGGCAAGATCGTAAAAGACTTTTCCTAATCCAGAAGGGAATTCCAGTGAGATTCTATAAATTCACTATTACCGATCCGACCACACTTCAAACTGGATGCCTAGTACAAACATTGCCTTCATTCCTAACTGTTATAGAGCAGTGAATGTGGGAGAATGCTTAATTTTCATTTCTTGTGGCCTAGTCTCATCAAAACAGTGAAAGAAGAACCAGGATTCGGCCATTCGGCCCCTCGAGCCTGCTCCACCATTCAATAGGATCGTGGCTGATCCTCCAACTCAGTTCCCTGTTCCCACTTTGTCCCCCCGTACCCTTTGATCCCTTCAGCCCCAACAACTATACCCAAATCCTTCTTGAAAACTTTCAGTATTTTGGACTTAACCGCTTTCAGTGACAGAGAATCCCAGAGGCTCCCCACTCTCTGGGTGAAGACATTTCTCCCCATCTCAGTCCGAAATGGCCCTCCCTGTAATCCTTAGGCTGTGACCCCCTGGTTCTGGACTTACCGGGTCATTGGGAACATCCTTCCTGCATTGACCCTGTCCGGTCCTGTTAGAGTTTTACAGGTTTCTCTGAGATTCCCCTCCTTATTCTTCTAAAAACTCCAGTGAATATAGTCCTAACCGATCCACTCTCTCTCCATACGTCAGTCCTGCCATCCCAGGAATCCTTCTGGTAAACCTTCACTGCACTCCCTCCATCGCCAGAACATCCTTCCTCAGATAAGGAGACCCCAAACTGCACACAGTACTTCAGGGGGTGGTCTCACCAAGGCCCCGGTACAATTGCAGTAAGACATCCCTGCTCCTGTACTCCAATCCTCTCGCTATGAAAAGGCCAACGTACCATTTACCTCTTTCACCGCCTGCTGCCCCTGCGATGAGAGCTTTCAGCGGCTGGTGTACAAGGACACCCAGGTCTCGTTACACCCCCCCCCCCCTCCCAACTATCGCCTTTCAGGTAATAATGGGGAGGTAGTGGCCCAGTGGTATTATAACAAGACTATTCATTCCAGACCTGGATAATATTCTTGGAAAACTGGTTCGAATCCCACCACAGCAGATTGTGGAATTTGAATTGAATAAAAATATGGAATTAAGAATCTAATGATGATCGTGAATCCATTGTTTTTTCTCTATTCATTTGTGAGATATGGCCATCGCTGCTGGGCCCAGCATTTATTGCCTCCGTCCCTAGTTGCCCCTTGAGAAGGTGGGGGTGAGCTGCCTTCTTGAACCGCTGTAGTCCGTCTGCTGTGGGTAGATCCACAATGCCCCTTAGGGAGGGAATTCCAGGATTCTGACACTGAAGGAATGGCCGATATATTTCCAAGTTGGGATGGGGAGTGGCTTGGAGGGGAACTTGCAGGGGGCGGTGTTCCCATGTATCTGCTGCCCTTGTCCTTCTAGATGGAAGTGGTGGTGGGTTTGGAAGGTGCTGTCTAAGGAGCCTCGGTGAGTTGCTGCAGGGCGTCTTGTAGATGGTACACACTGCTGTAACTGAGCGTCGGTGGGTGGAGGGAGTGGGATGTTTGTGGATGTGGTGCCAATCAAAGCGGGGGCTGCTTTGTCCTGGATGGTGTCGAGCTTCTTGAGTGTTGTTGGAGCTGCCCCCATCCAGGGGCAAGTGGGGGGTATTCCCTCACACTCCTGACTTGTGCCTTGTAGATGGTGGGACAGGCTTTGGGGGGAGTCAGGAGGTGGGTTACTCGCTGCAGGATTCCCAGCCTCTGACCTGCTCTTGCAGCCGCTGTGTTAATGTGGTGGGTCCAGGGGAGTTTCTGGTCAATGGTAACCCCCCAGGATGTTGTTAGTGGGGGATTCAGTGATGGTAACACCATTGAATGTCAAGGGGCAGTGGTTAGATTGTCTCTTATTGGTGATGGTCATAGCCTGGCATTTGTGTGGCGTGAATGCCACTTGCCACTTGTCAGCCCAAGCCTGGATATTGTCCAGGTCTTATTGCACGTGAACATGGACTGCTTCAGTATCTGAGGAGTCACGAATGGTGCTGAACATTGTACAATCATCGGTGAACATCCCCCCTTCTGACCTTATGGTGGAGAGAAGGTCATTGATGAAGCAGCTGAAGATGGTTGGGCCAAGGACACTACCCTGAGGAACTCCTGCAGAGAGGTCCTGGAGCTGAGATGATTGACCTCCAACAACCACAACCATCTTCCTATGTGTCAGGTATGACTCCAACCACCGGAGAGTTTGCCCCTGATACCCACTGATTCCAGTTTTGTCAGGGCTCCTTGATGCCACACTCGGTCGAATGCAGCCTTGATGTTAATGGCTGGCACTCTCACCTCACCTCTGGAATTCAGCTCTTTTGTCCATGTTTGAACCGAGGCTGTAATGAGGCCAGGAGCTGAGTGGCCCTGGCGGAACCCAAACTGGGCGTCACTGAGCAGGTTATTGCTGGGCAGGTGCTGCTTGATAGCTCTGTTACTGACACCTTCCATCACTTTACTGATGATCGAGAGGAGACTGATGGGGCGGTAATTGGCCAGATTGGGTTTGTCCTGCTTTTTATATGCAGGGCATACCTGGGTAATTTTCCACATTGTTGGGTAGATGCCAGTGTAATTGTACTGGAACAGCTTGGCTAGGGGAGCGGCAAGTTCTGGAGCACAAGTCTTCAGTACTATTGCCGGAATGGTGTCAGGGCCCATAGCCTTTACAGTATCCAGTGTCTCCAAACGTTTCTCGATATCACGTGGAGTGAATCGAATTGGCTGGAGACTGGTATCTGTGATGCTGGGGACCACTGGAGGAGGCCGAGATGGATCATCCACTCAGCACTTCTGGCTGAAGATTGCTGCGAATGCTTCAGCCTTACCTTTTGTACGGATGTGCTGGGCTCTTCCATCATTGAGGATGGGGATATTTGTGGAGCCTCCTCCTCCAGTGAGTTGTTTAATTGTCCACCACCATTCACCACTGGATGTGGCAGGACTGCAGAGCTTAGATCTGATCCTTTGGTTGTGGAATCACATAGCTCTGTCTATCACTTGCTGCTTTCGGTGTTTGGTGTGCAAGTAGTCCTGTTTGGTGGCTTCACCAGGTTTTTACCTCATCTTCAGGTATGCCTGGTGCTGCTCCTGGCATGCCCTCCTGCACTCTCCATTGAACCAGGGTTGATCCCCTGGGTTGATGGTAATGATTGAGAGGGGGATATGCCGGGCCATGAGGTTACAGATTGTGCTGGAGTACAATTCAGCGCCTCATGGATGCCCTTGTGAGTTGCTAGATCTGTGTGAAGTCTGTCCCATTTAGCACGGTGATAGTGCCACACAACACAATGGAGGTTGTTCTCAATGTGAAGGCGGGACTTTGTCTCCACAAGGACTGTGCGATGGTCACTCTTACCGATACTGTCATGGACAGATACATCTGCAGCTGGCAGATTGGTGATGGTGAGGTTAAGTATGCTTTTCCCTCTTGTTGGTTCCCTCACCACCTGCTGCAGACCCAGTCTCACAGCTATGACCAGCTCGATCAGTAGTACTGCTTCCGAGCCGCTCTTGGTGGTGGACATTGTAATCCCCCACCCAGAGTACATTTTGTGCCCTTGCCTTGTGGATTGTTGAAAAAAACACCAATGTTCTTTAGGGAAGGGAATTACCATCTCACCTGGTCTGGGCCTACATGTGACTCCAGACCCACAGCGAATGCGATTGATCCTTAATTGCCCCCTGGGCAATTAGGGATGGGGCAATAAATGCTGCCTAGCCAGCGACACCCACATCTCAGAGATCTGCCTTCCTGTTGTTGCCACCAAAGTGGATAACCTCACATTTAGTCACGTTATACTTCATCTGCCAGGCATTGTGTCACTCAATCGGCTCATCCGAATCTTACTGCAGTATCTCTGCACCTTCCTGCAGCAGTGTGATAGGAACGGAAGTGACAGAAACCACCCCCCACCCCAGCGTCCCCACCCACCTCAGTAGGCTGTCCACCTTCGGAGCTGCTTTCCTACCGCGGTCTCCTAAAGGCATGAGTCAGGCCAATTAGTTGAGACAACTTTCCCACGAAACCTAAGCACCTGGGGCACGGGACACACTAACATTAGGATCAATGTACAACGGCTGGAGTGAAAGTCTCGGGAAAAGGAGGCGTAGCATAAGGGTGCAGATGGGCCGAGTGGTAATATCGCTAGACTATTAATCCAGAAACCCAGCCAATGTTCTGGGGGAATAAAAACCGCAAGAACTGCGGACGCTGTAAATCAGGAACGGAAACAGAAGTTGCTGGAAAAGCTCAGCAGGGTCTGGCAGCATCTGTGAAGAAAAAAAATCAGAGTTAATGTTTCGGGTCCGGTGACCCTTCCTCAGAACTGATGGTAGCTGGGAAAATGTCAGTTTATATGCAGACAATAGGGAGGGGGATGGGGTAGGCCCCCGATGAGGGATCTTTCGACAACGGTGCTGGGGAATCCTCGGTTGAGGAAGAAGGTGGACATTTCGGAGGCTCCCTTGTCGAAGTTGGCCTCATCTGAACATATGTGACATAGCTCCTGCACTTCTGCCCTCACCCCTTCCTGCAACAGCGATAGAGTTCCCCTTATCCTCACCTACCATCCCACCAGCATCCACATCCAGAAGATCATCAGACGCCATTTCCACCACCTCCAGCAAGATGCCACCACCAGACACATATTCCCTTCCCCTCCCTTGTCCACCTTCCACAGGGACCTTTCCCCCCGGGACACCCTGGTCCACAGTTCCTTCACCCTCAACACCCCCCCCACAGCCCTATGGCACCTTCCCCTGTAACCGGCGAAGGTGCAACACCTGCCCATTTACCTCGTCCCTCCCCACTATCCAAGGGCCCAAACATACCTTCCAGGTGAAGCAACACTTCA
>NC_063374.1:5195002-5196558 GCF_021869965.1 Rhincodon typus | reverse complement strand
ACACCAGGCCTTGTTACCACATAGCCTGCCACTACACACTCCCTGTTATTAGTCACTAACAGTCCCCATTTACAACTATTCACCCTCCCAGTCTGAACGTTAGCAACTCCTTTGTCTGTCCAACTGTCTTTCTCTCTTTGGGCTCTATCCTATCGTTTACTCCCGACTCCATCCCCCTCCCTATTTTCTGCATATAAACTGATGTGCTCCCAGCTACCATCAGTTCTGAAGAAGGGTCACTGGACCCGAAACGTTAACTCTGATTTTTTTCTCCACAGACGCTGCCAGAACCTGCTGAGCTTTTCCAGCAACTTCTGTTAATATTCTCGGGGACCCGGGTTTGAATCACCCCACAGCAGAATAAAAAATCTGGAATTCAGAGTCTAATGATGACCGTGAATCTATTGTCAATTGTTGGGAAAAACCCATCTGGTTCACTAATGCCCTTTTAGGGAAGGAATATGCCATCTTTACCTGGTCTGGGCCTACATGTGACTCCAGTCCCACAGTAATGTGGTTGACTCTTAACTGCCCTCTGGGCAATTACGGATGGGCAATAAATGCTGGGCCTAGACAGTGACGCCCTCACCCCGTGAATGAATAAAATAAAAACAAACAGATAGATGATACATATACACTAGAGTGTTCCCAGTATTGGAGCCGCTGCATTGCTAAGGGTTATGAAGGATTAAAACGTTTGGGCCAGTGTAGATGTGATGGGCCAAACTGGTCTCTTTCTAGGCCCCTGATTCCAAGAGTAACTGGTCAGGCAGAAGCAGAATGTGTTTATCACAGATAGTGGTTTTAACAGAATCCTGCTTGTGCCATTGAGCCACAATCTGATAATGTCGTTCGTTATTTTTAATCAGCGATCAGAGTGAACGATATAAAGGTGAAATCTGCAAACTCATCGCTCTCCTGTTCCTCTCTTCATTCCTGAACGTTATGATCCTTTATTTCAATCAGACTCCATTATAATTCGGGGCCTCTCTGTGCCCCCAACCCAAAATTGTTACAAGTTTCTCATTGCAGCAGGTCAACTATTCCACTGCAGCAGCATCGTAATGCCCTTTCTCTTTCCATCCTATCACCACGTCATTGATCGCTGTGTTGGCCATTACTTGGGGGAAATAGCAGCAGGGTGACGAGTGTCATTGGGCTGGAAATCCTGGGGATCAGGTGAATTCTATGGGGCACACGATAAATCCCAAAACAGTGACTGGTGACATTTGCATTTCATTTATTAAACTGAAGTTAAGTGCGGGTCAGTGTGAGAGTGCCCTAGGCAAGAGAGAGGAACTGTACGGGAATATAGAGAGAGGGGGAGAGAGACATGATAGGGAGGAGTGTAGGGGCTGGAGGAGGTTACAGAGATAGGGAGGGGTGTAGGTGCTGGAGGAGGTTACAGAGATAGGGAGGGGTATAGGAGCTGGAGGAGGTTACAGAGATAGGGAGGAGTGTAGGGGCTGGAGGAGGTTGCAGAGATAGGGAGGGGTGTAGGGGCTGGAGGAGGTTACAGAGATAGGGAGGGGTGTAGGGGCTGGAGGAGGTTACAG
>NC_063374.1:5194160-5194902 GCF_021869965.1 Rhincodon typus | reverse complement strand
GGGGTGTAGGGGCTGGACGAAATTATGGGATAAGGAGGGATGCGGGGGTGGAGGAGGTTACAGGGATAAGGAGGGATGCAGGGGGTGGAGGAGGTTACAGGGATAGGGAGGGGTGTAGGGGCTGGAGGAAGTTACAGGGATAAGGAGGGATGCAGTGGGTGGAGGAGGTTACAGGGATAGGGAGGGGTGTAGGGGGTGGAGGAGGTTACAGAGATAGGGAGGGATGGAGGGTCTGGAGGAGATGACAGGGATAGGGAGGGTGGAGGAGTTGGAGGAGGTGACAGGGATAGGGAGGGATGGAGGGTGTGGAGGAGGTGACAGGGATAGGGAGGGTGGAGGAGGTGGAGGAGGTGACAGGGTTAGGGAGGGTGGAGGAGTTGGAGGAGGTGACAGGGTTAGGGAGGGATGGAGGGTGTGGAGGAGGTGACAGGGATAGGGAGGATGGAGGAGGTGACAGGGATAGGGAGGGATGGAGAGTCTGGAGGAGGAGACAGGGATAGGGAGGGTGGAGGAGCTGGAGGGGATGACGGGGATAGGGAGGGTGAGAGGTGAACACTCTGTGCTGATACAGTGAGGGATGAGGGTTGGAGCTGGCAGGACCCCCCCCCTCTGTGCTTTGGGAAAATGGCGGAGCAGCAGGAGCTGGGTCCCAGTGAACAGGATGTGTTTTCTCAAGGCCGTGAGGGGAGATCGGGATGAGGTCCCTCACGGCCGTGAGGGGAGATCGGGATGAGGTCCCTCA
>NC_063374.1:5185360-5194060 GCF_021869965.1 Rhincodon typus | reverse complement strand
GGCGGAAAGAGAGAGCGGGAGAGAGAGGGAGAGAGAAAGAGAGAGAGGGAGAGAGAGGGAGAGAGAGAGAGAGGGAGAGTGGGGAGGGAGAGGGGGTGCAGAAGTGATTTACAGGGATGAGAATCTTAAGGGATGAGAATAGATTGAAGAAGTTGGGGTCTGTTCTCCCTTGGAGAGGAGAAGATCGAGAGAGGGGGATCTGAGAGAGATTTTCCAAATCCCGGAGCAGGGGCTGGACAGAGCAGACAGGGAGAAGCAGTTCCCGCTTGGAAAAGGAACAAGAAGGAGGGAGGGGCGTAGGTTTAAAGTGAGGGGTAAACGAAGCGAGGGTGAGGTGAGGGAAAACGTTCCCATCCAGCAAGTGGTTAGGGGGTGGGATACACTGCCTGGAAATATGGGGGAGGGAAGTAGGTTCAGTGGAGGCTTTCAAGAGGGAAGGGGCATTGGATGGTTATCTGGATGGAAATTGGGGGGCAACGATATGGGGGGAAAGGCAGGAGGTTGGCGATGGGGTTAGAACCAGGGCAGGCAGCATTGGCGAATACCGTCTGGTTAAGCTGTAGGAATTCTGTGATGAACGGGCACAGAAATGTCGCTGTAGTGTAGGACGGGGTGGACAGTACAATTGAAATTGGTCACTGAGCTATAGGTCTGGCTGGGTCAAACGGTTCTGGCTCATATGTGGCATCATCAGTGAAAACCTGAGGGGCACCATTTTCACGCAGAGGGTGGGGCGTGTGTGGAACGAGCTGCCAGAGGAAGTGGAGGAGGCTGGTACAATTACAACATTTAAAAGGCATCTGGATGGGTACATGAATAGGAAGGGTTTAGAGGGATATGGGCCAAATGCTGGCAAATGGGATTAGATTAATTTAGGATATCTGGTCGGCATGGACAAGTTGGACCAAAGGGTCTGTTTCCGTCTTGTTCAGGTCCCACAGATTTATCCACATTTATATTTTTCTAAGACCACCAGCACGACCCCTTCCGTAATATGAACTGTTTTCAAAACAACAATATTTATATCCCCGAGTTCTCTAGCCTCCATTTCGATCGCCACAGTAAACACTGACTGTCTGTGTGGAGTTTACACATTCTCCCCTGTGTCTGCATGGGGTTTTCCAGGGGCTCCATTTTCCTCCCACAGTCCAAAGATGTGCAGGTTAGGGTGGATTGGCCATGCTAAATTGTCCCATAGTGCCCAGGGATGTGCAGGTTAGGGTGGATTGGCCGTGCTAAATTGTCCCATAGTGCCCAGGGATGTGCAGGTTAGGGTGGATTGGCCGTGCTAAATTGCCCCATAGTGCCCAGGGATGTGCAGGTTAGGCTGGATTGGCCGTGCTAAATTACCCCATAGTGCCCAGGGATGTGCAGGTTAGGGTGGATTGGCCGTGCTAAATTACCCCATAGTGCCCAGGGATGTGCAGGTTACGGTGGACTGGCCGTGCTAAATTTTCCCATAGTGCCCAGGGAGGTGTAGATTAGGTGGGTTATAGGGGGATGGGTCTGGGTGAGATGCTCTGAGGGTCGGTGTGGACTTGTTGAGCCGAAGGGCCTGTTTCCACACTGTAGGGATTATATGGAAGTGGTGGAGGGCTGGTACAATTATAGCATTTAAAAGGCATCTGAATGGGTATATGAATAGGAAGGGTTTAGAGGGATATGGGACAAATTGGATCTGATTAATTTAGGATATCTGGTCAGCATGGATGAGTTGGACCCAGGGGTCTGTTTCTGTGCTGTACAACTCTATGACTCTATAACTGAGCTGTGAGGAAATTTGTCTTAACTTTACATTTTTAAAATTATTTTTATGATTTCTGCTGTTCATGGTCTACATAAATGATTTGGCGGAAAATGTAACTGGTCTAATTAATAAGTTTGCGGATGATACAAAGATTGGTGGAGTTGCAGATAGTGAAGAGGATTGTCAGAGGATACAGCAGGATATAGATCAGTTAGAGGCATGGACAGAGAGATGGCAGATGGAGTTTAATCCAGACAATGTGAGGTGATGCATTTTGGAAGGTCAAGTACAGGTGGGAATCACACAGTGAATGGCATACCCTTAGGAGTATTGATATGCAGAGGGATCTGGGTGTACAGGTCCACAGATCACTAAAGATGGCTCCGCAGGTAGATAAGGCAGTAAAAAAGGCTTATGGCATACTTGCCTTCATTGGAAGGGGCATTGAGTATAAGGATAGGCAAATTATGTTGCAGCTTTACAGAACTTTAGTTAGTTAGGCCACACTGGGAATATTGCGTACAGTTCTGGTCACCTCACCACCAGAAGGATGTGGATGCTTTGGAGGGGGTACGGCAAAGGTTTACCAGGATGTTGCCTGATATGGGGGATTTTAGCTAGGAAGAAGGTTTGGATAGACTGGGTTTGTTTTCACTGGAATGCAGGGGGTTGAGGTGAGATCTGATAGAAGTTTATAAGATTGTGAACGGCATCGATAGAGTGGAAAGTATGAGGTTTTTTCCCAGGGTGGGGGGGGGGATCAATTACTAGGGGATACAGGTTCAAGGTGCAGGGGAAGGGAAGTTTAAAAGAGATGTGCGAGGCAGATTTTTCACACAAAAGGTGGTGAGTGCCTGGAACGCGCTGCCAGAGGAGCTGGTGGAAACAGACACTATAGCAGCATTCAAGAAGCACCTGGACGAATACATGAATAGGGAGGGAATAGAGGGATATGGATCCTGTAAGTGAAGACAGTTTTAGTGTGGAAGGGCAAAATGTGTCAGCACAGGCTTGGAGGGCCGAAGGGCCTGTTCTTGTGCTGTATTGTTCTTCTTCATTTTTCTTTGTTCTTTGACTTCTATCATTGATGTAGGCGCCATGATGTAGCGGCTTATTAAACTTTTCCCTGTAAAAGTACATGTGACAATAAATTTGTATTTAAAAAAACAGGGGCTCTTCAAAATTGGGGGCCACGCTTTTAGAGGGTGTGACTTTGGAGCTCTCTGTCTCAGAAGGCAGTTGTTGGGGGGTGGTAAGTGGTCATTGAATATTTTTAAGCTTGTCTGGATAAATTCTTGTCAGGGAGGGTGATTGGAGATGATCACAAACAGATGAGCCAGGAGCTTACTGAATAACAACATGGGCTTGGAGGGGCCGAACAGCCTGCTTCTGCTCCTATTCTGTATGTGTGTAAATTTGTTACACAGATCTGCTCTGACCGAAGTGTTCACAATCCAGATCGGGATTTGTTTAGCCCACCCTCGTGGTCCTCAGTCAATGTGATTACAGTAGAGAGTTGACAAAGTGAAAACCAATGCACCTCCCATGAGAATTGTTAGACTCACATCACAGCCTAAACGCTTCTCAAATTTATCCAGTGTCTGAATGAGATGCTGGTTCACTGCAACAGAAATTAACCCTCTGTTTCACAGCTCCCCGCAAACGTTGCTCAGAATTAGGACCCATTTCCATTCACTCCCATTGTACACAATCCCAATTGATCAAACCCCTTTCCTTTCATTCCCATTGTACACATTCCCAATGGATCAAACCCCTTCCCATTCACTCCCATTGTACACATTCCCAATGGATCAAACCCCTTCCCATTCACTCCCATTGTACCCAATCCCAATGGACCCAAACCCCTTCCCATTCACTACCATTGTACATAATCCCAATGATCCCAAACCCTTTCACCTTCTCCTCCACTGTGATCCCATTACTGATTGCCCTTCTGGGACTTTGACAAGATCTCCTCTAACATGGGGCAGGCTGGCTTGTGGGAGACCAGGAGAGTAATTGCCTTATGCCCTGAAACTGGAGATAACGGCAGGGGGGGAATGGTTGGGAAGAGGGTATTGTTGTGGTGCAGTAGGGTGTCAGAGCCGTGTGGCATATCCATTCTTAGTGACCTAGTGTTCTCAGTCATGCCTCATTCCATACTTTAGGGCTGATTCTGAACAGGAGAATGACGCAGGAGGGGTGAGCGTAGGTTGTAGTGTTGCCTTGAAACCAAGATATTACATCCCACAGGTCAAATCTTCGGGCCCTGCTCATGGTAAGACATTGGGCAATGGAGTGAACTGAGAGACACTTTTAACATGTGAGGGTGTTATTGCTAACCATAGTGTCACTTCATGAAGACACATGGGCACCCTGGGGAGTAGGACCAATGCACACCATCCCTGGAGGCTGTGAGGCTGAGGACAATGGGGAGGAGGACAGGCGAACGGATTCCTGTCAGTCTCGCAAGAACCCCATCATTTGCAGGCTCTGTCCTTTCCCAAGGAAGGTCACCAGAGGGAGCCCTGTCATTTGTGAAAGGAACCAAGAGGTTTCTTAACAACCACAACAACCCCCCATTTCTGTCTTTCACACAAACCAGGCTCGCAGTATTTCACACTCACATTCGTGCACACACTTTCTCACACACTCACACACAGACACGTACACCAAGTACCTGAAACTAATGTGTGCATTGTGAATGTGAGTGTGAGACTATCAGTGAGGTGTGTGTCTGTGCGAGCGTGTCTGTGAGTGTGAGACAGTCAGTGAGGTGTGTGCATCGAGTCTGATTGTGCCTGTGTATTTATGTGAGTGTGAGGGTGTGAGACTGTGTTTAAGTCTGCCTGTGTGTGTGTGTGTTTGATTCTGATTGTGCCTGTGCATTTATGAGTGTGAGGGTGTGAGACTGTGTGTAAGTCTGCATGTGTGTGTGTGTGTGTGTTTGATTCTGATTGTGCCTGTGTATTTATGTGAGTGTGAGGGTGTGAGACTGTATGATGAGGATGGTCTGTACTGACCATATGAAAGTGCTGTGTGTATAATGTGTTCCAGAGGTGTTTGTAAGAAAACAGGGAGTTCTTCACAGATATAAGTGAGATGCCTGTTCCTGTATTTCCTCTATTTGATGTTTGATAATAACACTCCTAAATCCACTTTGACTGCACCTGCATTTCTTTTGCCACAAATGGTACCCTTTACCCATGTGGATATTGGGGATAGTATGGGATGGATGAGATGGCACAACAAGGGGTTTTAAAGAAAGTACTGTTGCAATAAAGATACCATTTTCAGTTAAAGTGTTTTTCAGGTCTCTGTTAGCTGTATATGACTCAGATCTGTTTTTTTTAAATTTATTCATTTGTGGGATGCAAGTATCACTGGCCAGGTCAGCATTTATAGTTCTGAGGAAGGGTCACCGAACCCGAAACATTAACTCTGTTTTTTTCCTTCACAGATGCTACCAGGCCTGCTGAGCTTTTCCAGCAACTTCTGTTTTTGTTCAGCATTTATTGCCCCCTTGAGAAGGTGGGGGTGAGCTGTCTTCTTGAACCGCTGCAGTCCCTGTGCTGTGGGTAGACCCACAATGCCCCTTAGGGAGGGAATTCCAGGATTCTGACCCAGCGACACTGAAGGAACGGCCGATATATTTCCCAGTCAGGATGGGGAGTGGCTCGGAGGGGAACTTGCAGGGGGTGGTGTTCCCATGTATCTGCTGCCCCTTGTCCTTCAAGATGGAAGTGGTGGTGGGTTTGGAAGGTGCTGTCTAAGGAGCCTCAGTGAGTTGCTGCAGGGCGTCTTGTAGATGGTACACACTGCTGTGACTGAGCGTCTGTGGGTGGAGGGAGTGGGATGTTTGTGGATGTGGTGCCAATCAAAGTGGGGGCTGCTTTGTCCTGGATGGTGTCGAGCTTCTTGAGTGTTGTTGGGGCTGCCCCCGTCCAGGGCCAAGTGGGGAGTATTCCCTCACACTCCTGACTTGTGCCTTGTCGACGGTGGGACAGGCTTTGGGGGGAGTCAGGAGGTGGGTTACTCGCTGCAGGATTCCCAGCCTCTGACCTGCTTTTGTCAACACTATGTTTTTGTGGTGGGTCCAGTCGAGTTTCTGGTCAATGGTAACCCCCAGGATGTTGGTAGTGGGGGATTCAGTGATGGTAACACCATTGAATGCCAAGGGGTGACGGTCAGATTTTCTCTTGTTGGATGTATGTGTCTGAAGGGGCTAAAACACCAAAAACACAACTCACTACAATGATGTCCCACACGCTTGTGGGCAGAGCATCTTAACATCTCGAGACCCTAATCTGATCCTCCTCGATAACTGTCCTTTATATCAACGTGGCGTGTACCTGGTTGCAAACAATAGCTCATTAACCATAAGGGAATTTTCTGGTTCAACGCAGAAGCGGTTAGACTTAATTAAGCAAGCTTCCAGTATCCTACGCTTAAAGCAGACAGTGGTAGCCACCCTCATGATCAGTAGCATGGCGCATAGCATGGTGAGCTGGCAATTCCATGTACCATGGTGGCAGCGGTACGGGTTTGGAGTGTCTGCTCACTCAACATGTTGTCAGCAACGCTGTGAGATCTTCCATCTCAGCTTGGCTTCGCCTGCTTATTCAGCCCAAAGAGGCGCAGGGAAGAGTGGAAGATTCCAGAAACCCTCACTGCAATCGCCCCGAAGGAAGAATTATTCCTGCAAACGAAAGCGGGATTGCAGACCCGGTAAGAGAACCGGGGTGGCAGTGGAGTTGTCACATTCCTGGGGGAGGAGAGTGAGCAATTCTGAAGCTGATCCAGGTGGCATCGCGAAGTAGCGGTATGTGGGAGAGCTCCCGAGTTGGAGCGACAGCCAGTCGATGATGATGTGTGGGCACCAAATGCTTTAAGAGTAACGTTCAAAATTGTCGGTGACCCAGGGCAGGCCTTGAAATGGCACGGATATCCAGGCTGCAAAAGCGAGGAGTTCAAAACTTCTTGCCTCGTTCAAGTGTGACTGTCGTAGTGAGCAGAAAGTGAACATGGGTGGCAGAAAAGGTAGAAAAAAAAATCAACCTGAGGTCACGCACTGGGGACAGTGCGATCCCAGTAACTGAAACAATAACCTTGGACAGATTAAATACCAAAGTGAGCCAGGACTAATTGGGGAAAAATGTTGAGGAGACTTTATCCATGCCACAGGGAAATACAGGAGGCTCAGGAAAAGTCCTGACAAAGACAGGGATCGTTTATATAAGATAACAAGGTATAGAGCTAGATGAACATAGCAGGTCAAGCAGCATCAGAGGAGCAGAAAGGCTGACGTTTTGGGCCTAGACCCTTCATCAGAAAATGTTCTGAAAAACTCGTTTATATAATCTGTGTAAGTAGGAATTTTTCGGTAAAATGGTGATTGATGCAGGAATCATTTGTTAAAGCTCGTAAAAGGGAGATTCCTATTATCAAACAAACACAACCAGCAGGAATACTCCACTTTGGCTGCGAAACATGGGAATGCATTTCTAACACCGCAGTAAGGAGAAACAGGAATTCAATTTCTGGGAAATAAAATCCTTTTAAACAGAAAAATATATCAACAGATGAGGAAGACCAGGCATCACAAATAAAACTGTCAGGATTTCAAAGATTAATATAAGTCAGAATTAGACAACTTAGAGAAAATTGAAAAAGCTGAGATGCAGAGGATTTACTAAATCAGAAGCTGCACAAATAAATGTCATTAAACTGAAATGCTGGAAATATGAAATGAATACAGGTAGTGCTGGGAGCATCTGTGGAGAGAGAAACACAGTTAACTTTTTTTGCTTTATTCATTCACAGGATGAGGCATCGCTGGCTAGGCAGCATTCATTGCCCATCCCTAATTGCCCAGAGGGAAATTCAGAGTCAACCACATTGCTGTGAGTCTGGAGTCACATGTAGGCCAGACCAGGTAAAGGTGGCAGTTTCCTTCCCTAAAGGGCATTCGTGAACCAGATGGGTTTGTCTGACAATTGACAGTGGATTCACGGTCATCATTAGATTGTTCATTCCAGATATTTTATTGAATTCAAATTCTATCATTGGCTGTGGCGGGATTCAAACCTCAGGTCCCCAGAACATTATCTGGGTCTCTAGATTAACAGTCCAGCGATAATACCACTAGGACATCGCCTCCCCTTAAGTCCACTGATCCTTCCTCAGAATTTCTATAAGTAAACAGATCATTTGGTTGGTCAGTATTGAGGGAACGCCGCACTGTCAGAGGGTCAGTGCTGAGGGAACGCCGCACTGTCAGAGGATCAGTGTTGAGGGAGCGCCGCACTGTCAGAGGGTCAGTGCTGAGGGAACGCTGCACTGTCAGAGGGTCAGTGTTGAGGGAGCGCCGCACTGTCGGAGGGTCAGTACTGAGGGAGCACCGTACTGTCGGAGGGTTAGTACTGAGGGAGCGCCGCACTGTCGGAGGGTCAGTGCTGAGGGAGCGTGGCACTTATCTCGGGGGTACAAGGCTTTTAAAGAGGTCACCATGTAGTAACACAGGTCGAGTGTATTTTTGTTGCTCTCTAAGTTAGTCATACATGGTTACACTCTGCGTCTGCATGTTCCCATGAACTTCAATATGCTGAGTGAAAGCTGTTTAATATGAACTTAGAATCACACACACATGCACATTCCCACAAACTAACACACATACACACATGTAAACACACATACATTGATACACATTGACAAATGCACACATGCACATGGACACACACACACACACACACACACACACACACACACACACACACACACACACACACACACACACACACACACACAGACCCACACACACACACACACACACACACACACACACACACACACACACACACACACACACACACACACACACACACACACACACACACACACACACACACACACACACACACACACACACACACACACACACACACACACACACA
>NC_063374.1:5184235-5184860 GCF_021869965.1 Rhincodon typus | reverse complement strand
TGGGGAGTGGGATATGGGGGGGATATTGGGGAGATTTTGCGGAGTGGGATATTGGGGGGATTTTGCAGTGTGGGATTATTGGGAGGGGAGATCCAGACTGTTGGGTTTTGGGGGTGTGAGTGGTTTCATGGAGGGGCAGTAGGTGGGGGGTGGGGAGGGAGATGGTGAGAGGTGGGGGGAAGGCCAGGAGATTAACCTGCTTCGATACTCCAACATTGTGTGCACGAAGGAAGCAAGCAGAACCCCTCTCTTGCCCCATCCATGCCCATCGCCTGACCCCCCCCACTTGCCAGGTTCGCTATGCTTTCCCTGCCCCTCCATCTACCTCACATCCATGCCACTCCACACCCCAAAGACGGCTCCTATGCCAACTTCCTGACAGCCAAAGCACCCCTGCCGCTACACCCCCAACCTTTGGCCTTACCCCAGTCAATTCCAACACACCCAGAACCCAGTACAGGCAGAGCCCCCAGAACACAGACTGAGATTAAACAAAACATTTCAGAAGCTGCTCATCAACTAAACCTTTAAAAATCAAAGCACCCTCCCAATCAGAGAAGTTTACATGACAGAAGGAGACCCTTCAGCCCATCGAGACCTCACTGGCTCTACAAATGATTTAGTT
>NC_063374.1:5180231-5184135 GCF_021869965.1 Rhincodon typus | reverse complement strand
TATCCAAATTATCATCCAAAGCCCCTCTTGAATTGGCCCCTCACTGCCATCTAACTGCAAAGGGGAAAGGAACTGGTGATGTTACTTCAACCCGAACCGTGACCCTGAACCAGTGTTAATCCAGGGTCTGTCTCTCTCTCTGTCTCTCTCTCCCCGTTCAATGTGTTAATGCAGGGTCAATCTCTCTCTAACCTGTCACTGTGTTAATCCAGGGTCAGTCTGATTCTAACCCCACACTGTGTTAATCCAGGGCCAGTCTCTCTCGAACCCCTTACAGTGTTAATGGAGGGTCAGGCTGTCTCTAATGCCTCACTGTATTAATCCAGGGTCAGTCTCTCTCTAACCCCTCGCTGTGTTAATCCAGGGTCAGTCTCTCTCTATACCCTCACTGTGTTAATGCAGGGTCAGTCCATGTCTTTCTATAGCCCCTCACTGTGTTAATGCAGGGTCAGTCTGTCTCTGGCTCTTTACCCCTCACTGTGTTTTTCTAGGGTCAGTCTCTCTCTAACCCTTTACTGTCTTAATCCAGGGTCAGTCTCTCTCTGGCTCTAACCCCTCACTGTGTTAATCCAGGGTCAGCCTCTGTCTAATCCCTCACGGTGTTAATCCAGGGTCAGTCTGTCTCTAACCTCTCACTGTGTTAATACAGGGTAAGTATCTCTCTCTCTAAGCCCTCACTTGATAATGCAAGGTCAGTCTCTCTCTAATGCCTCACTGTGTTAATGCAGGGTAAATCTGTCTCTAATCCCTCTCTGAGTTGATGCAGGATCAGTCTGTTTCTAACCCCTGACTGTTTTAATGCAGGGTCAGTCTCTCTCTGGCTCCAACCCCTCACTGTGTTAATCCTGGGTCAGTCTCTGTCTCTCTCTAACCTGTCAATGTTAATCCCGGGTTAGTTTCTGTCTGTCTCTAACCTGTCACTATGTTAATCCAGGGCCAGTCTCTCTCTGTCTCTAATCCCTCACTGTGTTAATGCAGGGTCAGCCTCTCTCTAACCCCTCACTCTCTTATTCCAGGTGGTGTCTTGTTGGACTCTAGCATGGTTCTGTCGGAGGGCAATGCTGAGAGGATTGTGAGAACTCTGTGTAAAGTGCGCGGGGCTGCTCTGAAACTGGGTCAGATGCTCAGTATTCAAGGTAAGGTCACACCTGCCTCCGAGGGGTCAGTTTGAGGGGGTGTCAGCTCCCTCACTTGTTGTACAACGACCGTCTCCCCAAATGCATTATCACAGCTGAATCCCACCCCCCACTATCACCATCCTGGGTGTTTACCATTGATCAAACAGTGAACACAGCGGCTACCAGAGCTGGGCAGAGGCTGGGAATCCTGCAGCGAGTAACTCCCCTCCTGACTCCCCCCCAAAGCCTGCCCCACCATCGACAAGGCACAAGTCAGGAGTGTGAGGGAATACCCCCCACTTGCCCCTGGATGGGGGCAGCCCCAACAACACTCAAGAAGCTCGACACCATCCAGGACAAAGCAGCCCCCGCTTTGATTGGCACCACATCCACAAACATCCCACTCCCTCCACCCACCGACGCTCAGTCGCAGCAGTGTGTACCATCTACAAGACGCCCTGCAGCAACTCACCGAGGCTCCTTAGACAGCACCTTCCAAACCCACCACCACTTCCATCTAGAAAAACAAGGGGCAGCAGGTACATGGGAACACCACCCCCTGCAAGTTCCCCTCCGAGCCACACCCCATCCCGACTGGGAAATATATCGGCCGTTCCTTCAGTGTCGCTGGGTCACAATCCTGGAATTCCCTCCCTAAGGGCATTGTGGGTCTACCCACAGCACACGGACTGCAGCGGTTCAAGAAGGCAGCTCACCCCCACCTTCTCAAGGGGCAATTAGGGACAGGGCAATACATACTGGGCCCAGTCAGAGATACCCATGTCCCGGTGAATGAAGAAGACATAAATCTGCCTGGTCAGCCATCAAATAAGAGGGGAATGGGGAAGTGTGGAGAGCTGGTCCAGGGGATGTCACATGTTTTGCGGGACAGAGGTGCTGGGTCCCAGCCTCTCTGAGGTGTCAGTCTGCCATGGGCCTCTCCTGGTCGACCCTAGCTGCCAAAGGTGCACGTGCTTGTGCATGTAACTCCCTCCCACGTGATACAGACAGGAGAATGGGCAGGGAATGGCCAGGGAGACTGCTAGGAGGAGCCCTGGAACTCAGCCTCATCAAACCCCGGCCACTTCTTACCTTCTGCTGGTTTAGATCTCGCGGCTGCAAGTGTTTAATGGTTTTTGGGAGTGAGCGTTTCTTGGCCTGTGTGTGACAGAGAAAATGATACACAGGTGACAGCCAGCAAGCCTTGCTCACACTCAGGGCGATGGGTGCTGAATTCTAACTTGTACCGTAGGCTCACTGCTCCTCAAAACCTGCTCAGGCCCAGGACCCAGAAATGCAAACCCCCATCAATACAGGTACTTCATGTGAAGGCTTCTCTCTCTTTCTCTCTCTCTCTGTCTCCAAACCTAGCAAAGGCTTCCCTCAGACTGGGCCCAGTGAAACTCATTCAAGGCCCAGTGGGAACCTGAATTGCTCCAGGCCCAGTGGAAGGCCCGACTGACTCCAGGCCCAGTGGAAGCCTGAGTTGCTCCAGGCCCAGTGGGGACCCGACCGGCTCCAGGCCCAGTGGAAGCCTGACCGGCTCCAGGCCCAGTGGGAACCTGAATTGCTCCAGGCCCAGTGGGGACCTGAATTGCTCCAGGCCCAGTGGGGCCTGACCGACTCCAGGCCTCTTTCTGGTTTTGTCAGACCTAGTTAAGTGACATGATGCCGTATTTTCTTGTATGTCCAACAGGAGTGATATATGTTGGGGTGGGGGCAAATGGCAGTGAGGTGGCAGAATGCAGTGACGTCTTTCTGTTTGTCTGTCTCTCTTTCTTGATCTCCCCCCACCCTCTCTCTCTCTCTCTCTCTCGTGCAGATGAAGCTTTCATTAATCCAGCCTTACAGAAGATATTCGAACGGGTACGACATGGGGCAGATTTTATGCCCAGCAGGCAGATGCTGGTAAGATCCGCTGCTGTACAGATTATCTTAAACCAGGGCTGTGCTGCAGTGAGGCTGTTCAGGCCCAGAGAGGCCTCCCAGTGAGGGCCGAGTGTTATCTCACTCGAGGCACATTCTGGGAGCAACACGTTCTCAGCAACTCAGAACAGGAGCAGATCGAGTCAAAACCTGCACTGAAACAACGCTGGGGACAGCGTAGAGGGAGCTTTACTCTGTATCTAACCCCGTGCTGTCCCTGTCCTGGGGAGTGTTTGATGGGGGGGCTGCTGTTGTGATCTGTAATGTATTGTCTCTCTCTCTCTCTATGCTCCGTCTGTAGAAAACACTGAAGAGTGAGCTGGGCTCGGACTGGCGAGCTAGGCTGGAGTACTTTGAGGAACAGCCGTTTGCCGCTGCCTCCATTGGGCAGGTTCACCTCGGGAGGCTGAAGGATGGTCGGGAGGTGGCCATGAAGATCCAGGTAAGGAGTCTCCGTCAGGGTCAGGTCCTGGGAACTGGCCTGATCTGAGTGCTTTCGCCTCTCGTGCACTGACTGCCAACTCCCCTGGTGGTATGTTCATCTCCAGCCCACTTCCCACCTGGAACTGCTGTGGGGTTATACAGAGACAGCCTGCCTCACCCTTATCCCCAACCCAGGCCGAGTTGTGAAAATGACAGGTTGTGAATGTTTCTGGGGTGCTGCGTTTGTGTGGCACCTCGCATCAATAATTCTGGCTTCGTTCGTGGTACTTGGTGAAGCCCAGTCAGTACCATCAGGACACTCTGTTCACTGCAGGCCTGGGCTCTGGGTGGTGTCCCCTGTCCTCTGTCTCTGTCTCTGATCCTGTCCACTGTCCCCTGTCCCCTGTCTCTGACCCTGTCTCTGTCTTTGTCCCCTG
>NC_063374.1:5175080-5180131 GCF_021869965.1 Rhincodon typus | reverse complement strand
GTCCCCTGTCCCCTGTCCCCTGTCCCCTGTCCCCTGTCCCCTGTCCCCTGTCCCTGTCTCTGGATGTTTTCGCTGTCCCAGTTCCTGTCTCTGACCCTGTCCCTGTCCCTGTCTCTGGATAGTGTCTGTTTCTCTGGGCGGGGTCTCTGGGCAGCGTCCCTGTCTCTGGACTTGGATTCCAGACACTGACTCTCACTCTGGGCCGTCAAAGTGTGCCTCCAGTGGTCGGGCCAGGTACGACACGTGTTGCTGGTATTGAGTGTTGATTACAGATGTATCAAGGCTCCGGTTCCCTCTCCCTCCCTCCTTTTTCCCCCCACTCCCCCTCAGGACGCGTCCCTCCCCTCTCTCCCTCTCTCCCTCTCCCCCTCCCTCCCTCCCTCCCCCTTTCTCTTCTCTTTCTCTTTCTCTTTCTCTCTCTCTCTCTCTCTCTCTGTGTTTTCTCTCTGATCCCTCTCTCCTTCCCCCTAATCTCTCTGTTTGTTTGTCTTGCAGTATCCTGGAGTCGTCCAGAGCATTGATAGTGATCTCCGAAACCTGACTGCCCTTCTCAACATGAGCAACGCACTCCCCGCAGGTAAGGCACCCCCCCGACCCTCCCCCAGCAGGTACGGTTCCCCCCTCCCCCACAGGTAATGCTCCCCACCCTCCCCCCTCTAAAGCAAGTAAGGCTCTCTGGCCAAGTCAGGAGTGTGAGGGAATACCCCCCACTTGCCCCTGGATGGGGGCAGCTCCAACAACACTCGAGAAGCTCGACACCATCCAGGACAAAGCAGCCCCCGCTTTGATTGGCACCACATCCACAAACATCCCACTCCCTCCACCCACCGACGCTCAGTCGCAGCAATGTGTACCATCTACAAGACGCACTGCAGCAACTCACCGAGGCTCCTTAGACAGCACCTTCCAAACCCACCACCACTTCCATCTAGAAGGACAAGGGGCAGCAGGTACATGGGAACACCACCCCCTGCAAGATCCCCTCCGAGCCACTCCCCATCCTGACTGGGAAATATATCGGCCGTTCCTTCAGTGTCGCTGGGTCACAATCCTGGAATTCCCACCCTAAGGGGCATTGTGGATCTACCTACAGCACACAGACTGCAGTGGTTCAAGAAGGCAGCTCCCCATCACCTTCTCAAGGGGGCAACTAGGGACAGGGCAATAAATGCTGGACCTAACCAGCGACTCAAGGCCCCATGAGCGAGTTTAAAAATAAGCGCCACCCCAATCCTGTGCATGTTAATATTGATGAAAATACCTGATAGGGAAGCAGCAGGATATTTGACCAGGAAAGCCATCACACCAAATCAGTGAGTGGGATCTCAGGTGCTGAAGGATGTGGCAGAAGCTGGAACAATTTCTCTTTCATTACTCCCCCCTCTTTGCCCCCGGCCTGGGGGTAGTTTCTGTAAGGAGTGGGGATCTGGCATAGCTGAGGCCAGTTGTTGTAACGCTGTGAGGAGGATACCATGGTGTGTGAGTGTGTACTGCCTCTCCAACAGGACTGTTCCCGGAACATGCCATCGAGGTGATCAGCCGGGAGTTAGCGCTCGAGTGTGACTACCAAAGGGAGGCTGCCTGCACCATCAGGTTCAAGTGAGTAAGAAACAAGGATGGTCCCTCACCCAGGCCACCCCCCTCTCCACCACCCACACCGCACCCCCCCCCCACCCACACTGCACCCACATCCCACCCACACCGCACCCCCCCACTCCCCCACCCCACCCACACTGCACCCCCCTCCCCCACCCACACCGCTCCCCCCACTCTCCCGCCCCACCCACACCCTGACCACACCATCCCCCCACCACTCACACCGCCCCCCCCGACTCCCCCACCCCGTGTGTGTCTGTGTGTGTGTGAGAGAGAGAGAGAGTGTGTCTGTGTCTGTGTGTGTGTGAGTGTGTGTGTGTGTGAGAGAGTGTGTCTGTGTCTGTGTCTGTGTGTGTGTGTGAGAGAGTGTGTCTGTGTCTGTGTCTGTGTCTGTGTGTGAGAGAGTGTGTCTGTGTCTGTGTCTGTGTGTGTGTGAGAGAGTGTGTCTGTGTCTGTGTCTGTGTCTGTGTGTGAGAGTGTGTCTGTGTCTGTGTCTGTGTGTGAGAGTGTGTGTGTGTGTGAGAGAGTATGTCTGTGTCTGTGTGTGTGTGAGAGAGTGTGTCTGTGTCTGTGTGTGTGTGAGAGAGTGTGTCTGTGTCTGTGTGTGTGTGTGAGAGAGTATGTCTGTGTCTGTGTGTGTGTGAGAGAGTATGTCTGTGTCTGTGTGTGTGTGTGAGAGGTGTGTCTGTGTCTGTGTGTGAGAGTGTGTCTGTGAGTGTGTGTGTGTGAGAGTGTGTCTGTCTGTGTGTGTGTGTGAGTGTGTGTGTGAGTGTGTGTGTGTTTCAGGTGTATGTGCGAGTGTATGTATTCGAGTGTGTGTGTGTGTGTGTATGCATTTGTAATGTTTATGTGCTAGTGCATGCGTGTTTATGTGTGTTCCTGCATGCATGCATGAGTGTGTGTGCAAGAGATTGCGCACGTTCACGTGTATGGTGCACATGTGTGTGCTCGTGTATGCGAGAATGTACACATTCACGTGTGCGTGCATGTGTATGCTTGTGTGTTCCTCCTTGGATATCCATGTACAGGAGGCAGTTTGCTGGAGGCTGGGGGTGGTGGGGAATGGGGATAGGGAGCAGGGCGGTGGGTGGGAGAGACAGACTGTGGTGGGGGGTGGGATTATGGGGGGGAGAGGATGTGGTTCTGTGTGACAGAGGGCACTGCCAGTCCTCTACCCCTGTACCCTCGGGCCCTCTGGTGTCAGGCGGTCAGTGCCCGGTGGTCATTCGTTCATGTGTGGCCCATGCTTGCCCCTCGAAGGGTGGGACTGGTGTGAATGGGCACTGGCCAGGCTGACCGTGGCGCTGTTGGTCAGGGGCGCTCAGAGCCCCTCTCTGCCAGCTGGGCAGCGGGTCTCTCAGCCTTCCCTCCTACCCCTGACCTCTGTTACCGATGCTGTCCCCCACAGGGAGCTTCTGGTGGATGAGCCCTACTTTAATGTTCCATCTGTCATCAAGGAGCTCAGCAGCAAGAGGGTCCTGACCACTGAGCTGGTCCCTGGCTTCCCCCTCGATAAGGCCGAGGCGCTGGACCAAGAGACCAGGAACGAGGTAAAGGAAGATCCCGTTTGCTTTGCGCGGGGAGATGGGGCAGTAGCATTGCGCAGAAACGTGAGAGATCCTGGCCCACATCTCGCAGGTTAGAGTTCACGCTGCAGAATTTGGCCGTTCGGCCCATCAAACCTGCACTCCGCCATCCCCAATCCCCTTCCCTAATAACCCTTTCCCCTGAAAAGAACAAGGAAAATTACAGGCCCTTCGGTTGTCCAGGCCTGCACCGACATGCTGCCCTTTACAATTAAAAGCCCCCCACCGATCCTTCTGGGGACCGTATCCCTCTATTCCCATCCTGTTTGTCAAGACCCCCTTTATCTAATTCCCTGTTCGAACGTTCCGGTTAAATCTGCCTTAGCGGTCAGCTTTGACCCCAGCCCGCAAGCTTTGACCTCTCCCCCACCCGGCCCACCTCAATTAAAAATCCGTCCAACGGGACCTTGGATATCATCAGATTTCCGAAGCCTTTCCCGGTTGAGAAAATAGTCTGCGCCTCTATTCTTCCTCCCAAAGTGCATAACCTCACGCTTTCCCACATTGTATTCCATCTGCCTCTTCCTTGCCCGCTCTTCTACTCTAGGTGGCAGAATATCCCTTGTTAGACAAGAAATAACATTGGCCAACCGAATGGCATGGTGTTGAAAGGGACCAGTTGAACAGCATGCTGGGAATTAGATCAGGCCAGACAAGATATGCAAGGCATTTACCTTGACTAATATGGAATAGGTGCTAAATGAGACAAGGTTACCAAGGTATTAATGCCAGGAATCTTACCAGCCATTTACCTTTGACTGACTATTGAATGGGTGCTGATGAGCCAATGCTTGGGGGGTAGAGAGTTCCTCAGGACCCAGGAACAAGGTGCTGCAGAAGCTAAGCAGCACCCGAAGAAAAGAAATCAGGTTTAACGTTTCGGGCCCGGTGACCCTTCCTCAGAACGTTTTCCTCAGGCCCAGGGACAATAGATTCCTCCTCGTCCCCACCTTAAACAGGGAGACCCCTGATTCCCGAGCCGCGACCAGATTCCCCGGACCCGCCCGCCACCTCTCGGCATCAAATTGCCCCCTCGAAATGTCTTAGTAGGATCACCTCTCCTTTAGCTGAACTCCAACAGATCCAGGCTTGACCCCCAAACCCCACCCCCCTCACTTCTCAACAGGAGAGATGGTAGAAATAGATACGATAGCAATGTTTAAGAGGCACTGAGACACAGACCTGGATGGGCAGGGAATAGACGGATACAGACCATGAGAAGGGGATAAGTTTTAGGTTTGCATCGTAGTGGGTTCAGATATGATGAGCCAAAGTGGTCCCAGTGCTGTACCATTCAATATTTTACTGCAGCCTTCTCCCTAATGAGTTACTTTATCTGCGCAACTAATTTCTTTTTTCGCGATTTGGGCTTTCCGCTGTCTCTCTCCATTCAAAGCAGAGTTTTGCGTTTCATGCTGAAGTTCACATCACACTCCCATCAGCTGTTGTCGTTTTCTTAGTCAACTCACTCGAGAGCCCTTGCTCCTTGGGAGTTGTGCATTTTGTCAGTCCTTGTCTCTCTCTCTCTGCCCATGTACAGATCTGTGCCAACATCCTGAGGCTATGTCTGCGAGAGCTGTTTGAATTCCAATACATGCAGACTGATCCCAATTGGTCCAACTTCTTTTTTGACCCAGTCAGTCGCAAGGTACGTGCCAGGCCCAGTGCCATCTGAAGGGAGACAGACCCTTGCATTCACTTTTGGCATTGTTGGCTCCTCCCAACATTAGTTGCTGCAGTTAAAGAGGGGGGTTTCCCTATTGGGTACCCCTGGAAAAGAGGCAGTCTCTCCCCACGGGGGACCCCTGTTAAACAGGGAGTCTCTCCCCACGGGGGACCCCTGTTAAACAGGGAGTCTCTCCCCACGGG